>NW_012267451.1:748774-760962 GCF_000151885.1 Dipodomys ordii
GCTATGGAAGGTTTTTATTTGGCCTTCAGTTATCAAGGAGAGTTTAGCTGGGTACAGTATTCTTGGTTGATAGTTGTTTGTTTTTAGGGTATGGCATACATCATTCCAGGCTCTTCTTGCTTTGATTGTCTCTGCTGAGAAATCTGAGGTTATTCTAATTGGTTTCCCTTTATAGGTGATTGATCTTTTCTCCTTGACAGCTTTAAGAATCTTTTCCTTGGTCTGAATTGATCCTGTGTGGATTATAATGTGATGGTGGGATCTCCCGTTCTGGTCTTGTCTATTTGGGGTTCTGAAAGCTTCTTGTATCTGAATAGGCCTATCTTTTTGCATGTTTGGGAAGTTCTCTGCTAGGATCCTGTTAAAAAAATTTCCTAGACCATTAACTTCTGTCTCTAGGTGCTCCTCCACACCCAATATCCTCAGATTTTGCCTGCTGATGGTGTCTTCCAAATGTTGAATATATCTATCATATTTCTTGGATTTGTCTTGGATAGTTATATGTTCTTTCTCTATAATATCTAGGCTGTCTTCAATCCCTGAGATTCGATCTTCTTCATGGCCTAACCTACTAATAAGACTTTCTACTTCGTTTTTTTCTTCTTTTCCTTCTAATTGGTCAGCTTTGATGGCTTCAAATTCTTTGTTAGAAGTTTGTTTTAGATCTTGTATGAACTTCTTTACTTCCTTAATTTGGTGTTCAGTGTTTATTCTCAAATCACTTAGTTGATTGGTTATGGTTTCCTTGGACTCCCATTCCTTCTGTAGGTCTCCA
Organism: Dipodomys ordii; assembly: GCF_000151885.1. Classification (NCBI taxonomy): domain Eukaryota; kingdom Metazoa; phylum Chordata; class Mammalia; order Rodentia; family Heteromyidae; genus Dipodomys; species Dipodomys ordii. Next base: position 749,550 of record NW_012267451.1, read on the forward strand.
TTCAGCATTCCCTTTGTGGTCTCCCTAGATTCCTTCAGTTGTCTGTTCATTGAGTCTATGAGTGAGTCTATTGATATTTGTCCATTCTCATCCTGCTCACACAATTCCTGTCTTCCTCTTTGATTAGCTTCCTCATGCTCATGCAATTCGTGTATTTTTCTTTAACTGTTCTCAGCCTGCGCACACAATTCCTGTCTTTTTCTATGACTGTTCTCAGCCTGCTCATGCAATTCCTTTATTTCTCATTGAGTGTTCTCAACCTGCTCATGAAATTCCTGTATCAATCATTGAGTAGCTTCCTCATGCTTAGAAGATTCCTGTATTCATCTTTCAGTTGCCTCCTTTCTCTCCCTATCACACTCACCCTGAGTCCTTTGCAGGTATTCAATCTTTTCATTCACCATGTTTACCAGTAATGTTTATAGAGCTTTTTGGGAACTCTCCTCTGGATTATTCATTATCTATTCTGTCACCTGATTATCATGAGTAGGAGTTGAAATACCTAGACTTGCTATTTTTCTTGTGTTTTTCTGGCTTGCTCTGCCCATTTGGTATGAATGTAACACCCGTTTTGTGCTAGAACACTATTTTAAGCCAATCATCAACCAAAGTCCTGTAGTTGCACAGTCAAAAGGCTGCAGATACAATGTAGTTCAACAGATACAATCTATTCAGCATCAAACAGCTATGGATTTATGGGCTAAGAATAGGAAAAAAGGATTTGGCAAATCAGAAATTATTAGGTTTAGGGAGAAATGTGGGGAAAAATAGGATTAGAGGGATGTGGAGAGGCAAAAGGAGAGTGAAATTAACCAAGTCCTAAACTCAAAGAGGGAAATGGATTGAACAGAATATAGGAGAGAGATTTAAAAAAAGACAAGGAAAAATGGAATAACAAAAATTTATATTTAAAAAGGGAAACTTAAAAATTATCTAAGTTTAAGGATAATATTGAGAGAAGAAAGGGATAAGATGAGAGGAGGGGAGGGATAGAATTGAGACTTGAAAAAATAAAAAATAAAAATTCTTTAAAAATTATATACGTATAAAGACAATACTGCTATTAAAGAAATTAAGCCTAAGAAGTTTTGAATTGAGTAATAAGTGTGTACACATTGGGGGATAAGGTCTGAAAATTGATGATGGGTATATGTCTGAGGATGAGCAAAGCAGCAATTAAGGCATGCAAAAAGAACAAAAGAGAAGAAAAATGAAAAGAATGAAAAAGAAAAGGAAAAGGATCAAAAGGTCATTAGAGAGAAAAGAAAGCACACACACACACATATACACCTAAAATAAAAATTATGAGAGAAAAAAAATTAATAGAAAACAATTTTTTTAATTTTTAAAAAGGTAGGAAAAAAGAGTTCTTTGAATTTTTTTTGTCGGGGGGGGTGGATGGGAAGATCCTGTATCTCCCTTGTGTCCATAACCAGTCTCTTGGTGGAGACTCTGGTCTGCTTGTGGTGTTTGGTTTTCCTGTGGCTTGATTGTTTTTTTAAGTCAGTTTGTTTGAGCTGGCAAAAAAATGCTCTTCTTTACTCATGATTTTGCCATCCTCCTCCCAGGCTAGTTAGTGGGAGGGAGATCTGCTTTGAGTATCACAAAAGCGGGAGATGGCTGTTTCCTCTAGTTTGGAGTTGCTGTGATGAGACTAGTTTCTGGGTAGAGTTGAGGCCTTTCAGTAAATAATAGCTTTTCCCTGAAGGACTAGCTCCAGAGACACTCACAGAGCCCAGCTTGGATCCATTCTCAGGGTTTATGTGTACTGAATTTCAATGATTGTCTAGGCTGCTGTAGGGAGGAGCAGCCTCTGGTTCTGTTTACCCAGTGAAGAAAGCCACTCCTCTGGGGGCAGAGCTTCTCTGCCAGGGCTGGGTGACTTTCCCCTGGGTGGAGCTAAGACTGGCAGTTCAGGTCAGGTTCCTGTGACCTGCTAAATGACTCATTTGTTTTCTTCCAAGGCCTGAGTTGGAGCTAGCTGCTCAACCGGACCTTTGTCAGTAACAAAGATGGAGATCACCGGTAATGGGGGGGGATGGGGTGGCCTTCCCTCTTCTGCTCCCTAAGAATGAGTGAGGATGTCAGGGTTCTACTCACACCGGAGTCTTGGTTCCTGGGTCATCTCTGGTCTGCAATTTGCAGGATGAAGATATCTGCTCCTTGTCAATTCTTGCTGGTATTGAGTAGAATCTGCTCACCCTCTGTGTCTAACGCCTTTGTCCCAGACTCTCTGTGTTGTAGGTATGGCGGTTACAGCCGCTGCTGCTGCAGCCATGGCTACCGGCAAGTGCTCAGATCTGTGTCCTTGCCTGGATTTTCCCTCTCTGGCCAAACTCTCTGTATTGTGATGGCACACTTGATGTGATTCTCTAGCCTAGGACTGTTCACTGGAACACTAAAACTGCTTTCTATGTGAGAGCTTGTTTAGCCTCCATCTTCTCCTCCTCCATCTTCCCCCCTCAAAAAAACTTAAAACTTATGTGGACTCACACATTAATTAAGGAACAATACCATGAAGTAAAAGCACATGCTGGAAATATGGCAAACCTGATTTAGAACTATACTACACAACCACTGAAACAGTCACATTGACACTGATGCCAAGAACATATGGAAACCAGGAAACACAATAGATGATCCAGGACAATCCCATATATCTACAGTCAAATGATTGTTGACAACATTATGAATTACATATAGTGGATAGAAGTTTGCTTCCATAACAAATTTTGTGTGTAAAACTGCATTTCCACTTGTAGAAGACGAAATAGTTCTGTTACATTCCTATGAAATATTGAACTTAAGAGCTTCAAATATGAAACTTCCAGATAGACACATAAGGTCAATACTTGAAGCAATAGACTGAGGTATTGATTTTCTAAGTAGTATTGCAAAAGCTTAAGAAAGAAGAGGAAAAGTTGATGAATATTGCCTGTTCTTTGGCTCAGTTTTAGATCCTGAGTTCCATACCTAGCACACGAAAGAACTGAGCTCATGACTAGTGCAAAGTGCTCACATGGCTGACATAGGGATCGTCATTCACACACAGACCAGGCACACTTTTCATGAGACCCTCTTAATCAACAGCTGTACATGATGCTACGTGCTTTGTTTCAGTTTATTTGTGTGTGTGGGGGGGGTTGATTGTGCTGAGTAAGAGGGCTGAGATCAGGTGTATTATTCTTCCAAGCCAGCCAAGGCTAAAAAAATGCAATGAGATACTGTGTAAATAGAAGAAGCTGGATAGTGAAGCATATGCCTGTCATTACAGTTATGGCAGCAAGCATCAATAGAAAGTCTAGAGCCCAGGCATGGACATATAAAAAAGCAAGATACTATCACAAAAATACTCAGTGCAAAGAAGGGCTGGAGATAGCCTCATTCTACAATACCTGCCTATCATGGTCCTCAAGAAAGCATTGACAAGTGAGTGGATGTCAGAATGAAAAGAATCTGCACACTCCACAAAAAGCTAAGGGAAATCACTCGGGCCCTGAGTTCAAACTATAATACTGGCACAAAAATGATCAACAAAACATGAAAGTTGGGAATGAAATAAAGGTGATGGCTTGTGGTGGAGGCACAAGGTTAATGGAGATGTAACAGTTCCTCATGATCAATGTACTTAAAATACATTTATGAAAATGGGATAATGAGATCTATAGAAATTGTTTTAAGAAGGGATAGTTTTGATGGATGTTATTTGTTTTGTGTCTAAAGAGTATGTTACATACATACATGGAAATATCAAAATAATTTTTAAAAATTCTTCACTTTTTATTTTTAGTTTTTAAATTTAAAATATTTTAAGTCATTTTACAGTGGAGTTGCCTTTTAATAAAGCATTTTACGAATACTGTATAAAACTGTATCAATGTCACCCCATTCAATGTTTCACTTAACCCTCCCCTATCCACCTCTTTCATCGTTTCATTTTGTAAGATATATATTGGATGTGTGACTGTATTCTCCTCTTCTCCTCTTCATTTGTCCTCCCCTTTCCCTTGATTTGATGAAACACCTTTGGAGTACCTATTACCTGTTGATTTATTTTGCAGAAAGTTGGATTTTACCTGTTTAGGGAATTACATTATTTGAATTCTCCCATGAATCTACTGTATTTCAGTTAATACATCTGAATATACTTGCATATCACCTAAGCTTTTAGTTTATAAACTAATTCTAGCTTCCATACATAAAGGAAAACATTCATCCTTTGTTACTCTGGGCCTGACTTATGTCACTTAGTATGTATTTTTCCAGATTATTTCATCTCATTACAAATGGTACATCATACATTCTTATGAATGAACAAATCACCATTGTATATATAGACCATAGACCATATTCTTGGTCCCTTTATCCATTTAAGGGCATCTGGGAAGATTCCAGACCTCGGCTTTGTATATATATAGATAGACAGACAGACAGACAGACAGATAGATAGATAGATAGATAGATAGATAGATAGATAGATAGATAGATATCAATATATATCTAGATGTGTGTATATATACATATAATACATGTATATACACATCTAGATATATATTGATATCTATCTATATATTCATATATATCTATATATTCATATAGATAGATATAGGTAGATATAGATAGATAAACATATTTAGAAATATATATTTATATGTATGAAATTTTGAGTGATGAAGGTTTTTTCACAGTAGTATTTTCCCAATCTATACTGAATGGAGAATTTTTCTTCTTATGTCTTCTACTTTTTTGAAAAACCAGTGTTTTTCTTTGTAGATCTCTTTCACTTCCTTGATTACATTTATTCCTTGGTATTTAAGATACTTTGTGTTAGTTGTATTAGTTGTACTATTTGTAATTTTATGGGTTCCTTGACTTAAATCTGGTGAATGCTGGTGTATTGACTACTGGACTGAATGGGCTTAATACGTATTTGTAATTATTGGTATCAGTTCTCAGTCTATTTCTTGGGAGTGACATATTTAACCTAGTAGGTGGCTTTTGAGATGTGTCACTCTAGAATTGAGTCTATTAAGCACCCATTTTCCAGCATAGGAGCTCAATGCAATCTTCAATGAAAGTATTAGGGGTCTGAGCCCTTAGCTACTCAGCCTCACATAGTTCTTACCAAACCTGTGTCTTTTCCTTTGCCCAAATCAACCATCAATTCACAGTTTTTTCTTCTATTCCCCATTGTTTCTGTCTTTGGAAGCTGCTGAGCTATGTTTGCACCCGCAGCTAAAAGGAAAACTTAAAGAAGTAGCTGGCCCCAATATCATGCCCACCCTCTGAGGCCTCTCACCCATGTTTTACTAACAAATTTTGTGTGTATTTATTATTTCTCTGTTAAGTTCAGGTCTTTCCATGGGTTTGTGCTGAAACTTGTTCAACTTTGAGATTTCAGAGGATGCAGTAACTGTGATATATTCTACCTGAAATACACTCTGGGACTATTGATTAAATCCACACTACTTTGTTTATTTTCTTAGCCCCTTAGTCATTTTCTTAGCCCTTCTGCTTTAAGTCAGGTGTGAGACTGGATATTTTATGAAAGGATTCTTACAATTTCCAGATTTTTTGGTAGTTAATTATAGATAAATTGCTCAATGTCTTTCCTACCCAAGCTGGCTTTGAAATGCATTGCTCAGAACTCAGCTTGGTGAATAGCTAGTATTACAGACATGAGTCACCAACACCCAGCTGTGTATTTTTGTGATGTTTTCTATTCATAACTGTGCACATAAATGCACTTAAATCCTTTTTTACATTCCCATCACAGCTGTGATTATAGGCAGGCACCCCTGTTGTGACTAACATACATATAGGACTGCCCTGGATCTCTCATTTTCTAAATCTCCACCTCTTGCAGAGCTGGGAGATGTCTGCCACCCCCGCACCAAGCAAGGCATCCCAGTAACTTTTTTCCCAGCCTGGATTCAGAGAAGAATCTTTTTAATCTCAACTAGGGTTATCACAGTTTCCCATTGGTTTTGAGCTTAGTATTGACTTTTATATTCCTGCAAAAAATACAGTAATTTTCCGTGGAATAACATTGAATGAATGGTAGCTTTTGGGAATATAGACTTTCACAATTTTAATTCTGCCACACTCTGAACAAAAGATGTCTTCCCATTTTCTTTTTTTTTTTCGGGTGGTCCGGTCCTGGGGCCTGAACTCGACCTGGACGCTGTCCCTCCACTCTTCAGCTCAAGGCTAGCACTCTACCACTTGAGCCACAGCCCCACTTCTGGCTTTTTTCTTTTTTTTTATGTGGTACTGAGGAATTGAACCCAGGGCCTCATGCATGCAAGGCAAGCACTCTACCACTGAGCCACCTTCCTAGCCCCTCTTTCCATTTTCTTATCCAATGTTTTATATGATAGCTTTCCTTTTCATTGTAGAGGTCTTTTCTTTGGAGGGGCGAGGGGGGGGCTGGTCGTGGGGCCTGAACTCTGGGTCTGGGCACTGTCCCTCAGCTCTTCAGCTCAAGGCGAGTGGTCTACCACTTGAGCCACAGCACCACTTCCGGCTTTTTTTTCTGCTTATGTGGTGCTGAAGAATCGAACCCAGGGCCTCATGCACGCAAGGCAAGCACTCTACCACTAAGCCACCATCCCAGCCCACTGTAGAGGTCTTTACAGATCTTTTCTTAGGTTTTGAATCCTAGGCATTTGTTTTTTAAGCCACCATTCCAAGATATATATGAAATCAACTTTGGCTAGTTGGTAATTTTATTTTATTGGATTAAAAATGAAGTTTATTTGTAATTGACAAAAGGGGTGTTATTTTTCCAACACTAAATAGACTGAATTTTAAATTTTATTTTTTGTATTACTTTAAGTTTTTACTAATGTGTACAGTTAAAAGAGGTTTCATTATGCTAGTTTTGTATGACCATATACATTATTTTGTCTAAATGCCCTTGTATCTATTACATTTTATTTCTTCTAAAAATTTAAATCATCCTAATGGCTTCCATTACATTATTCTCCTTCATTAATATGAAATTTCCAATATTTGATAGAATATATGTAATTGTAACCACTATGTACAGTATTTTTCAAGATAAAAACATATATTTAAAAAATATGGCATTTGACTCTCAGTACCACACAAACAAACTCTCTCTATATTTCTCTCTCTCTCAAACACACACACAAACACACACACACACACACACACACACACACAGAAGATAGGAAAACCATGACTCAAAAGCCAAATCCAGTCTGCTTCTTATAAATAAAGTTTTATTGTAACAAAAATAAAAATGTTTCCTATGGCTACATTTTCCTTGGTCTCTCATTACCTCTGTTCCTCTACCTATTATTCATGAACTTGTCCTCCTTTACATACATTTACTTTCTCCTTGGCTCCTATCCATCCAATCTTACTTTAACATATCATCCATTCATGTGTAAATTTTTTTCATTTTTTTACTTAAGAGAAAAAGTGTTGTGTAAGATTACTGAAATTCTAAATCAGAAAAAAATAGCAAGTACTACAAAATACTATGTAAAATTACTGGAATCACATATTCTCCATCAATTTCTCATCACATAACGAGGAGTCTGCATTTTACTCAATAATATAAAGTCAACTCTATTAAAGCAGTTCCTTAAATAAAGAAGGAAGATAGTCAAAATACAATAGAAACTGATGAATATTTTGAATAACATTCTGAGGAATTTGAAAATTAATTACATTTCATTTGTTAAATATCATGCCCTCAACAAAAGAATAAGCACACAATATATTTTGCCAAACATTGTTTTATTGTCAACTAAAAATTTAATTTATAGAAAGCTATGGTAATTTACTTAGTCATGGAACTTTTAGAAATATATGTGAGAAGAGGTTTGAAATCACCTTTATGAGTTAAATATCCAAGACTCTTATTTCCAATAAAAGACCAAACAGCTAGCAATGGAGCCATCATTCATGTGGTAAAGAATCCTTGAGTGAAAAATGTAAAGGACAGTATAGGCCCTGAATACCAATATGCATAAATGAATCAAATTATTATCAAATTATTATTATTATTATTATGCATGACAGACTTTAATCTTAACACAAAATTCAAAACTTCTCATGTAACCTTAAATCCAAGTGTATTTTTGTGGCATATACAAGTCATTCCTAAGTTATTTGAAGGAAGCATTGTGAGAGGGAAGAAGAAGACAAAGAAGGAGATGGAGAAAGACAAAGAAAAAGAAATACTAGGACAGAAGGAAAGCTCCCGAAAAAGAGACAGGATAATTTCAAAAGGTGAATGTGTGATTAGAAATATACAAGTATTGAACAAAACAAAATCTAAGGACATTAAAAGATGTAAATTTGTGAATAGGAAAACATTAATGAAATGAATTTGAGGGCTCTGCAGACAGGAAGTTAATACACATAAAAATTTACAGGAGTTATTGAGAAAGACAATAGATAATCTTACCAGACAAGCAGAAAAAGTTAAAAGCTATGTACATATAACATAAGACGATGCTAAGCAAAATGAAGACCAAGATAGGGATGCAAGTGGTTTTGTCTTTGTCACTGATATTTTTAATGTACTGAGTGATTTTTTTTCTTTTGTATGTACTTCCCCACATGGTATCAACCCTGTTTTTACTATATTTGATTCCAGTGCCCTGCATCTTGTATATGCATTCTTCTAATTTGGGGAGGGGAAGAGAAATAACAAAATGCTGAAACAAGGATACAGGTTGACCCACTGTAACAGTGAGATATAAAATACGCTATGTTGAAAATGAACTTTGTAAGGAGAGGGGAGTGAGGAGGTCGGAAGGTGGGAAGGGAAGGGATGGTAGGGAAAACAAAGGAGGGGGTAGGAATGCTCCACAGGAAATGTACTTATTTCCTTACTCATGTAACTGTAACCCCCCTGAACAGTATCTTTAATATATATATATATAATACATGTATATAAATAAATATATATATCTAACTACAATAGAGAAAAGACTTTAGGAAGAGATGATAATATAGTTAAGCCCAGATTAAACAGGAGGAACCAAATATATAGAAGTAAAACTTCAGTTTAAATTGTGATCACCATCACTTATGTCTACCACTGTTAGAAAAATGCACACTAGATCCTTACTCTGTGAATTAAAACTTCTATAATACAAACTATGACAAGAAGAGATCATTACTATAGATTTAGATCTGCCCTTCTGTGTACTAATCAATAAGACCATATAAGATGATGTTAAGTGAAATGAACCCCAAGATAAGGAAACAAATGTGTTTTTTTCTTTCTTGCTATTGTTTTTAAAGTATTTATTATATATTATGTGATATTTTTGTTTCTTTGGTGTGTTCCTTCCCCATGGTATAACCCCTGTTTTCACTGTATTTGATTCCAGTGCCCCGTGCCTTGATTATATACTTTTATAATTTGGGAAGAGGAAGGGAAATAACAAAATGCTGAAACAAGGATGAAGGTTGATCTACTGTAACAGTGAGATGTACAAGACACTATGTTGAAAATGAACTTTGGAAGGAAAGGGGGGAGGAAGGGGGGAGATGGGGAGGGAAGGGATTGTAGGGGAAAAAAGAGGGGGTAACAGTGCTCCATAGGAAATGTACTTACTTTCTTATTCATGTAACTGTAACCCCTCTGTACAGTATCTTTAATATATATATATGTATATGTATAAAGACAATAAACACCAGTTTAAATTGTGATTACCATCATTTGTGACTACCACAGCTGGGAAAATGCACACTAGATGCTTACTCTGTGAAGTAAAAATTCTATAATATAAACTATGACAAGAAGAGATCATTACTGTAGATTTAAATCAGACCTTCTGTGTACTAATCAGTATGACCATATAAGATGAAGTTAGGCGAAATGAACCCCAAGATAGGAACACAAATTTTTTCTTGCTATTGTTTTTAGTAGATTTATAATGTGCTATGTGATATTTTTGTTTCTTTTGTATGTTCCCCCCCATGGTATAACCCCTGTTTTCACTGTATTTGATTCCAGTGTCCCACACCTTGTATATACACTTTTATAATTTGGGGAGGGGAAGTGAAAAAACAATATGCCTATGTGAAAAATCTAAAGAATGCTTATTTGTCATACTGTATTTTATGCCTGAAGCCATGCACAGAATTTCTATTTGGCATTAACAAGATGTTGTAACACTTTGGGGCAAAAATGCAACCTAAGAGCCCTGCACCAGAGGCCAAGATAGAGAAGACCTCCACAGCCACCATGAGATTCCCCTTGGTACTGTGGTAGACAGGTAGAAAGGTGAGCCACACACTGCAGAACACCAGCATGCTGAAGGTCAGGAACTTGGCTTCATTGAAGGTGTCAGGCAGGTTCCTGGCCAGAAAAGCCACAGTGAAGCTGGCCAAGGCCAAGGAGCCCAGGTATCCCAGGACACAGTAGAAGGCAGTGAGGGAGCCTTTGTTGCACAGGATGATGATGTGGCCATGTTCAGAGTGTGCATCTGTGTCCACAAAGGGAGGAGAGGTTCCCAGCCAGAGTCCACAGAAGGTCACCTGGATGAGGGTGCAGATGGGGATGATGAAGTTAGGAGCCCCTGATACCAGCAGCCACCTCATCCTTCTCCCAGGGGAAGTAGCCTTGAAGGCCAGAACCACAGTCACTGTTTTGGCCAACACTGTGGAAACAGCCACAGTGAACACAACCCCAAATGTGATCTGCTGCAGGATACATGTGACTGTGTTGGGTCGGCCAAGAAAGAGCAAAGAACAGAGGAAACAGAAGATGAGGGAGATGAGCAATATGTAGCTGAGAGTCTGATTATTAGCCTTGACAATGGCAGTGTCTTTGTGTTTAACAAAAATTCCAAGAATAAAGGCAGTTAGCATAGAAAAACAAAGACCAATGGCAACCAGAGCCATTCCCAAGGGATCTCCAAAAGCCAGGAAACTTGCAACTCTCAAGAGGCACTGTGTCCTCTGTGTGTTGGCATACTGATGATCTGGACACTTCACACATTGTTCCATATCTGGTGAGACATGTATATTACCATTACTTCTTTTTATTTACCTCATTTGCTTCAAAGAATTTAGGAAATTTTTCACATAGGTGAAATCCTCAGATGTCAATTTTACTATCTTAAAAGTGTTGTTGTATTTTTTCCAAGCCATAGCGGCTTCCCATTTTTATCTTCTTCTTTATTCAGGATTCTTTATTCAATATTGTTTGCTCAATGACTATCACAGTTATTGATAATGTAAACCTTGGTGTATTGTAATACCATAATAAATTTTTACACTTTTCTCACTGTCATTAAGAGTTCTACAATCAGTGAGGAGAATTGGGGGGAGGATGGGAAGGGATGGGAAGGGGAAACAAAGGAGGAGGCTACAATGCTTGATAAGAAATGTACTCATTATCTTGCCCATGTAATTGTAA
>NW_012267451.1:763422-770044 GCF_000151885.1 Dipodomys ordii
GACCGACAAAAAAAAATGTACTCATTACTTTGCTTATCTAACTGTAAGCCCTCCTCTGTACAATATTCTCACAATAAAAAACATTAAAAATAAAAAATAAAAGCTCCTGATTGCCTTTTACCCCTGATTCTGAATTTAAGAATAGTGGATACACCTAGTGAAATATCCCAGAAGAAAATCTATAGAGGAATCAAAATAATCAATATGAAAAATAATCTTTCCTGATCATGCAGATAAAAATAGGATGAGTTTTTTCCAGAGAAATCATTTTGCTACAGCCTGCCAGAATCACTCACTCTTTTGTGAATGTCTACAGTTTGAGCTTGCTAAATGTTTAATACCAAAAGTTGAATAAAACTCAGTCACTTATGAAAAACATGGATAATTGTTTTCAGCAAGTCATCCTTTGCCATGTCTGAGAAAACTCATAGGTAAAAGCTGAATTTACAGTTTTCACAAAACTAGGTATGAACATGTTGGCATTATTGATAACTATTGAATTTCTAAGCAGCGTGCTGATGGATCAAGGATGTAATCCCAGTTAATCAGGAAACTCAGGTCAAAAATCATGATTCGTAGCAAGCCTGGGCAGAAATGTCAGTGAGAACTTTGTCTCCAATATACTACTCAGAAAAAGTAGGAAGCAGTCAGTGCATTAGTCTTGGACACAGATATTGTGTCCAAGCTCAGACACTGTGTTCAAGCCCCTGTGCTAAAATGAACTTATAGGAAGATGGAATATATTTTATCCTTGTTACTGGCTTGTTGTTTTCTTAAGAACATTTCCACATGTCTAGAATATGTCAAAGACATTGAAACATAAAGAATTGCATAGGATTTTGAAAAGCACATGAAATATTTAAAGTTTTAAATGTGAAACTACATTTGTTCAATTTTGTACTTCCAGTAATTTCTGATAATGCAAACATAAAAGCTTAATATTTGAGACAATTACTTCAAATACTGACATATATGTACTCATTAATATCAGCAACCATGATATTTATGACATAGGAATACAAACATATATATATATAGACATCTCTATGTAAACATATAATATATACACAGAAACACATGCATATATACAGAAATATTTAATTTCATACAGTAAGAAACCAGAATAGAAAGTGCTCATGGTATGTGTACTCCAACATAAAAGAACTTACCTGAGCAGAGGAAGGCAGTGCTCCTTTTCTATTTCCCATAGTTTGAACCTCTGTTTGATCAAGAAGCATCTCATGGAGAGCCTGAGCCACAGCATACACAGCATTGTATATATTGTAACTGTCTCCAGACATAGTCATTTCAAAAATATGCCCAGGTAACCAATCCAAAGAGGCGTCATGAGGACAATTGTCCCATGTTACACAGTCAGACTCTGAGTCAGAGCAATTAAAAGAGAGAAACCACAACTTTGCAAGAAAAATGTCTTCTGGATATTTGGAAGGGTTAACTGCCTTCACAAAATCTGTGAATCCAGCAACTTCTACATGATGGTGTGTAAAAATAAGAGGTACATGAAATGATCCTAGCATGAAATATCTCCTTTTCAGGGTGAAATCCCATTGTGAGTTCATGATACAAACTTTGCCGTGTATAGCAATTTGCTCAATCAATACCATTAAACCTAGCAGTGAATCATTATCACCATATATGATGAAGACACTTGCTGAAGATAGATTTATCTCATTATGAACTGCTGTGAGTTTGAATACATGTGCCACATCTTGGGTTGACATCACTAGCTGATAAGCTACACAAACTCTGTTCTTGGCCATCTCTTCTTTCAACTCAGCCAGAAAACATGAACCATTCTCATCTTGTGAGGTCAACAGTCCCACCCAGCTCCAGCTGAAGTGAAGCAGTAAGGAGACCATGGCAGTGGCTATTGATGTGTCTTTTGGGGCCATCTGATAGAGAGCAGGAAACTTCTTATGGTCACTCAGGGCAGGATCAAAAGGCCCAAAGGTAAACTAAAGGGAAAGAAAATTGGACACTCCATGAATGAGAAGATTGCCATCCATCACAATCTCAGTCTTGACATCTGTTAAGAACCAGTTGAAGTAGGTGGAAGGTAGCTTTTGAGTTTTGAAAAACATAATTTAATTGCTTTTGAATAGTTGTACAGCATATCAATAGACTTGCAAATTGTCTCTTGATATTTGTCACTATTTCCATCAACTCTTCCCCTTTATATCAACCTGTCTCTCCACAATTTGTCTAATTCCATTTTCACACTTTCCCATTGACTATTATGTTGATTTTCCCCATTCATTCATTCCTAATTATTTTGAATTTATCCCTTAACTCCTACTCCACTCCTCCAAGATATGCCTCGTGTTCATTTTTTACACTATCAGTAGATAAGAAAAGTTACACTATGGAGTTCCATCCCTCTGTATACCATACTTTAGTCAGATTGATCATGTATATAGGTAAATGTCTATGTGTGTGTGCCATATTTATTTCATAATACACATTCATATTTTAGATCTAATTTTCACATATGAGAGGACACATTCACCTTTTCTCGTTCCAAGCCTGATTTACTTCATTCAACATAAAATCTTTCGTGTGTGTGTGTGTGTGTGTGTGTGTGTGTGTGTCTGTATACACATGAATGCCAATACAGGGGCACAAACTCATGGCCTCTTGCACTTCCTTGGAAATTTCCCTGAAGACTGTACTAATGGAGTCACACATTCACCTGCTCTTTGCAGGCTAGAGATACAAGTTTCCTGATTAGTTAGGATTACTTGTGTAAGCCATCAGTACCCTGCTCAACATACCTTCACACTGCAAAGTCATTTTCCATTTCCTGATTTATTAAAGAAAATTGTTGATAAGAATTGAAAAAATAAATTATCCAATTGTCTGCTCAAATCTTCCATCAGTTTTTCCAAACTGTCTAAAAATATATTTCCAACTACCTTTGAGTAATTATGACATGCCACAAAATTTGCTGCATTCATGAATAGAGTCTCTTCCCATCTTTCTTTTTTAACATCTGAAATACCACCAAATTAGATGTTTTTATATCCTTCCATAATTCCTACCCTCACCTGTGGAAATCTGTAGAGTCCTAGCAATGTCCCAATCTGGTCAGATGTTATTCCTGATGGTCCTGTAAGTACTGCTATAGACCTGCTGTCTCTCATACAGGAGTAGTTTGGAATCTTGTACTTCCCAAAGAGACAAATGAAGGGATTCTTAAACATTGTCCAAGCTCTGAAGTGAACATCATAGATATCAAATCCCAGAGTTAAATTATGTAAAAGATCAGAGTTGTTGTTGATCTCCTCAATAGCAAAAGCTAAGGCCAAAACACACTGATAGTTCTTGAAGATAAACCTGCACAATGAGTAAAGAAATTGAAGAGTATTTTTAAACTTAAGACTTTGATACATTAAATACTTGCTTCTTTGTCAATGAATATGTTCAAATATTACTCCAATTAGAATGGAATGTAAATGCAGTCTCTTATGCTTCCATGTAGAATTAGGTAAGGAAATGAAAGGCATTTGTCATGAATGAGATTCAGATAATTATTTAAGTTAAGAGAGAGTTTATTTTTCCCTATTACCACATGCACCACAGCAAAAGGCAACTATGTACACAGGTATTGAAAATAATTTTTGTGTTTTCAGTCACCCAGTTTATGTTATGTGTTTATATGGCAGGTCAGGCTTACTAATGAATGTTTAATTTAAGTGCAATTTTCAGAAGCAAAGTGTTATTTATGAATGATTCTATAGTAAGCTCTGCTCACAGACACAACATATTGAATAGCTCTTATAGATAACAACCAGAAAAAGAGCTGAAATATCAGGGGAGGGAATTTTACTTTTATGTAACAAAACAAAAGGGATGCATCCAATATCAAGGAACTCATTTTGGAGAGAGGAACCCATGACATGAGGGTTGAGGAGAGAAATATAAGTGAGTTTTGCATGGAAATCCTAGTTCCACACTGCCATGTACAATGCACTGGTCACTACTCTCTTCCCAATACTTTTAGACTGCGATACTGAAAATGAAACAATGGAAAGAAGGATTATCAAAGTACAATTTTTACTTTCTTTCTCTGTGTCTTGTTTGTGTACTCAAAGATGTGTGTGTGTGTGTGTGTGTGTGTGTGTGTGTGTGTAAGTGTGTGTGGACATTCTAAGGAAATAATATAAGCCGGGCACCAGTGGTTTACACCTGTAATCCTAGCTACTCAGGAGGCCGAGATCTGAGGATCACAGTTCAAAGCCATCCCCGGGAAGGAAAGTCCGTGAGACTCTCACCTCCAATAAAAATCACTAGAAAACTGGAAGTGGCGCTGTGGCTCAAGCAATAGAGCACATGCCTTGAACTGAAGAGCGCAGGGACAGTGCCCAGGCCCAGAGTTCAAGCCCCACGACTGACTAAAAAAAAAAAATCAATATAATGAAAAAAACTAGCAATGTTTAAAAGGAAACATTTCAAAGGCACATTGGAAATACAAATGAAAGGATAAACTTTTTCAATGTATACTGTAGGTACATCTGAAGTGATCACAATGAACATCAATCATATTTTGAAATATTTTAAGCAGAATAAAATAGTGAGCTTGATGAAAATCTAATTGAACATACACATTTGGAGTAATAAAATTTAGGAATGAAGATGGTGAAAACTGTTTGTCAAAAGTTGACTAGAGTATTTTCCACAAAAGGAAATGTAGAGAAGGGAGCCAGAAACACAGCTTCCAAGAAAGATAGCCTCTTTCATAAACAGTGCTGGCAAAATTCTCTATCTACATACAGAAAACAGAAGCTATATGCCCATATATCACTTTGCACCAGAATCAACTCTAAATGGATCAAAGACTTTAGTGTAAGTCCAGACACTGTGAAAATATTATAGAAAAGGCTTGGGAAACACCTAAGCCTTTTAACCACAGGGGAAAACATTTTAAAGAAAAATCCAGAATCACAACAGCTCAAATAAAGACTAGATAAATGGGACTTTATTAAACTGAAGAGATTCTGCATATCAGAAGACATAGGAAGATAAATGAATAGCCCACAGAATGGGAGAAAAATCTTGACTTGCTATACCTCAGACAACGGGATCCTATCTAACACATACTTAGAACTAAAAAATTAACATCACAAAACGAAACTCCCCAACTCAACCCAATCAATAAAAGGAATGAAGACCTTAAGAGAGACTTCTCAGAGGAAGAAAAAAATGGTCAACAGATACATGAAGTAGTGTGTTCAACACCTCGAGAACATTAATTTTTCCTGTCGTTTGTTTCTGCTCTGCTTTATTCCCAGTAGTTACAGTTTCTGATTTTGGTACCCATTTTCTTCTATATAAGTTCAGCTGATTTGAGAAGGGAAGGGGAATCGGAGAAACAGAGGGACACAGTGAAGCATTGCAACCATGATTTTCTCTAGGCACTATGTAGAAAATGAACTGGATATGTTGTGGTTGGGGATAAGCAGGAAAGACAGAGAGAGTGATGAAAAACAGACAAAATTCGAAAAGAATTGTACTCCTTACTCATGTACCTGTAACCTCTCTGTATATCAACTCTACAATAAGAATAATATATGATAAATAAATAAAATTCCCATAAATAAACAGGCCCTTCACAAACAATGAAATTGCATTGACAATAACAGATCTCGCTCTCCAGAAATGCCCAGCTCTTAATGGCTTTACAGCTGAATTCTAAAAGCCCTTTAAAGGATAATTTTCACCAGTACTCCTCAAATTCTTCAATGAAATACAAACAGAAGGAATACTACTAATTCTGTGAAGCTAGTATTACACTCAACTCCAAACAACAGAAGGCCATACTGAGAAAAGACAACTCTATATCTTTCTCCTCAATGAACATTGATGCAATACCTCTCAACAAAATACTGGCAAGGTTCCGGGAAGATGGCGGAGGAGAAGCTGGAATCTGAACAAGCTCTTGCATAGAAAGCAGTTTTAGAGTTCCAGTGAACAGTCCTAAGCCAGAGAATCACACCAAGTGTGCCATCACAGGACAGAGAGTCAGACAAGAGAGGCGAAGCCAAGGCAAAAAGACACATCTGAGGGCTCACCAGCCGCCGCCGCCGCGGCGGCGGCAGGGTCACGGCAGAGAACTCAGCCGGGGCCATAACTGAGCGCTCACACAGAGAGTCTGGGACGAAGGAGCCAGACGCAGCGGGCGAGCAGATTCTACTCAACAACAGCAAGAACCAACAAGGAGCAGACATCTTCATCCTCCAGCTTGCAGACCAGAGACGACCCAGGATCCAAGACTCGGTGTGAGTAGAAGCCCGACATCCTCACTCCTTCTCAGGGAGCAGAGGAGGGAAGGCCACCCCTCCCCCCCCCAGCACCGGTGATCTCCATCTTGGATACCGACAAAGCTCGGAGGAGCTGCCAGCTCCAACCCAGGCCTTGGAATAAAATGAGTCATTTAGCACGTCACAAGAACTTAACTGAGAAGTGACCTGCCAGACTCGGCTCCATCCAGGGAAAAGTCACCCAGCTCAGGCACCAGCCATTGCAGTGGCTTTCCTCACTGGGTAACCAGAGCCAGAGGCTGCCCCTCCCTCTAGCAGCCTCAACAATCAATTGAAAAACAGAA
>NW_012267451.1:776705-804932 GCF_000151885.1 Dipodomys ordii
GTGAAGGGTAAACCAAAGGAGGAGGCTGCAATGCTTGGTAAGAAATGTACGCATTATCCTGCCCATGTAATTGTAACCCCTCTGTACAGTATCTTCACAAATAAAATAAAATATAAAAAAAATACTGGCATATACAATCCAACAACTGATCCAGGAAACCAAATATTATTATTAAAATGGATTCATACCAAGGATACAAATCTGGTTTAACACATGCAAGACAATTTACATATTATAGTGCACAGCAGAAACAAGGGCAAAAGCCACATGATTAACTCAATTGAAGCAGAAAAACCTTTTGACGATATCCACACTTCTTTATGATAGGAACCTTTGGAACATTTCTCAATGTAAGAAAGACTATGTAAAACAATCTACAGCCACTTTTATGTTTAATGGTGAACAACTAAAGATATTTACCCTAAATTCAGGAACAAAACAAAGATGTCCCCTTTCTTCAAGGATGTCCATTTCTCTTCAACATAGCATTGGAATACTTTGCAAGAGCAGTATGCAGGGGGAAATTATTTAGGGAATCCAAATAGGAAAGGGAGAGTAAAACCATTCCTTTTTACAGATGATAAGATCATGTACATAAAGACACCTAAAATCTTCTCTTCCATAGCTACTAAAATTGATGCTGAACTTTGACAAAATAGCCATGTACAAAATCAACTCACAAAAATTAAATGCCTTTCTTCATGCCTTTGACAGAAGAACATGGCTGAAATGACAATAGCACCCCATTTGCAATTGTCTCAAAAATATAAAATACCTGGGAATGAGCCAATAGGGGAAAGACCACCATAGTAAAAACTTTAACAATTTGAAAAATGAAAGTGAGGAGGACTTAAGATGATGGAAAGATAGTCTGTGCTCCTGGGCTGGAAGGATTAGCATTGTGAAAATGGAAAAACTGCCCAAAGTAATTTACAAATTCAATACAATATGCAAAACACCTCAACAAAATTATTCAGAGACAGAAGAAGCAATCCAAAACTCATAGAGAATTAGAAAAGATCATGAAAAGCAAAGCAATTCCTAGTGGTCAGAACAATGTTGAATGAATAACAATACTGAACTTCAAGCTCTATGAGACAGGCATAATAATGAAAACAGTGAGAACAAAGGAGAATATACTCAGGAGAGGAAAACAAAGTTGAAATTCCTATGTGCATCTAATCATGTAAAATAATATTTATCAAAAAGAATTCCAGGAAATAGGAACAAGAGGGTTTTTTTCTTTGTTGCTGTTTTTGTGAGCATAGAGTCACAGAAATGGTGGAACAAAGGGTGAACAAATGCAGCATTGCTACTGACTAGATATTATGTTGAAAATAAACTATAGACCTGGAGGGTGTGGATGGGAGGGAAAATAGAAAGGGAAGGGTGACATTGTTGGAAAATAAATGTTTTCTTCATCTTATGTAACTGTAATCTCTCTGTACATCATCTTTAAAATAGCAATAAAGAATATATCAACATGAAAAAAGAAATGGAATAGGGCAGGCCAAGCAAATCAAAGGGAAAAGAAAGCAGAATATTTATAACTTATCACATCAAATAGACCTTAATCAAAGCAATTAAATGTGCCAAGTTTGTAATACAATTATGAAATAATCAGATCAATAAGATGACATAACAATTGTAAATGTATATTAACCCATAATCAAAAAACACTTGACTCTCTGTAAGCGGACTTTGAGATAATCCTCAACAGAATAATAGCTGCAGATTTTCTGGAGACACCCTCCAGACCAAGTCAACAGGGAGGTATCAGTATTAAATTTCACCCTTGATTGGATGAGCCTCATATCAACCTACAGAACATTTCATCCAATATAAAAGTGTTTTGAAAAGAGTGAGTGAATATAATGAAAGTATTTGGCATGCAGTGTGGAAACACACATGAACCAGATACTTAGCACAAGCACCACATTGTATCAAAATTGGCAAGCATCAGTTAACATCAGTGGGTATTGACTTAAGTCAAATCTCTCACCTACTGATGTCTAAATGCAGTGTTCTACTTATCTACAACAAAGACTTAGTCAATAAGTATTTCTATCTGTAGTCAATAGCATGCATAAAATTTTACTAACCCAGACCAGACTTTCCTTTGTATTTGGGGGTAACAAAGAAATATCCATTGGCTGAAACCATGATACTCAGCATGTCTATATTAGCACCTTAAGAAAGTACTCAAAATATATTTTGGGAAATTAAAAGAATGAAAATCAGCTAAACATGGGTAAATAGTGTGGATTATAAAGAATAAGAATAAGCTAAGCCAGACAGTAGTGCCTCACACCTTTAGTCTTAACTACTTATGAGGCTGAGTAAGGATCATGTATTTAAGACAGCTGGGGCAAAGATGACTGTAAAACTCTAATGTCCATTTAACTACCAAAAGCTGCCAGAAGTGGAGCTGTGGCTCAAGTGCTAGAGCACTAGCCTTCCACAAAAATGTTCAGGGACATTGCCCAGTTTCTGAGTTCCCAAGACCAGCGAGAGAGAAAAATAAACATTCCAGTGACATAAAAAAATAAGTACATGCACCTTCTATAGTACAGAAGAAAGTAATTCCTATCCTGGGATATCTGCTATAGTTGTTATTCTAGCATTCAAAAAGGAGTGCCAGTGATAGATAATAATATTATCTTGCAATAGAAATCAGATTGTTTGCTAGAATTTCTTGAAATATGTGAAGTTATTTTTCTTTTCCTTCCTCTTTCTTTTACTATAGCCAGTTATTATTGAGACTCTGTGTTACAGACAAAAGTTAAAAAACATGCATGTGCACAAGAAAAGAAGAACTCATCTTGAGCACATAAAATTCTCCCCCAAGGAATCCTTCATAACATTGAGCTGCCTGGTAACACCTGGGTTGTGGAGCATAGCTGACATGAAACAATGCCACAAGGCTTAATTTGGAACAGTAACTGCTTGTGTACATTAAGTGTGGGGGGGGGGCATGCATGTGCATGGGCCAATCCTAGGGCATGAAATCAGTGCTTGGGCACTGTTCTTGAGCTTTTTGGCTCAAGGCTAACACTGACTTGAGCCACAGCTTCATTTCCAGCCTTTGGCTGGTAAACTAGAGATAAAAGTCTCACAGATTTGCCTGCCTGGGCTAGTTTCAGACCTCCATCATCACATATCAGCCTCATGAGTAGTTAGGATTACAGGTATGAGCTACCATTAGAAATTTTTATCAATGTTCACAAAATATAGGTGTTATTTAACAAAGTTCTCAGACTACTGGCCTAGGAAATGTAGTTGCAGCCTTTTAATACAGATCCCATGCCAGTGACTCAGGATGATTTTAGTAACAACACTTCATTTTCCATAGTGACAGCTAAAATGCAGGAGATATAGGCATGCTAGAGTAAAGTGAAGCTCTTACAGACCTAGAAAAGAGAAATTACATGGAAGGAAACAGAGTCCTCTTCTGCTAGCAGGCAGAAAATCACTCAACAGGAGATGTAAAACAACATAATAAAACTGAGTTGCTCTGGATGCAATAGTGATGGAGGTCACTATAGAGGGACAGAGATCTGTGTATGCCAAGAGTTCCCTCACCCATCGAATATCCTCAGAATAAAAGAGTAAATGGAAATAAAATATTGAATTACTTACATCTTATTCTCTTCTTTCCTGGAACCATGGATGTTATTATGGTCTACTCCCAAAGTGTAGAGAGGAAAAAAACCAGCAATCATTATATCTCCAGCCATGTGTGCTCGGTGCTTCATTGTAGAAAAGCAGGTAGTGTCAGCCAAGGACCTGACAGGGAGGGGAAGATGGAGAAGGAGGAGTGTGAAAGCCAAAGGGCACATCCCTGAAACCTCTGCCAAGCAGAAATTCTGGAAGGAAGTGAGACCCATAGTTTCAGTTATGTATATGTATATGTGCCTTTTTATGAACAAAGAACTACACTATAGCTCACTTCTAATCAAAGTCTCTTGTGAGTCCTCAGAAGTAATGTGTAAGACTGTTCCCAGGGGCTCTGCATTTGTAGCCTTGCCTAAGGAAGAAAAACATGAGTTAGAAAACATATTTGCTGATTTGCCTTCTTCACCACAGGCCCTGTGATTTCATCTGAGACCACAGATAGAGAGGCCCCAGAGATGGAATTATCTTGTGTAAAGTTTGTCCAAAGTCTATGTTAAGAAACTATTTGCATAAAAGTCATTTGCGATGATGCAACTAGATTGTATGAGATCATACTATGTCATGTGAATAGTGAAATGGCCAGAAAAAGTCTATGCCTCTGAGTTATCAACTAAAGTTATGAGGGCATTGTACCTAGGGTGGTGAGTCACACACACCATATCTAGGCACACATCTCTCTTTGCAAATAATATCTCATATTTCAATGCCAAAAAGATGCTAGCAGAAGGCTTTCCAACAACACAAACTCACTGATGAAGAAAGACACTGCTGTAACAACCCATTTTCCCCAGCCTCCCACATCTAAGGGAAATTGTACCTAACAATCTTGAAAACCAGAGGATGTATAAGAAAGAATTAAAGAAGAGACTATAACAGAAAGCACCTTCCATCTTTATGGGTGAGCACAAATATTGTTGAAATGCCCAATTTACCAGGAAACTCACAGATTCATTTCCTTCAAAATTCCAATGTTTTCCTTGACAAAAACAAAAAATAGTTGCTTAAAATTTATGTGGATTCACACAATTAATGAAAGAACAAAACCATGAGGACAAACAATGCTGGAAATAAGGTAAACCTGATTTCAAACTAAACTATACAACCACTGAAACAAAGTCACATTGACACTGGTGCCAAGAACATCTGGAAACCAGTAAACATAATAGATGATCCAGAACAATCTCACATAGATACAGCCAACTGATTGTTGACAACATTATTACATATAGTGAATTCAAGATTGCTCTGTAATAAATTTTGTTTGTAAAACTGCATTGCCACTTGTAGAAGACTTGAAATAGTTCCCTGTCATTCCATTAACGTCCTCAACTTAAGAGCCTCAAATATGAAACCATCAGCTAGATGCATAAGGGAAACAGTTGAAGCAACAGACAGAGGTAATGCTTTTGTAAGTAGTAGTGAAGTAGCTTAAGAAAGAATAGCCTGATCTGTGGCTCTGTTTTAGATTCTGGTTTCCATATCCAGAACATTAAAGAACTGAGCCAGGCATGGAGGCTCATGACTGTAATGCAAGGGGCTCACATGGCTGAGATTGGAATCACAGCTCACACACAGCCCAGGCACAATTTTCATGAGACCCTCTTAATCAATAGCTAGTTATGATGCTACATGCTTTGTATTCAAGCTATTTTTGTGTGTGTGCTGATGAAGATGGCTGAGATCAGGAGGATTGAGACTCCAAGCCAGCTCAGGCTAAAAACAATATCCTGAGATTCTGTGTAAATAGAAGAAGCTGGATATTGAGGCATATGCCTGTCATTCCAGCTGTGGCAGCAAACATTTAGAAAGACATGGGCATATAGCAAAAGCAAGATACTATCACAAAAATATTCAGTGGCAAGAACAGCTGGAGTTAGGGCTCATTCTATAGTAACTGCCTATCATGGTTCTCAAGAAAGCATTGACAAATGGGTGTGTACCAGTTTGAAAGAATCTGCACAGTTCACAAAGGAGCTGAGAGAAATCACTCAGGCCCTGTGTTCAAGCCATAATACTGGCACAAAATGATCAACAAAAATAAATGGTGGGAATGAAATACAGGTCATGTCTTGTGGTGGAGACAGAAGGACATGGAGATGTAACAGCTTCCACATGATCAACTTAATATATGTTTATGAATATGAGATAATGAGATTTGTAGAAATCTTTTTAAAAAGGATTGGTGTTGAAGGATGTTATTTGTTGTGTATCTAAAAAAGGTACCTTGTATACATACATGGAAATATCAAATTACTTTAAAAAACTACTTTTTTCTATTCAGTTTTTAAATTTTAATTATCTTTATATGATTGTACAGTAGAGTTGCCTTTTAACAAAACAGGTTATGAAGACCATATATTTCTTGATCAATGTCACCCTTTCAACAATTCACTCATCCCTCCCTATCCACCTCTTCCATCTTTTCATTTTGTAGGATATTGGATATGTGACTACATTCTCCTCTTCATTTGTCCACACCTTTCCCCTGATTTGATCCCACCTTTTTGGAGTACATGTTTCCTGGTGTTTTATTTTGCAGAAATTTGGCTTTGCCTTTGTGGGGAATTACATTATTTGAATTCTCCTTTGAATCTACTGTATTTCAGTTAATACATTTGAATATACTTGCATACCATCCAGGCTTTTACTTTATAAACTATTTCTAGCCTCCATACATAAAGGAAAATATTCATCCTTTATTTCTCTGAGCCTGACTTATTTTATGTAGTATACGTTTTTTCCAGTTTTTCCATCTCATTAGAAATGGTACATCATTCATTCTTATGGATAAACAAAAACTTGTGTATGTAGACCACATTCTTGCTTACTTTATCCATTGAAGGGCATCTGAGGAGATTCTAGACCTTGGTTATAATGAATAAGAATTCAATGAACATTGTTCTCATAGCATAATTATATCCCAGTTAGTAATCTATTGGGTAAATGCCCAGGAGTAGAATTGCTAAATAGTAGGGTAGTTCTATGTTGTGGTTCATAGGGTTTCAACTCAGGGCTTTGGGAGTGTCCATGAGCTTTTTTTTTATTTATAATACTGTATGGAGGGGTTACAATTATATGGACAAGATAATGAGTACATTTCTTATCAAGCATTGTTGCCTCCTCCTTTGTTTCCCCTTTTCATCCATTCTCATCTCCCACCCCCTCTCCCCACATCCCCCTCCCAGCCAAAGTGGTAAAGTTGGTTTTTCAACATAACAACTTGTACATCTCATTGTTGCAATGGCACCTGTATCCCTATTTAAATGATTTGTTTTTTTCCTTCCCATCCACAAATTATACAAACACCAAACACAGTGAAATCAGGGGTTATACCATGGGGAAGGTACATACAAAGCAACAAAGAACTCATCTTATAAATATGTTAGAAACAATCCCATGAAAGAAAAAAAACATTTGAATAATTATCTTGGAGTTAATTTCACCTAACATCATCTTATCTGACCTTTTCTGCTTGTCTCAGACATATACTAGTTATTGCAAATAAACTTTAAAAACCTGAAAAAGGAAATCAAAACAGAACTTAGAAAGTGGAATAACCTCCCATGCTCCTGGATTGGAAAGATCAACATCATGGAAATGGCAATATTTCCCAAGGCTATCTACAAATTCAATGTGATACCTATCAATATTCCAAACTCATTCTTCAAGGAAATAGAAGAGGCAATCCAAAAATTCATATGGAACAATAAAAGACCCCAAATAGCAAAAATGATCCTTAAGAGAAAGAACAGGGCTGAAGGAATATCAATACCAAATTTCAAACTCTACTACAAAGCCATAGTAATCAAAACAGCTTGGTACTGGCACAAGAACAGACTTCAGGACCAATGGAATAGAATTGAAAACCCAGAAATGAACCTACAGACCTATAGCCAACTAATCTTCGATAAGGGAGCTAAAATAATAGAATGAAAGAAAGACAGCCTCTTCAGTATATGGTGCTGGCAAAATTGGTTAACTACTTGTAGAAAACTAAAGCTAGACCCTTATATATCACCCTGCACCAGAATCAACTCCAAATGGCTCAAAGACCTTAGAGTCAAAGCAGACACCCTGAAAACATTACAGGACAGAATAGGAGAAAGCCTAGGTCTCCTTGGCACAGGAAGAAATTTTCTTACTAGAGACCCAGAAACACAACAAATCAAAGAAAGGTTGGACAAATGGGATTGCATGAAATTGCAGAGCTTCTGCATGGCAAACGACATAGCTAGCAAGATCAATAGAAAGCCTACGGACTGGGAGAAGATCTTCCCTAGCCATACAACAGACAAGGGTCTCATATCTAAAATATACCTTGAACTCAAAAAATTAAATCTTCCAACAACAAATCCTCAAAGAAACAACTGCCCAATAAATAATTGGGGTAAAGACTTAAAGAGAAATTTCTCTGAAAAGGAAAGGATAGCCAATAGATACATGAAGAAATGCTCAACCTCCCTAGCCATAAAAGAAATGCAAATCAAAACAACATTGAATTACCACCTGACCCCAGTTAGACTGGCTATAAAAAAGAACTTCCTGAACTTTTTTGCTCAAAGCTACTGCTCTAGAAAGTTTGGCCAGCATGCTCCTTCTGGTTTTCTAGTGGTTCATTGGAGATAAGAATCTCTTGGACTTTCCTGTCTGGGCTGGCTTTAAACCATGATGCTCAAATCTCAGCCTCCTGAGTAGCTAGGATTTCAAGAATGAGTCACCCACCAATGAGTGGTTATGTTTAATTTTTTGAGGAATGATAATAATTGAGGAATAGTGGTTTTTGAGGTACTCAAATTTATTATGTTTTCTTGTTGTTGTTTGTACTGTGGATCTGCTGATTTAATTTCCTCCCACCAGAGACCAGACATTTGCTTCCTTCCATTCATAAGACCTTTATACTCTATGCTAACACTTCAGGGGAGCACTATGTTTAGTCTTTTGAGGAATCTCCATACTGCTTTCCAGAGTGGTTTTACAAGTTTACATTCCCACCAGCAGTATAGTAGCATTCCCTTTTGGCAAGACCCACAAATTCTGTGTGCTCTACCCATTCACACAAGAACAGCAATCCCAACAATGATAAATATACAGCTCCTTTCTGTCAGAAGCAGCTCCTGTGTTTATCCTAGCATCTAGGGCTCTCACTTCCCCTCTTCACAGCCACACATCTGATATTTTCCCCAGGCTTCTTGGAAAACTGACAAGTCTATTGTAGCTCAGGAGGTAAGTGACAATGTATAGTACTCAGAATCTGGGTGCCTTAAATTATTTAGTCTCACTTTCAGAGTTCTACCCCATACAATCCCAATTTTTCTTTCCTATTACGGTAAGGCTTATATAAACATGCAGTATAAAAATACATGCTTTTCAACCTCAAATTGGTTTGCAGTGATTCAGTTATCATTACTTCAGGGTTTCATCAGGTCCTTTGTTACCTAAACTAAGTAGCCTAGTTGGGGACATTATCTCAATTTCAGATCTAGGTAAATTAAGATTGTACCTCACCCCAGTTAGAATTGCCATTATCAAGAAAACACATAATAATAGATGCTGGCAGGGATGTGGCCAAAAGGGCATGCTACTACAGTCTTGATGAGAATATAAACTTGTCCAACTACTCTGGAAAGCAGTATGGAGGCTCCTCAAAAGGCTAAACATAGAACTCCCCTATGATACGGCAACCCCACTCCTATACACTTACCCAAATGACCACAAACAAGGCCACACTAACACCACCAACACAATCATGTTGATTGCAGCATTGTTTACGATAGCTGAGATTTTCTTAAAAATTAGCCTGTCCCTGACCTCCTTCCATTTACTCCTCAGCTTTCCAGACTGTACACTCAAACATATTTACTACACTTTGAACCCTAGCTTCAAACTCTTCCTCAGAAAATCCTGAACAACTAAATTGTGTTGGGAGAATGAAAGTCATGTGTGAGCTGTCAAAGATATGCCATGGTTAAATCAAATTAAAAGGTTCTTCAACCATTACATTAGGTTATTATTTTTGAAAATTTAGTGACTGGATATTCAGGCATTCTGAGTCACCATAAATTTTGTTCTAGAAACCCAAATCTAAAACAAATGACACATCATTGAAGAGAAGCTATCCTATCCATGAGTTTCCTCAAGGCTTCCTTCATGTCTTTGTTCTTCAGGCTGTAGATCAAGGGGTTCATCATTTGAGGGACCACAGTGTACATCACTCAAGCCACCGCCATCCTCTGTGGGGAGTCAGTAACCAGAGAGCTGACATACACCACCAAACACTTCCCATAGAACAAGGAGACCATGCACAAGTAAAAGCCACAGATAGAAAATGCTTTATACTTTCCTACTGCTGATGACATTTTTGAGATAGGAGAAGCATGTGAGTATAAGCAAATAGGATCCCAGAAAGTGGAACACCCTCAAACAGACAAGCTTCACTATATATAATCATGTGATCAATGAACGTATCAGAACAGGTGAGTTTGATGTGCTGAGCAAGTTCACAGAAGAAGTGGGATATTCTTTATTTTGGTACATTTTTTATTGTAAAAATGCTTTACAGAGTGGTTAAAGTTACATGAGCAAGGTAATGAGACATTTCCTATTGAGCACTGTTGCCTCCTTTATTTTACCCCTACCATCCCTTCCCTTCCACAATTAGCCCCCCCCTCCCGCTGAAGTTGTAAAGATAGTTTTCAACATAGTATTTTGTACATCGCACTGTTACAATGGGTCAACTTGTATCCTTATTTAAGCATTTTGTTTTTACCCTTCCCCTCCCTAAATTAGAGAAGTATATATACCAGGGCATTGACATCAAATACAGTGAAAACAGGGGTTATACATGGGGTAGGAACATACAAATCAACAAAAAAAATCACATGGTACATTATAAATATGTTAAAAACAATAGCAAGAAAGAAAAAAAAGATATTTGTGTCCCTATCTTGGGGTTCATTTCATTTAGCATCATCTTATATGGACATCTGTACATAGCTTGTCCTACACATGTACCAGTTATTGCAAATAAGGGAAACCATGGAACCCTCTATTTCCACCACAAGACATGACCTGTATTTCATTCCCACTATTCATTTTTGTTTATCATTTTGTGCCAGTATTATGGCTTGAACTCAGGGCCTGAGTGGTATCCCTCAATTCCTTTGTGGACTGTGCAGATTCTTTCAATCTGATACATACCCATTTGTCAATGCTTTCTTGAGGACCATGATAGGCAGTTACTATAGAATGAACCCTAATTCCAGCTGTTCTTTCCACTGAGTAGTTTTGCAATAGTATCTTGCTTTTGTTATATGACAGAAATGGAGCTGGGGCTCAAATGGTGAATTGAAAAGGTAAAAGCATAGTACCTAGGTCCTGAGTTCAAGTCCTAGAGTTAGCTTGTGCATGCATGCTCTCTCTCTCTCTCTCTCTCTCTCTCTCTCTCACACACACACACACACACACACACACACACAAGGTAAGTGCTCCACTTGATGGAGAGTTATGTGATCAGGAGAATGTGAACTGTGTGCCCATCTGCGCAAAATTTATTGAAAACTATTGAGAGAATGACATGAAGTTGACAGGAGAGACACTGAGAACACTTTATTCCTCTTTGCTATGGACTCTACTTTCCTCTAGGTTGAGAGTTTCATACAGTGTCCACCTTCATTTCCAGAGGATTAACCAAGTAGCTTTCTGTGCCTTACAATGATTTCAAGAAAAATGATACTAAATATCTTACCTGAATATTGATAAAGTGGATTATTTGATCCTCAGGAGTTATAAACAGATTGAATGAGTGAGTGCCTTACTGGAGAAGAAGAACCATCTCTGGGAAGGAGACTATGCTTTGTTTCCTACCTAGGGCAGGGGTGTCAAAGAAAGTGACATGATACTTAGTGTACTTACTAAAATACCCATGAGTTTGAATATCCAAAGCTCCTCATTACATCAGCTATTCTTCTACCAGCCTAGTCCCAAGAGCGCATTTCCTAAAGGACCAAACTGGAAATAGTAACCAGGATGGCCAATTTCTTGTCCCTCGAGGACCTATGTACAGAATGCAATTTGCTCCATATTTTTCTGCTAATCTCTGTGTGTGTCTCTGTCTCTGTCTCTCTTTCTGTCTCTGTCTCTGTCTGTCTCTCTGTCTCTCTGTCTGTCTCTTTCTGTCTCTGTCTGTCTGTCTGTCTGTCTGTCTGTCTGTCTGTCTCTCTCTCTCTGTACCAGGACTAGGGATTGAACTCAAGGGCTTATACTCTTGCTTTTTGATCAAGGCTAGCACTCTACCACTTGAACCCATAGCTCCACTTCTGGCTTTTGGCTGGTTAATTGTAGGTAAGGTCTCATGACCTTTTCTGTCCTGGCTGGCTTTGAACTATAGCACACAAGAGCTCAGCCTCCTGAGTAACTAGGTTTATAGGCATGCACCACTGACACCTAGTCTTTTATATTTCTTTTCTGATTTCTACTTCACACACCTTGCTCACAACACACATGACTTCCATTATAACTTCTAGTGTTCCATTTAAATCACAAACTAAGTCATTTCTGTCTATTTCACAATATGTGGGATCTTAGGGCTTATGATAGGTTTTAAAATATGTTCTACCCATAATGTTGTAATAGAACTATAAGTAGCAGGTTAATAGTAGTATAAGATCACAAATACCCATGACGTTTCTTTTAGGGTATGTAATTGTACAAAATAATAGACTTCATTATGACATTCTGATAGATGTGGATAATGTACTTTAAATATATTTACTCTATCCTAGTGTCTTAGGCCTTCTCTACTCTTCCAAAATAGTCTCCTTTCTGCTTTTCTCTATTGTGAAAGAATCTATAGTTTTCATATGAGAGACACATGATATTTGTCTTGACAAGTCTGGTTTATTTCATTTAACATAATCATTTTTGTCCTTAAAGACATGGGAATAGGTAATGTATTTCTGAATATACTATGGTTGCTCTAAAAGTAAGAGTAAGAACTAACAAATGAAAATACATTGACTTTTTAAACTTCTGCAGAGAAAAAAACTTTTGGCATCAAGATCTAACCTACAGAGTAGAAGATTTTTTCCAGATATTTATTAGATAAAAGATTAATGTCCAAACTAACATAAAATCAGCTTCAAAAATTAAACCCCCAAAACACAAACAACCCAATTAATAAATGGGCAAATAAATAAACTGAAGACATAGTTTTGAAACAAATATAAATAGTGAAAAGATATTTGAAGAAATGTTAAGTATCTTTAGCTTAAAAAATAAAAACCAAAAGGCAGATGAAAATTACACTGAGCTGGGTGCTGGTGGCTCAGAGCTGAGATCTCAGGATGGCAATTGTAATACTATTATCTCCAACTGGCCACCAAAAAGCCAGAGTGGAACTGTGGCTCAAGTGGTAGAGAAATAGCCTTGAGAAAAAAAACCCACAGGAACAGCACCCAGATACTCTTTTGTTCTATCTGTATGTGAATATCTAGAATCCGGTATCCTTTATCATATCATAGTCTATTTTAGATCTAATTTCTGCATATGCGACAGATCATGCATCATTTGTCTCTCTGAGTTTGGCTTACTTCACTTAACATGATTTTTTCTAGTTCCACTGTTTCCCACAAATGAAATCATTTTATTCATTCTAATAGCTGTGCAAAACTCCATTGTGTAGGTACCACATTTTTAAAAATCCATCCATTCAATCCCTATTGTGAGTTATCTAGGCTGTTTCCATGTCTTGGTTATTGTGAATAGTGTGGCAATGAACATGGATTTTCAGATGTTCTTATCATATCCTGGCTCATGATGTTCAAGGTAGATGGCCAGGAATGATATGGCTTGGTTGTAGGGAAGATCTCCATTTTGTTTTTTGAGGAATATCCAGACTACTGTCCAAAGTGGTTGTAGTACTTTACATTCCCACCATCAGTGCAGTGGGGATCTTTATTCCCCCACATCCTGACCAACATTTGTTGTTGTTCAAATTCACCATGTTGGCCAATCTAACTGGGGTGAGATGGAATCTCAGAATCGTTTTTAATCTGCATCTCCTTTATGGCCAGGGATGATGAACTATTTGTCATGCATTTCTTTGCCATTCTCATCTCTTCTTCTGAGAAGTCTCCTTAACTCCCTTAGCCATTTAGTGATTGGTTTGTTACATTTGGGAAGGGTTAGTTTCTTTAAAAAAATTAGAACAGGTTGAGCTACTTGAGGGTAAGACTCTAAAGAAGAGATCAGCTCTTTCTATGTTATTAGGGGTGTGTGTGTGTGTGTGTGTGTGTGTGTGTGTGTGTAGATCCGGGATAAGAGTAGGGACATGAGGAAAAGGAATCTTGATTGTTTCCACTAGTGGGGTAATTCTACCAACAACATCGCAATGTGTCAGCTTTGTTTATTCTCCTTCAGATGGAACCTGATGGAATCACTATTATAGAAAGGGTTCCTTGTTGACCAAAACTTCACTATACCTGTCCATAGCTATATAGAGATTGCATGATTGTATGTGCACTGATTTAATGATGTCAGAATCAGAGATGAATACGCAAGACTTTGGCAAAATTGAATAGATGATGAAAATACACAGAGCTCTAGCCCCGTGTAAGTAGCATTATACTCAAGGCATCAGATTCTGTGATTCTAATCAGTAACTATTCCATTTCCAGTTTTCTACATTCCAAGGAATTTGCCAGGTCTTCTGTATCATTTGTTATTTATTTATTCCTGACATAAGCAGTGTCAACACCTGCCACACCAATGGAAGGAGACGATTCTAGAAGTAAGTTTCTTCAGAGCTCCCACCATGTCCTTGTTCCTCAGGCTGTAGATAAAGGGGTTCATTATGGGGGTCACCACAGTGTACATGACTGAGGCAATGGCACTCTTGCTGTCTGAGTGAGTACCTGCATAACTGAGGTACACCCCGAAACCAGTCCCATAGAACAAAGAGACAACTATTATGTGCGACACACAGATCGAGAATACTTTATGCTTTCCTCCAGCTGAGGGGATTTTCAGGACAGAAGAGATTATTTGAATGTAAGAAAAAACTATCCCAGAGAGTGGAATAACACCCAAGAGACTCGTCACCAAATATACCAAAGTGTTATTGATAAGAGTGTCAGAACAGGCAAGTTTGAGGATATGAGCCAACTCGCAGAAAAATTGAGGGATTTCCAGATGGGTGCAGAAAGACAACGAAGTGCCATCAAAGTATGGAGGAGGGCATCGAGAAAACTAATGAGAAAGGATAGAGCAACCAGCATCCCACAGAATTTAGGGTTCATGATAACATTGAACCTCAGGGGATGACAGATGGCCACAAACCGATCATATGCCATCATGACCAGAATTCCATTTTCCAAGCCAGCAAAAAGCAGGACAAAGCAGATTTGCGTGAGATAGCCCAGGTAACTGATGGATTTGCTCTGATCCTGGAGGTTGGCCAGCATCGTGGGGACAGTGGTGGAGATGAAGCAGATGTCAATGAAGGAGAGGTTGGAGATGAAGAAGTACATGGGAGTGTGGAGGTGAGGGTCATAGCTGATGGCCAGGATGATGAGCAGATTTCCGAGCACGGTGATCAGGTAGATGGACAGGAACAGACCAAAGAGGATAGGCTGCAGGTCTAGATCTCCTGAGAGACCCAGGAGGAAAAATTCTTCAGCATCTGAGATGTTTCTTGGTTTCATGTTGTTGATGGGGCTAAGAGAAAATGAAAGGACACATGTTATAAAACAAATGAGGGACAGAAATTTTTCTCTTGGTACTCCTTTTTTTCCCTTTTGCTCGCCCACGTCTTTCCCTTTTTTATTAACAACTCTCGGGTCTTAATGCTTAACATAGTAAATGTAAACATAAATATAAAATGTAAACATAAATATACCTCAATGAGTTCTGGATGTATGTAATTTAACAGAACTAATACTCAAAGGGAAGAGCAGTCTGATCATGATAACCATTGTGGCAGGAAACATGAAAACTTAAACAGCCCTTAAAATAAATAGAAATGATTGTGTTTTTAATGTTGTGTGTCAGGCATCATGAAAATGACAGACGAGTGGAAAGGAAGGGGTTTCACATCCACCAGCTGACATGTCCAAATTTATATTCAAATATTTGGGTGTAATTTCTCTTAAAAGAAAAAAAAAGAACTAATACAGTGCAGATCACTGTTGTGGCCCTCTTTCAATCTTGACCTTCCTTCTTGAAGGGGTAACCATGGCAATGGACTTCACAGGTATTCTGAAACATTGTTCAATAACATGACACAGCCATCAGCATCTTATGCCAACTTGCACATATATAATTATATATTAATAATATATATGTATGGAATTGAATATGAATGATATAATATATAATTATATGATATGTAATATATCATGTAATATATAATATATACAATGTAAAATATATAATATATAGTATGTCATATATAATAAATTGTCATACAATGTCATATATAAGTTATGTATTATATAATAATATAGTATATAATATATAATAAATTGTATTATATTATATATATTATATTAGAAATAATATTGTAAACATGACATATACAAAGTGTATATTATAAATCTATGTTATATATTATGTGTAATCTAGTTACATATAGTGTATAATATATAAGATACAATATACAGATATTATATATTAGATGTAGTATAATGCATCATTATATATGTTATATAATATTATATATAGTTATACATGAGATATAAAATGTATAATATTTAATTCTGCTGCTGAATTAAAGCAGTGTGTTATGTTATATATGATACATATTATACAGTTTGTCTAAACACTGCTTCCTATATTACTCAATATTATTTTAAGTAGCCCAATATTCATTGTCAGAGACAGCCCACACCAGTGGTAATCTGTATTTGCTGAAAATAGTTTTTTATGATGTCATTGCTGCACATTACTGTCTGCAAGTAAGCATGGAGAATTGTTAGCAAATTCCAACCAGTGATGATGGCTCCTAGTGAGAGGATCAAAAATAGAATAAAAGGAGGACTTTAAGAGCAGTGTATTATTTCAGTTTTTTTCTTAATTTCTAAGGGAGCTAGGTGCCAGTGGAACCTGTAATCATAGCTACTTGGGAGACAAAGATCTAAGATTGCGGTTCAAACAAATCCAGCCCAGGCAGGAAAATCTGTGAGATTCTTATCCTCAAAGAACAGCCAAAAAGCTAGAAGTGGTGCTGTGGTTTAAGTGGTAGAATGTGAGCCTTGAACAAAACAACCACCATGAAAAAACCCTAAAGTGCTGTAGCCAGGTTTTGAGTTCAAGCCCTAGTACCAGAAACCAGCATGTATGCACACATATGTGCACACACACACACAAATATATATGTATGCACACATATGTGGCTAATGGAAAAATGTAATACAGAGAAGTGATTTCATAATTGCATATTTGAATGCTCCCTGCACTTTTCATTTGGTTAAAGTATTTCCTAATAGCATGCTGTGCAATTTTAAGAGACACACGACCAAAATCTACTGTGTAGCTCCACAAAGACTCACCCTCCTCAAATGGAGTCTGCTTAGCCAGGAACTTCTCTCTGGTTGCACAGCAAGGAAACTATATGTATCAACAAGACTGCAATCTGTATTGCAAAAATTCTCCTGTTGCTCACTAGGTAGAAGTTCTAAATGTATGTGGTAGTAGGTTTGCTAATTGTCCTAATTGTATACACAGTGAGTGAGTACATGGTTTAGTGGGCATGGTGATGTATGCCTATAATCCCAGTACTCAGGAAGCTGAGAAAGAGGATTGAGAATTCAGAATCAGCAGGGGTTGTGTCATATGACCCTGTTTCACAAATACTTTATACATCTACCATAAGTGTATCTAAATGTGCACACATAAAATCCTAGCATCTTCATATCCTATCTTACTTTCATCTATCTATCTATCTATTATCTGTCTATTCTATCATCTATCTAATAGCTATTCTGTCATCCATCTATACTAACTTTGTATATGTCTATCATTTATTTATATATCTGTCATTTATCTATTATCTAACTGTGTCTAGTCCATTAACCATCTAGTAATATATTGAACTAAGAAGATAGGGTCTAAGCAAAAGGCCTTGATAACAGATGGCATTCTTTAGTTTATAAATGTGTTTTGAGCTGGTGAGTTCCAGAAAAGTCTTACTCTCCTTGGGTGATTAGTTTTTGATTTCCATTGATTGCATCCACATTTGATTTGTTTTGGCTTATATTTAACATCTTTGTTGAATTTGAGTGTTCACTGGTTTTTTATTTACTTTGCTTGTGTTCACATCTGATTTGCTATTTGTTAAGATTAAGTCCATGCACCTTGTGTGGTTTGGAGACTATATAAGCACTGTTAGTTGTATTTAGGGAGGTAGGGCTCTGTGACTGGAGCCCCCTGCTGCCTGATAGCACTCCCAAAAGACTCTAAATCCAGTCTTTTAAGTGGTAATTTCTCTGTTCTCACAACTGGATCTACCATGAAACATCATCATCAGTAATTCTCTCATTTATCCATCTACTATCTATCTGTATCTTTCTGACTAGAGTTCTTTAAGGGAAAATAAATAATTAATGAAGTTAATACCAGAAATTAACTTAACTTAAAAGGCCAACTTCACTTCAATTTCTCCACACCTAAAGAAGGAAAAAGGCAAAGAATTTCTAAATGGTTCCAGAAGGGTCTAATTCATACTCAGGGGGAAAATGACTCTTTAGGTGCTTGGAAGATAGAGCAACAATGTGACTATGGAGAGAGATGACTGCAAAGTGACTGAAAAGAGGAAGGACTTCTGTAAGAACAGGATTACAAATTAGTCCAGAGACTTGGTTTTACCCAAGACAAATCTCTGACCTCGTGGATGATCTTGAAAACAGAAAGAAAATGAGAGGCAGGGAAATACAGAGAGGGAGAAAGGAGTATGAAAAGGAAGGAAGAGGGAAGAGGAGTGGGAAAGAGGAGGAGGGAGAAAGAGAAGGAGGAGAGGGAGGAGGGGGAGGAGCTGCCACCACCAGGTGCTAATCTGTAATTCCAACTACTCAGGAGGCTGAAAACTGAGGTTGGTAGTTCAAAGCCCAGGAAAGTCTGTGAGACTGTTATCTCTAATGAACCACTAGAAAGCCAGAAGTGGTGATGTGGTTCAAAGTGGTAGAGCACTAGCCTTTAGTGAAAAAACTCAGAAATAGAGTCCAGGCTCTTACTTCAAACCCAAAGATCAATATAACTAAATAAATAGGAAAAAAAACCTTTAATTCCTTATAGTATTTGTTGGGGGAGAATATCAGATTACCTTGAATCCAGGAGTGAAGAATTTACTTTTTTACTGGATTTTGAGGAAGAAGGTGGTGACTGCATCTGTAGGAAGGGCAAGTGGGCTGGTGAGGTAACAAGCATTTAACATGTAGCATTTATCGAGTCTGGATTTTTGACCTGAGCATTGATTTGGAGTAAGGCAGGTTCAGTCCATTATCTGCAGTGTCTGGGGCCCTGGGGTTCAATTATCAGCCCTCTTTGTTAGGCATAGGCTGGTTGCCATTTCTCTCCCAAGGGCAACACAAGTCATTAAATGGCATAGGTCACGGAAGGGGAAAAAGTCCTGGGTGACTGTGTTTCTAACCCTGAAAAGCCAGAGATATTTCCTTCTACACAATATTCTTTTCCTCTTCTCTCTCATTCTTGTATCCGGGGGTCTTATCTCAAGGGAATCTAATGACAAAATCCCTTCTTATTCTGAGTGATATATTAGTATGAGAGAGCTAGAGTACACAGGCCCATAAGATCATGCTAATTATCTTACCAGAGTCTCAGGGAGGTAGAGAGGTTATGATGGCTTCAAATCCACAGAGTCTCCATTTTGGAATTTTCATTCATTAAATTCCTAAGTGAAGCTGTAGCTTTTATAGAAGAGAAGTGGCAACATATAGGAATCAATATACTGAGTATTTGGAAAAGCTTTTAGAGTTTGATTGTTAGACAGAAATAAAAATTAACACACTTTTTTTTAGTGCCAGTCCTAAGCCTTGAACTCAGGGGCCTGGGAATGGACAATGAGGTTTTCTGCTCGAGTTTGGCACTCTACCACTTGAGGTACAGCTCCATTTCCAGCTTTTTGGTGGTTCATTGGAGATAAGAGTCTCATGGACTTTCCTGCCCAGGCTGACTTTGAACTGCAATACTCAGATTTCAGCCTGAATAAGTAGGATTACAAGTGTGAATTATGGATGCTGGCTAAAATAAACACATTTTAATGAGAATAAATACTTAGTGGACTGTTAACTAACATTGGAAAATGCTGAGAGATTTATAGTTGCATTGTCTGAATTTTACATCTCATCCAAGTAACTATGACAAGAATGAATATTGGAGTGAAGCTAACCAATGGGAGAAAAAGAATTTTTGAGTGCCATGATTTATTCAAGATAATTACTGTAATGATTTGAGCAAACTAGAGTGACTACATTTTTAGGCATTTTAGCTAAAGCCCTTCTGACTTGTAGAACTCAAGAATCTCATTAAAATATCAAGTTCTCTTGGGCCCAGGTGGCTTATATCTGTACTATAAAGGATGTTGAGATCTGAAGGATCTCAGTTCAAAGATAGCCTGAGCAGAAAAGTCTGTGAGACTCCTATCTCCAGTTTACTAGAGAATGCCAGACAAGGCAAGCTCACGTAGTGGAGTATCAGCCAAAAGCTAAGGGAAGAATAATATTGTACAATTCATAAGGAAATGGAAAGACTTGGAAAGAATTGTATTAAGTGAAGTAAGAGAAATAAAGGTTGCCTGTTTTCTACCATTAGTGATACATAGAATGTGCCTATAAGTCTATGAGTAAATAGGCTGGGTGGTATGCATGCTAATTATAAATACTATAGAGAGCTCAAATAGTATTTTTTTATTTAAAAAAAAAGACTAATTCAAAACCCAACAAAATAAGCACCAAGAAATGAGTGTATGCAGGCAAGAGTGGGGTCAAGGGGAGAGGGGTAAACAAATGAAGAGGGTTGGGGGTGGGGAAACAGGGAGAATGTATTTGAGAATTCATTGTATATATCAAAAAAATAAGAAATGTAGATTATTGTTGAAGGAGGTGTAATACTGATCAAGATGCATCATATGCATAAATTTCTTTGTTGAATGATACCTTGCTTGTACAACCATTTAGAGATAATTTTTAAATGAATTCAAAAAAGTTACAAGACAATGCCCAGGCTCTGAATTCAAGTCCCAGTAACAGCACAAATGCGCGCGTGCATGTGCGCGTGCATGCACGCACAAGCGCACGCGCGCGCGCACACACACACACACAGAGTGAAAATAAAGGTAGGAAGAAAGAGCAGAGGAGAAGAATATGAACTGAGCCTGGTACAAGCTGGAGAGATGAGGAAGGTATTTCAAAAGAGAGTTCATATCTTTGTAGAGTAAAACGGATGTGAAAGACAAGTGAGAATGATGTTTTGGGAAGTATTAACTTAGAGTTGATACCGCTAATATATTAGGTATAGGAAATTTGACAAATTACATTCCGGCCAGAATGAGGTTGACACATTCCATTTCTGGGTGTTAGGTTACAGGCTCATTGCACTGACCTTGGAGACAATGGTGAGGAGAAAATTGGGGGAGGAAGTGGGTCTGGAAAGTGCTCCTGGGAAATTTTTCTATAGAAGAAATAGAAAAATGAAATTGCTGTTAGGGAAGTTTAACTTTTTGGGGAGCATTTCCAAGAACTTTTCTGATCTTTTATTAATACTAATTAATTATACCTATTAATTGGATTAGCATAATATTTCCATTCACTCAGAATAATAATCTAATTCACTCCCCCTTTGTCCACATCTTCCCCCAAGCTCTCCCAAAACTCTAGATTCATTATTCTACACATCCATGTGAAAATGTTGACTCCTACCTACATGTGTGAGAGAACAGGTAACTATTTTTTTCTTCCGTGTCTGGGTTATCTCATTTCGCATTATATCCTCCATTTTCATGTGGTTTGTTGAAATAACAAGATGTCCACTTCTTTCCAGTTGGAGTCTATTTCCTTGTTCAAGTGTTTCAATATATTTCTTTATCCATTCCTCCATTTCTCTTTATCTAGGCTGATTTCCTAGCTTGGATAGTATAAATCTGAGTCTAGGAAGTAAGCAAATGAACAGGAGTATGGAAATTGAGAAGGGGGTAAGAGTTGTCCAACATCACAGATCCAGGCAGGAAGCCAAATCACAAACTCAATATGAAATATAATTAGCTTTGTATGTCATCTGATCATTTGAGAAGCACATGAGGAAAGAAAGCATGAGATGCTCAAACTCCCCAGAAACCCTGTCACAGCGAGATACTCTACAAATCAATCCCAAAACATGTGTATTTACAGAAGAACACCTGCCCTCTGGATTAATTTCTTCAAGTCTCCCTCCCATCACTTTCCTGTTCCTCAGGCTGTAGATATTGGGGTCTGGCATTTGAGGGACCACCATGTACATACATCACTGAAGCCACGGAAGTCTTCCTGGGTGAATCAGTAGTAGAATCATTGTATGCCTTCAAACCTACCCTTGTAGGAAGGACAAAACAGATAGGTGAGACCCACAGGTGGAGACAGTTTTATACCTGCCTCTCATGGAATGGAAGAGACAATCTGAGTATAAAAGAAAAGGAATTCCAGAGCCAGGAATGCCAACAAGTCCAAACTTATGTCAGGAAGTTATGACAAAGGTATCAGAAAGGACAATCTTGATGAACTGAGCTGATTCATAGAAGAACCGGGGGGGGGGGAGGTCCCTAGATCTGTGCAGACGGACAGGCTCAATAGCATCAGACCCAGAGGAGTTCCCAGTGTTAAAGATTAGGGATGAGAGAATTAGCATCTCACACAGGTAGGGGTTCATGATGACCATATAGCTCTGAAGGTCACAAATGGCCACGTGGCAATCATAGCCCATCACAACCAGAAGGACATTTTCCAAGAATGCAAAATTCAAATTAAAGCAAACCTGAGGGAGGCAGCTAGTGTAAAGTGATGCACTGGTCCTGTGTATGGATGTTCACCAGCAACCTAAGGATGGTGGTGGTGCTTAAACAGATGTCAATAAAAGACAGGTTGGAGAGGAAGTAGTGTACAGGGGGTTGTAGAGGTGGGGGTCACAGCTAATGACCAGGATGATGAGCAGGTTTCCCAGGATAGTGACCAAGTAAATGGTTAGAAGAATCTAAAGCTAGCTCATGCTTGTGATCCTAGCTACTCAGCAGGCTGAGATCTGAGGATCATGGTTGAAAGCCAACCCAGGCAGAAAAATTCTGGTGAAACTCTTATCTCCAATGAACATTCAAAACCCAGATGTGGTGCTGTGGCTCAAATGGTAGAACACTAGCCTTGAGTACAAGGGGCTCAGAGACAGCACCCAGCCCCTGACTTCAAGACCCACAACTGAAAAAAGAGAGAGTCCAAAGAGGAGAGGGTGCAGTGGGATCCTCTGTCAGTTCCAGGAGGAAGAAATGTGAAACACTGGTTTTGTTTCTGGCTTCCATATTGTTGATGAATCTAAAGGTGAAAAATGAAGAGAAATTTAAAAAAATGTGTGGACTGGTGACTTACATCATCATTTGATAGCATGTTAGAAATCCATGTTCTCATCTAGTGCTCGTGGTTCACATACCTGTAATCCTGGTTATTCAGGAGGTTCAGATCTGAGGATCAGATCAGGAAGGAAATTTCTCATCTTCAATTAACTATGCAAAAACTAGAACTGGAGCTGTGACTGAAGTTGTAGAGCACCACACTTCAGGGATAAGGCCAAGAGACAGCACCAAGGCCTTGAGTTCAAGCTCTAGTACTGACGCAGAAAATATATAGTATATGTCATATATAGTATATGTTATAGTCATATATAATATAATATGTATATAGTGTGCATATATGTTCTTTGACTTCACATGTGCTTTTTCAACCAAACTTCAAGATAAAAATCAGCAGTCTATACCTTATCAAGCTCTTTAGGTAATTTTTAACTAAGATTTTTTATTAGCATACATTAATTGTAGAAGAAGATTTCATTGCAACATTTCCAGAAATGCTTGCAATGTACTCCATCAACCTTATGCCTGCTAACATTTTTTCCGCACTCTCCTCCTCCCCCCTATTAAAAGTAATTCCATCATGTTCCACTGTGCAGTTTTCACACCTGTACATAAAGTACTTTGTACATAAAGTACTGTACATAAAGTATTTGCCCTGGGTCACCTCCTCCACTCGCCCTCCCATCTCCTGAGGAGGTAGTTCCCATTTAAGTTCTTCATGT
This sequence comes from Dipodomys ordii, assembly GCF_000151885.1. NCBI lineage: Eukaryota > Metazoa > Chordata > Mammalia > Rodentia > Heteromyidae > Dipodomys > Dipodomys ordii. The sequence goes on from NW_012267451.1 coordinate 800,700, forward strand.
TAATACAAAACAAAATATTCTCATATGGATGCCAGTGACTCACATCTGTAATCTTAGCTACTTGGGAGGCTGAGATCTGAGAATCCTGATTCAAAGCCAGCCAGGGAAGGAAAGTAAAACCAGAAGTATGGTGGTTCAACGTGGCAGAGTACTAGCCCTGATTGCAAAAACTCAGGAACAGTGCCCGGGTTCTGATTTCAAGCCCCAGGATTGACTAATGTACATAAACATATAAATCTATATGCTTTCTGTGAACCCAAGTGAATAATCAAATTATTATGTTATGTTTCTTCACTCATCATCCTTCTCTTACCCCTCGTCTCTCAAATTCATTCACTACAAGAAAGTTCCTTTGGTGGTCAGCTATATCAGGCCTTTTGTTATAACAAAATGTATAGAACTTAGTTTATTAAGTCAGCATGATTCTATGTCTGGATCAAAAATGATGATGCAGATATAGTTACTATAATCTTCCTTCTAAAACAATAGTTCTTTACCTGAGATTTGTGACTCATGCCTGTGATTCAAGTCACATAGCTCTTGGCCCTCTTGGAGCGGATATGGTTCATGAGACTCCCTATGTGAACAGAAAAAAAATGGGTGCTGTGGGTTTAAGGGGAAGAGTGCCTTTCAAACTTTTTCCTGGCTGTTGAAGTTGGAAGTGTCCTTCCAGAATTTCAGAAGATGAAATGAGTCATCAGGATCCTGGTCAGAAGGACTGGTGTCTGGGCAGAGGTTTTCTTGTTGGTGTAGGCCTGTTGAGGAGGAGGTGCCAGACAGATTCCTAATGTAGAGACATATATGGCTTCCATTAGCATCCCAAACATTTCTTTCAGCTGCCTATTTTATTCAGGGAAGCCCATCCCTAAAGAGTCTTAGCTCTACAGAAGTGAGGAATTGAGAGCTAATTTTCTGATCAGAGCAAATATCAGCATGGTACCATTCTATTCTTCTATTTTTTCTAGTCATCTCCATTCCCCAGACTTCATTGGAAATAACACATGAAATTTCTCTCATGACAGTGATTCCTTGAAGCTGCAGAAAAAGTTATTCCTATCAATTTAATGTGATCATGAAATGTGAGGGAAAGGAAGGCATGCATTTATAAGGTCAACCACACTAGGAAGAAAAAAACAGCTACAATAAGATTACAAGATGGGCTGAATCCATACCTTGGCTATGGTGAATATTGCTGCAATAAACACGGTTGTGCTTATATTTTGCTATGGAATCAGATCTCTAAAAAAAATTTCTTCAAAACTGTGACCAAAAAATGGAGATACCTATAGGTGGGATAGAAAGGATTGTAAAGAATTTAAAATGAGTATGAATTTGAGTATGGGAAGCATGAAAAATTTGAGGTTATTGCAGGGTGCCAGTGGCTCATGTCTGTAATCCTAACTACTCAGGAGGCTAAGATCTGAGGATCAAAATTTGAAGCCAATCCAGGCATGAAAATCTGTGAGACTCTTATCTCCAAATTAATCCTAGAAAAAGCCAGAAGTCGAGCTGTGGCTCAAACAATAGAGCACTAGCCTTGAGCAAATGGAGCTCAGGAACAGCACTCAGGTCCAAAGTACAAGTTCCAGAACCAGGAAAAAGAGTTGGGGTGATAATTTGTACTGATTGTTGCACTATAGAAATATGATTAATGCCTACCCAAAACAACCATGTGCAGGGAAGTGGTATACTATATATTATGTCTATTGTGCCACAATAGACAATTAATTGGTTTAAAAGAATCCAGACTCAGAAAGATCAATATTATGCATTATTGCTCCTGTGGAATACAGAGTTGACCTAAGAGGGGAATAGTATTTGGATGAGTATCTGAGCAAGAGGAGAAAAAGTGCAATTGGGTGTGATTATTATATGCTTATCATACAATAGAGATTTCACTCAAAGTCATATTAATTACTAATTAGTATAAATGAATTAACAAGTCTTATCAATAAATTTCCTTTTGTTAAATCTACACGAGACAGGGGGAAAAGCAAAGGAAAAGGTAACATTGTCCAAAAAAAGAAATTATGTTCATTATATGATTTATGAAATGGAGCCCCTCTTTACAACACTTTAATAATAACAATACAATTGTATTAAAATTATTTAAAAAGTCATATTAAGAAGTTTCTTGGTGTTAATAATATCCATGTGACTGGCGAAAAAGCAAAGGAAGACGGTGACATTGTCCAAACAGAAATTATACTTATCACCTACTTATGAAATGATGACCCTTTTGTACAATACCTTAATGAACAATAACATTTTCTGTCTTTTTAAAAAGTCAGATTGGAGGCATGGCTCAGGTGGTATGATACCAGCTGTGAGCAAGAAAGCCAAGCAAGATCAAGAGGCCCTGAGTTCAGGCCCCAGTACCATCACAAAAATCAAATAAATTAATAATGCCAATTCACCATTTGAAACAAAATACACAAGTTACAAGTGGATTATGCCGTGTTAGATGCTTAGGGAAGGAAGAATTTATAAATCTTTAGGGGTTTCTCTTCTCCTTTCTGTACGAAGAGTAAATAAGGGCATCTAGGGAAACCTGTGGAGATTTGAATAACATGGTACCTTCAGCTAATTGTGAGCTCTGCACACAGAGCATTCAAAGTCATTTAAATTGCCAAGAATCAGCCTCTGCCTTCAGACCATCAGACAGATCCTTCCCAGGCGCAGGTGGCTCCATTTCTAGATATTTCTTCCATGAACTTGTACAGGAGACTGTGGTTTTGTACTATTTTCATATCCAAATTCAAGACAGGGCCTGAGATTTCCCTTCAGACTGGACAGGGGTGAATCATTTGCTCTCCAGCTCTTACAAATGACCCAACTGAGATACAGCATCACCCAGTAAGTGTGAAAAGAGGTTGTGTGGATGAAGGAAAGATCATAAGAGGACAAAACATGAATGGTTAGTTTGTTTACTTGTAATGTCTATGTCACATCTTACATTTCAAATTATTCTGGATATATTAAAAATGCTTAAGAAAGTGGCAGTAAGGGAAAGGTGGATTATGACAGGAAGCATTGCATCCTGAATTTTGTTTTGTTTTGTTTCTATTAAATATTTTTATTGTTATTATAAAAGTAATGTACGGAGGGGTTACTATTTTGTAAGTCAGGTGATGGAATACATTTCTTTTTGGACAATATTTCCCCTTCCTTCATTCTCTCCGTTTTTCCTTCCCATCCTGCCCACAAGTATAGTTCATTTTCAACAGAGTGTCTACTGAGTATCACTGCTGCATTTGTTTACACTTTGCACTTTGTCCCTCCATTTCTGTACTCACTGCTCCTCCCCTCCCCCTCCCTCTCCTCCTTTTCTTCCCCCTCCTCCTCTTCCTCCTCCTCCACTTCCTCCTCCTCCTCCTCCTCTTTCTTCCTAGAAGCAGTTTAAAATATGCCTTCAGGCAGGTGTCAGTGGCTCACGCCTATGACCATAGTTACTCAGGAGGCCACGATCTGAGGATTCTAATTCAAAACCAACCTGGGCAGGAAAATCCACAAGACTCTTATCTGCAATTAAACACCAAAAATCCAGAAGTAGAGCTGTGGCTCAAGTGGTAGAGTTCTAGCCTTGAGCGAAAAACTTCAGGGACAGCTCCTAGGCCTTCAGTTCAAGGCTCAGAATTTACATTTGCACACACATTCATATACAAAACAAAAGAAAAAATTCCACCCTATTTTTAATTGAAATATTTTTAATATTTTATTACTTCTGAAGCATTTAAAAGTAATGACATAATATTATATTATATAGCATTATATATTATATACCTTTTTACTTAAACCACTTCTATGAAAATATGAGATTTACTAGATATGGATAGGTGTTGTATAATCAATCAATTTTGAATGACAAATAGAAGGTGACTGGCCCTTTGCTTCATGAGGAAGCATAAATATGAAGTGTAGGAATTAGTATATAAATTACAAGGAGATAATTGTCACAAGGGAAAACTAGTTTTCCTGATTTTAAACCATAAACTTTAACTTAAAGTTCAATTACTGTAGTCCTGACTCTAGTAGAAGATGCATTCGTAGCTTAATAAAGGAAATTTATAAAACTCTAATAGGAAAATAAAATTACTTTGAGCATCTTTTATTTTTCCTTGAAAATAATAATTATTTCTTAAAGTGAGAAGGACATTCTTTATCCTATACAAGTCTTTGTTACTAGTTCATTACTGGCTTACTTAACTACTTATTATTATCATTATTATTATT
>NW_012267451.1:806162-808600 GCF_000151885.1 Dipodomys ordii
CAGTAGAAAATTAAAATAACACATAAGCAAATATTTACATCTTTCTAAGATGTAAAAACAAAGTCACAAATGAGAACCACTGAAGAAGATGGGGAAAATGAAGTGTGACTATCTTGCTATGATTGTTTGAAATAACATACATAGCAGGCTGGATATCTGTTTTTGTTTTTGTTTTTAATTTGCCTAAATCATTTTGTTTCCCAAAGGAGTTCAAACAGCATAGGACCAAATGGAACACACTGGACAGAGTTCCGTCTCCAGGGCCTCTCAGATGACTCTGAACCACAACCCATCCTCTTCGGGCTGTTCCTGTCCATGTACCTGATCACCATGTTTGGAAATCTGCTTATCATCCTTGCTGTCAGCTCTGACCCCCACCTCCACACCCCCATGTACTTCTTTCTCTCCATCCTCTCCTTGTCTGACATTGGCTTCACCTCCACCACTGTCCCCAACATGCTGTTGGACATTCAGACTCACAGCACAGCCATCTCCTATGCAGGTTGCCTGACACAGATGTCTGTTTTTCTCATTTTTGGTTGTATGGAAGACATGCTTCTGACTGTGATGGCCTATGACCGGTTTGTGGCCATCTGTCACCCCCTGCACTACACAATCATCATGAACCCTAGGCTCTGTGTCTGCTTTGCAGCACTGTCTTGTTTAGTTAGCATTTTTGACTCCCTACTGCATAATTTGATTGCCTTAAGATGTACCTTCACCCAGAATATGGTGATTTCTAATTTCTTTTGTGACCCTTCTCAAGTCCTCAATCTTGCCTGTTCCCACACGTTGACCTATAATGTAATCATGTATATTATTGCTGTCATCTTTGGCTTTCTCCCTATCTCAGGCATCCTTTTTTCTTACTATAAAATTGTTTCTTCCATTCTGAAGCTCCCATCTCCAGATGGGAAGTACAAAGCTTTTTCTACCTGCGGGTCCCACCTGTCCATTGTGTGCTTATTTTATGGAACAGGCTTTGGAGTATACCTCAGTTCAGCTGTTTCTCATTCTCCCAGGTATGGGTCAGTGGCTTCAGTGATGTACACGGTAGTTACCCCCATGCTGAACCCCTTCATCTACAGCCTAAGGAACAGGGATATTAAAAATTCCCTGAGGAAACTCTATGGAAGAATCCTGTAATGCCATCCATCAAAAGATAGTTGGGAAATTAAGTAAAAGTGAGTTTTAAAGCTTAACACTAATGCCTGGTGCCTATGATCCTAGCTGCTCAGGAGGCTGAGATCTGAGGATAGTAGGTCAAAGCCAACCCTGAGCAGGAAAAAAATATGAGATTCTTTTCTCAGATTAATTAACACTAATTACTTAATTAATTAGTTGTGTTTCAAAGGGTAGAGCAACAGCCTTGAGCAAACATAATTTTTTTTAAATGCTAAGGGACAGCACTTAGGTTCTGAGTTCAAGCTTCAAACATATACAAAGCAAACACATACGAAAGTCACTATTAGAAATGCAAATCAATCCTAGATCTTAGATAAGTGTATAGTTTGTGGATATGGTGTCCTTGTTATATTTCAAAGGAAAATGGGGATGTCCAAGGATAGGGTAGAGAGGAATCTGAAGATTTTAAAATGATTGGAAGGGTCAGACATGTTTGGTGATGGGTGAGATTAATTGTTACACAGCAATGGAGTTTTAAATTACTGATATTGTGTGCACACGGATGCCAGGCAATGGTGGCCCACAACTGTAATCCTAGGAACAGGGTTCAAAGCCACACTGGCCAGGAAAGTCCATGAAATTTTCATCTCCAATGACCTACCAAAAAGCCAGAATAGAGTGGTAGAGCACTAGTTTTGAACAGAAAAAACCTCAGGGACAGCATTCAGGCCTAAGTCCAAGTCCAAGGACCCTCACAAAAACAAGAAAAAGAGTGCACAGAAACATAGATTACCATATGTTTATGTTAAATTCTCTCACAAAAAAACATTTGGATCTTTCCTAAAACAAGCCACCCCAAGGACAGCCAGTGCCATGTATTCTTTCCCATCAGTGGAATGTGATCAGTTTGACGCTAGTGTGTGTGTGGGGGGGGTGGTATAGGGGGATTTGTGGGAGTCTGGGATGGGTGGATAGGGACAAGAATGAAAGGAGAATGTTTGGAGCTGATCTTTTGGCACGTGACTGGAACTATCACATTGCCTCCTATTACTAAATATGATTGATATGTGTCACACTGGATCTCACTAATGTACCCAATTAATACATGCCATTCTTAAAAGACAATAAAAAGTCAATAGCAAACGTAAGATTCCTCCTGGGTTTAGGATATTCTTTCTGTACTGATCAAAATAAGGACATAAAAAGAAGACCCTTAGAGATTTGGTATAACTTGGACCAATTAGGCTAATGAGGAGCTGGGCTAAAGACAATTCAGGACAATAAATGGTCAGTTACAAGCCAGACCTGCAGCT
>NW_012267451.1:810500-856485 GCF_000151885.1 Dipodomys ordii
CCATGAGATTATCTCCCACTAACCATCTAGAAATTGGAAGTGGAAGTCTGATAGAGTGCTAATATTGAGCATAAAATAAGCTTGGGGACAGTGCCTATATGCTGAGTTCAAACCCCATGACCCACCAAAACCAATAGTGCTTCAAAGACAAATACGAGTGATGCTGATCAAGATGCATTGTATTTATAATCTGACTTGTGCAATTGAAATCCCTTTTTACAACTAATTTAAATTTACAAAAATTAGAAAGACAAATAGGAGTTGAACAGACTCATATTCACAAAGGAGAATGTCATACAAGTGCAGTCCAAATCACTGAGAGGTAACTGTCAGAACAAAATACATCTTGAACATTTTTTAGTGATCAAATAATTCAATCCCAGATGCCATAGATCAATCTTTTAACCAAAGGGGTTTGTATGACTCACTTAGCATGGAGTAATATTACTCAGCTTTTTATTTTCTTCTAACAAGAGTGATGGTTGCTGAAAGCAGGAAAGGCATTTTCCTACTTTTCTTCTCTGGAAATAAGTGGGTGGTATCTTAGCAGAGATAATAGATTTGTTCTGTGTGGTATCATTGGACATCTCAATTTGTTCAGCTGACTGTCTTTTAAATAAATGTGTGTGGGCATAGGTAAACAATGCAGTCATAGCTAATTCCGTAATTCTTTTTTTATAGTCCATCGTGGAGCTTGAACTCGTGGCCTGGGTGTTGTCCCTGAGCTCTTTTGATCAAAGCTAGTACTCTACCACTTTGAGTCACTGTGCCACTTCTAGTTTTCTGGTGATGAGTTGGGGATAAGAGTCCCATGGACATTCCTGCCCATTCCTGCCTTTGAACAGCTAACCTCATATCTCAGCCTTCAGAATAGCTAGGATTGCAGGTGTAAGTCACCAGTGCCCAGCTCTAATTCAGCGTTTATAAGGTGAAATAAAAGGACTTGTCACAGCTGCAAACACTGTTTGTGTGCAACAAATAAGTGTGAATGTGATACTTGCAATTTTTTGAAATTCAAACAGAAGGATGACAGGCTTCCTTCTCCTATTTTGTCTCCAAAAGGAGTGCCAGCAACAGAGAAAATCAAAATGTAACTCATATCCCAAAATTCTTCCTTCTGGGCCTCTCAGATGATCCAGACCTGCAGCCTGTTCTCTTTGGGCTGTTCCTGTCCATGTACCTGGTCACCATGCTCGGAAATCTGCTCATCATCCTAACCATCAGCTCTGACTCCCACCTCCACACCCCCATGTACTTCTTCCTCTCCAACCTGTCCTTTTCAGACATCGGCTTCACCTCCACCATTGTCCCCAAGTTGATGGTGGACATCCAGACTCACAGCAGAGCTATCTCCAATGTGGACTGTATGACACAAATGTTCTTTTATGTCATTTTTGGATGCTTGGATGACATGCTGCTGACCATCATGGCCTATGATCGGTATGTGGCCATCTGTCACCCCCTGCATTATACAATCATCATGAACCCTCAACTATGCTGCTTCTTTTCATTGATAGCAACATTTATTAGCATCTTAGCCTCACTGATGCACTATTTGATTGCCTTACAATGTACCATCCTGAAGGATATGGAAATTTCCAATTTCTTCTGTGACCCTTCTCAAATCCTCAACCTTGCCTGTGCTCATACTTTGACCTACAATGTAGGCATATCTTTGATCTTCCTCCTCCTTGGCTTTCTTCCAATCATGGGCATATTATTTTCATGCTATAAAATTGTTTCTTCCATTCTGAATCTCCCATCTCTAGGTGGGAAGTACAAAGCTTTTTCCACCTGTGCGTCTCACCTGTCCATTGTGTGTTTATTCTATGGGACAAGCTTTGGGGTGTATGTTAGCTCGGCTCTCTCTCATTCTCCCAGATTTGGTACAGTGTATACAGTCCTGTACACAGTGGTCACCCCCATGCTGAACCCCTTCATCTATAGCCTGAGGAACAAGGACATCAAGAATTCCCTGCATCGGCTTCAGAGAAGTACACTGTGATCTGATCTTTGTAGTTCATTTGGGAGCACAGTTGGGGGGAAAAAACAAATACAAGTAAAATTTTTTACATGGGTGAATCAAGCAGGGTATCTTTGTCATTTGTAGATTGTATTTGCTTATTGTATTTCATAGCAAAATGGAGAGGTCCATGTTTGATATGAATAAGAATATATTTAAATGGATAACAATTTCTCACTGGAATGGCTCATGGCTGTAATCCCAGCTACTCAGGAGACTGAGATCAGAGCATTTCAGTTCACAGCCAGCCTGGGCAGGAAAGTCCATGAGACTCTTATCTCTAACTAATCACAAGAAAAAATCAGAAGTTAATCTGTGGTTCAAGTAGTAGAACAGTAGCCTTAAGCAGAACAAAAAGAGAAAAAAAAAAGAAAATAAAAACTTAGGGACTGGGACCAGGACCTGAGTTCAAGCCCCAGGATTTGTACACATCCACAAAATTTCGCCTTGGGATAGCAAAATATTGCTGATGGTGAGGGACTTGATGGTTGTATTACATTGTGAATACAATTGAGAAAACTAAACAGTGCACAGAAAATCATAAAGGGCATATCCTTTGCATCTTACCACCAAAAAATGTGTATAAAATGGCACATGGGTTTTTTAGAAAGCAAACCATACCCAGAAAATTATCTGGTTTGGGGCTGGGAAGTTGGCTCAGTGGTAGAGTGCTTGTCATGCATGCATGAGGCCCTGGGTTTGATTCCTCAGCACCACATAAGCAGAAAAAAAAGCCAGAAATGGTGATGTGACTCTAGTAGTAGGGCACTACCCTTGAGCTGAAGAGGTGAGGGACAATGCCCAGGCCCAGAGTTCAGCCCTCATGACAGACAAAAACAAATTACCTGGTTCTGTTTTCATATATTACATTAAATAAGATGATTTGCATATTAGTACTGTTTTTATCCACCCTTCCTCTGACCCTTCATTTGCTTATAATCCTAGCTACTCAGGAGGTTCTGACCGTCTTTCTTTTGCAATTTTATCTTTATTGAAATGGTGATGAGCAGAGGGGTTACAGTTGAAAAAGTTAGGAATGAGTACATTTGTTTTTAAACACTGTTACCCCATCCCTTATTTTCTCACTACTTCCCTCCCTCCCCACAAGTTTTAAAGTTTATTTCCAACGTAGTGAGAATCAATGTGTTACTTCATCCTTAGTCATACTGTGATTCTCTGCTGTGATCCTTCTGTGATTCCCTTTCCCTTCCAAAGATTGAATAAACATATGCAAGACACAAGGTACAGAAAACTGAGAGAGAAAAAAAGAAATAACTGCATACAGGACATAATAAGAACCTCTTGTTTCCAATTCTTGGATTCATGTAGATATACTTCATTATATATGTTCCAGTGTGCTAGCAATTCGGTTATTGAGATCCCATGTTAAGAGTATCATAGGATATTCTAGTTCTTCCAAATGAGTAAAACCATGCAATCTACTTTTATTGGGTCTGGCTTATTTCGCTTATTATCAATTTTTCCAGGTCTTTCCATTTCCTTATGAATGAGGCAATGCCATTCTTTCTGATAGAAGCATAGAACTCCATTGTGAATACACATATACTTGTATATACACATATACTTGATCCATTCATCTGCTAAGGGGCATGTGGTTCCATATCTTAGCTATGGTAAATAATTCTACAGTAAACATGGTTGTGTTGGTAGGTTTAGTATGGCCTTATTTGTGATTGTTTGGATAAGTGTCCAGAAGTGGGAATGCTGGGTAATAGGGGAGTTCTATGTTTAATCTTTTGAGGAACCACCATACAACTTTCCAGAGTGGTTGAAAAAGTTTACACTACAACCAAAAGTGCAACAGGGTTCCGTTTTGACCACATCCCCTCCAGCATCTGTTTTTTTTAGGTTTTTTTTTTAATAAGTTTTTTATTGTGAAAATACCATACAGAGGGATGACAATTACATGAACAAAGTAATGAGTACATTTCTAATCAAGTATTGTTACATCTACACTCTCCCCCCCAACCTCCCGCCAAACTTGTAAAGTTCATTTTTTGACATAACAACTTCTACATCTCATTATTGCAATGGGTCCCCCAGTATCCCTAATTAAACAATTTGTTTTTTCCATTCCCATCCCCAAATTGTACCAACATCAAATACAGTGAAAACAGGGGTTATACCGTGGGGGAGGGACATACAAAGCAAGTGAAAAATTACCTTATAAATATATTAGAAACAATAACGAGATAGAAAAAACCACTTGTGTCCTAATCTTGGGGTTCATTTTGCTTAACATCATCTTATCTGACCTTTTCTGCTTATCTCAGACATATACTAGCTATTGCAAATAAGGGAAACCATGGGACCTATGTTTCTTTAGGCTTGGCTTACTTCACTCAATATAATTTTTTCCAAGTCTTTCCATTTCCTAACAAATGAGGCAATGTTATTCTTTCTGATGAAGGCATAAAATTCCATTGTGTATATATACCACATTTTCTTGATCCATTCATCTACTGAGGGGCATCTGGGTTGGTTCCATATCTTAGCTATAGTAAATAATGCTGCAATAAACATAGTTGTGCTGGTAGCTTTAGTATTATCTTGTTTGTGATCATTCAAGTAAATGCCCAAAAGTGGGATTTCTGGGTCATAAGGGAGCTCTATGTGGAGTCTTTTGAGGAACCTCCAAACTACTTTCCAAAGTGGTTGAACAAGTTTACACTCCCACCAACAATGCAGTAGGTTTCCTTTCTGTTCACATCCCCACCAGCATCTTTTATTATTAGAGCTCTTGATTATAGCCATTCTGACTGTTGTGAGGTGGTATCTCAATATTGTTTTGCTTTGCATTTCTTTTATGGCTAGAGAGGTTGAGCATTTCTTCATGTGTCTATTGGCTAGCCTTCTTTCTTCTTCAGAGAAGTTTCTCTTTAAGTCTTTAGCCCACTTATTTATCAGGCAGTTGTTTCTTTGAGGATTTGTTGTTGGGGGGGTATAGTTTTTTGAGTTCCAAGTATTTTTTTAGATATGAGACCCTTGTCCATTATATAGCTAGTGAAGATCTTCTCCCAATCCATGGGCTTTTTATTGATCTTGCTAGCTATGTTCTTTGTCATGCAGAAGCTCTGCAATTTCTTGCAATCCCATTTGTCCAACCTTTCTTGGATTTGTTGTGTTTCCGGGTCTCTATTCAAAAAATTTCTTCCTGTGCCAAGGAGACCTAGGGTTTCTCCTATTTCATCCTGTAATGTTTTCAGAGTGTCTGCTTTGACTCCGAGGTCTTTGATCCATTTGGAGTTGATTCTGGTGCAGGGTGATATATAAGGATCTAGCTTTAGTTTTCTACAAGTAGTTAGCCAATTTTGCCAGCCCCATTTACTGAAGAGGCTGTCTTTCCCCCATTCTAGTTTTTTAGCTCCCTTATCGATAATTAGATGGCTATAGGTCTGTGGGTTCATTTCTGGGTTTTCAATTCTATTCCATTGGTCCAGGGGTCTCTTCTTGTGCCAGTACCAAGCTGTTTTGATTATTATGGCTCTCTAGTAGAGTTTGAAATTTGGCATTGATATTCCTCCAGCCCTGTTTTTTCTGTTAAGGACCATTTTTGCTATTCGGGGTCTTTTATTGTTCCATATGAATTTTTGGATTGCCTCTTCTATTTCTTTGAAGAATGAGGTTGGAATTTTGATAGGTATCACATTGAATTTGTAGATAGCCTTTGGAAGTATTGCCATTTTCATGATGTTGATCCTTCCAATCCAGGAGCATGGGAGGTTATTCCACTTTCTAAGTTCTGTTTTGATTTCCTTTTTCAGGTTTTTAAAGTTTTCATCATAGAGGTTCTTCATTTCTTTGGTTAATTCCTTTCTATCCCTCCCCTCCTTTTCTTCTCTCCATATCATTTCTTCATACTTACATAATTTTTAAGTGTTTCTTTTTTTAATTTAAATTTTTGTTTTTCATTTTTTCTTGTTTTTTAATCTCTTTCCTATCGTTTTTCACAATCTATTTCCCTCTCTGAGTATGAGGACTTGGTTAAATTCACTTTCTTTTTACCTCTCCACATCCCGCTAATCCTATTTTTCTCCACATTTCTCCCTAAACCTAATAATTTCTGGTTTGCTGTATCCCTCTTTGCTATTCTTAGCCCATTAATCCATAGTTGTTTGATGTTCAATAGATTGTATCTGTTGAACTTGGTTGTACCTGTAGCCATTTTGACTATGCAGCTACAGGACTCTGGTTGATGTTTGCCTTAAAATGGTGTTCTAGCAAAAAACTGGTGTTCCTTTTATACTAAATGGGCAGAACAAGCTGGAGAAAAACAAGAAAAATGGAAAGTCCAGGCATCTCAACTTCTACTCATGATAATCAGGTGACAGAACCAATAATGAATGTTCCAGAGGAGAGTTCCCAAAAAACTATAAATACTACTGGTAAACATGGAGAATGAAAGATGATTGAAAACCTGCAAAGGACTCAATGTGAGCATGATAGGGAGCAAGAGGAAGCAAACCAAAGATTAATACAGGAATCTCATGAACATGATGAAACTACTCAGATTGTTATTAGATTTATTGATGATAGCCATTCTAACCAATGTTGTTTTGGTTTGCATTTCTTTTATGGCCAGAGATGTTGAGCATTTCTTCATGTGTCTATTGGCCATTTTTAATTCCTCTTCAGAAAAGTCTCTCCTTAAGTCTTTAGTGCTCTTGTTAATGGGGTGGTTGTTTCTTTGGGGATTTGCTTTTGGAGAATTTAATTTTTTGAGCTGCAAATACATTTTAAATATGAGGCCCTTCTTTGTTGTGTGGCTTGTAAAGATATTCTCCTAGTCTGTGGGTTTTCTATTTATCTTGCTAGCTATTTCCTTTGTCATGAAGAAGCTCTGTAGTCTAATACAATCCCATTTATCTAACTTTGATTTGTTGTATTTGTTGTGTTCCTGGGTCTTTATTAAGGAAGTTCCGACCTGTGCCAAGGAGTCCTAGTGCTTCCCCTATTCTTTCCTGTAATATTTTCAGAATATCTGCTTTTACCTCGAGGTCTTTGATCTATTTGGAATTGATTATGTTTAGCCAATTCTAGTAGGCTGAGATCTGAGGATGGTTGTCCAAAGCTGTGTCAGGCAGACAAGTCCATGAGACTTTCATCTCCAATTAATTCCTAAAGCATCAAACATGGATCTGTGGCTCAAATGGTAGGAAACCAGCCTTGAGTGAAAAAGCTCAGGGATAGTGCCCAGGCCTTGATTTCAAGCCTTAGGACTGGCACATATAAAAACAACAACAAAATATACCTCAATAGATAGATATTTTCATAGAGTGAACTACTGCCTTAATATGTAAAAAATCAATCTTTTAATAACAGATTTTAAATTTAAAAGTAAAACCACAAAATTTTCATGGCAAATGTCATGTTTTAAATGACACATCCATTGGGTCCAACTAATGAGAAAGGCAATTAGTTTGAACACTTAGGAAAGTAATTTGAAAATACTCAGAGGAAGACAACTACATGTAAAGAGCCAATAATTTCCACTAAACTTCTCTCCTTTCTCTAGAAAAGGAACACTCAGACAAATTTAATCACACAGTGTAGAATTACTTTAATCAATTTTAATCAACCCCTGAAAGTAGTAATAGTTTTTTTCTCAACTACCATATATAATATAAAAATCAAAGCAGAATGACCCAAACTCAGAAATGCAAATTATAAGCAAGACATATGTTTGACATTTAAACTTTAACCAAGTAAGAAACTTAAAGAATGTACAGGACTTTAAAAAATGTAGCCCTCACTGGGTTCTGATGGCCCACTGCTATAACCTTACTACTGAAGAGGCTGAGATCTGAGGATCATGGTTGAAAACCATCCTGGGAAGGAAAGTTTGTGAGACACTTATCTCCACATAACTGAAAATGCTGTGAAGCTGTGGCTCAAATGGGAGAGCCCTGGCTATGAGCACAAAAAGACTCAGGGACAGCACCCAGGCCTGTAGTTCAAGGCCCAGGAAAGGAATTAAAAATGTAGACCTCAGGAAGATGACAGATTTGTGTGGCTAAAAAAATTCAAATACTCTCTACCAATGTTTGATGTTACTTGTTCTATTCAGGAGAGAGACATCCAGTTGTTTCAATAGAGATTCTCATTTCAGGTCCCTAGGGGAGGACATTCAGATCTCTAAATCTGAATGTGACACCTGAATTTGCTCCATTCACTGGTGATGCTGAAGGCAACCATTCCTAGTACAATCCACCTTATGTAGCACCAGGTCAAGTTCCGATCTACGTTCCAGAATGTTCCTTAACTAAGAGGACCTTGTGAGATACATCTCTATTGTTTTGGAATATTTGTGTTTGAGCCCCTTTTGATTGGATCCAACTGACAGGGTTCAACCATTTCACAATGGAGATAATCTAGCTAACCTAATTTAAAGAAGGAGATATGAGTATTAAGCTTAAAGACTAGCCTTATTGCAGAAGGCTTTTTTTTAATTTATCAATGACTCACTGATAATTGGATGCAAAAATCTAACCTTTCTAATTACACCAAGGGCCTTTCCATGGGTATAATTGACATAGTCTTATTCTTATTTGCACAACTTGTAAGAAACTCATCTCATCCAGGAGATAGTGGCCCCTGCCTGTAATCCTAGCTAATTAGAAGGCTGAGATCTGAGGACTGCAGTTCAAAGCCAGCCTGGACAGGAAAGTCCAGGAGACTCTTATCTCCAGTTAACCACCAGAAAACCGGAAGTGGCCCTGTAACTCAAAGTGATAGAGCACTAGCTTTAAGTGAAAGAAACTCAGGATAGTACCCAACCTCTGAGTTCAAGCCCCAGGAATGACCCAAAGGAAAAAGATCTCTTCTTACAGGAGAGAAAAGTCTGTCTTGCCTTCATATGGCATTTCTACCTGTTATGATTTTCTCTCTTCTGAGAATGACCCCCAAAGCATCACTAAGATTATCTAAAATACATGATGGATTCAGCAACAAAAGAAAAAAATAAAACCTCCAACCAACTCCAATTTAGAAAATCAATCAATTATGCAAGCAAAATTTTTCTAAAGTTGTCATTCAGTTCCCAGAAAGATGTTTATTTAGTTATTATTTTGTTGACTATTTTAAAATTATTATCTTTCAATAGATCTACAAAGGACATTCAATTCAATATATCAGCTTATAGAGTGCAATGTAGTTTTTGCAGTTTTTGACAGTTCTAGGGCTTGAACTCAGGCCCTGGGTACTGTCCCTGAGCTTTTTTGGTGCTCTACCACCTGAGCTACAGTTCCACTTCTGGCTTTTTTTGGTTGATTTGAATGAAAGCCTCATGGACCTTCCTGCCAGGGCTGGCTTTAAACCACAATCCTCTTATCTCAGCCTCCTAAGCAGATAGGCTTATAGGTGTAAACCACCAGCACAATTCATTTTGATCAATGTCAATCCTTCTAATAACAAAGGGGATAGATTTTTTTTAAAAAAAGATTAAAAGGGGAAGTTTTAAAAGGTTCATGAATTAGGTAGAATAGAATAAATGAGCTTCTAATGTCCCTCAGCATAGATTAATGATGACTGACAATAATTCACTGTATTGTTCAAATGTAAAAGAGATTTGTAATACCCCAAGGAAAATGAAATAATAAATTTTTATGATAGCAGATAAGCAAACTACCCTTACCCAATCATTTATATTTTATATGCATGTCTTAAGGTATCATGGTACTGGTTGCTCACACCTGTAATCCTAGCTACTCAGAGGACTGAGATCTGGGGATCACAGTTTGAAGGCAGCCTGGGCAAGAAGGTCTGTGTCTTATGTCCAACTAACCACCAAACAAAGCAAGAAGTGGAGCTGTGACTCAAGTAGTAGAGTCCTAGCCTTGAGCAAAAAAAAATATCAGGGGTAGTGGCTAGGCCCAGTACCAGTACTTTACCTTTCCTTTCTTTATGTGTATGTGCATGTTTGTGTACATATATGTGTGTACATGTATATAATATATATCATGTACCAGATTAATATTTACAATTTAAATTTACTGAAAAAATTCTATATTTATATTAGAAATGACTTACACTGAATAATACTAACTCAGGTCCTGACTGTATGCTTGAGCAATGAAATTGTTCAGAGGATTATCAAGCATCACAGAACCAAAATAATAGGAAAGGCAGGTGACAAACCCAAGATGATGATAAACTTAACTTTAATGGTATATGGACATTTCTGAAGAATACAAGAATTAGAGTGAACCACCTTGATTCCTCAGGAATACTGTCACTATCTAATCATAGAAATCTAAGTGCAAAGTCAATTTCACATCACCAAAGAGAAGCCATCCTATCCACAAGTTTCCTCAAGGCTCCCTTCATGTCCCTGTTCCTCAGGCTGTAGATAAAGGGGTTCAGCATTTGAGGGACCACAGTGTACATCACTGAAGCCACAGCCATCTTCCTGGGTGAATCAGCAACAGCAGAGCTGATGTACACCCCCAACCCGGCCCCATAGAACAAGCAGACCACACACAGGTGGGAGCCACAAGTGGAGAAGGCTTTGTGCCATCCTCTCACTGAGGAGAGTTTCAGAACAGAAGAAACAATTTGGGAATACGAGAAAATGATTCCTGAGAGTGGAATACCACCGAAAAGGAAAGTGGCAGTGTAAGTCAGGACATTATTGACAAAGGTGTTTGAACAGGCCAGCTTGATGACCTGGGCCAGTTCACAGAAGAAGTGAGGGATCTTCATGTCTGTGCAGAAGGATAGATGCAACACCATCAGACCGATAAGGAGGGTGCTCACAACACTTATGAGTGTGGAGAAAAGTATCAGCAGAGCACAGAGGCGAGGGTGCATGATGGCTGTGTAGCTCAGTGGGTGGCAAATGGCCACAAAACGGTCATAGGCCATAGCTGCCAGGAGACAGTTTTCCAAGAAAGCAAAATTCCAAACAAAGCAGACCTGGAGGAGACACCCTCCCTGAGTGATGCTCTGGTCCTGTGTGTGGATGTTCACTAGCATCTTGGGGATGGTGGTGCTGCTTAAACAGATGTCAGCCAAGGATAGGTTGGAGAGGAAGAAGTACATGGGGGTGTGGAGGTGGGGGTCAGAGCTGACAGCCAGGATGATGAGCAGATTTCCGAGAACAGTGATCAGATATATAGACAAGAATATGCCGAACATGAGTGGCTGTAGTGATGGTTCATCTGATAGTCCCAGGAGAAAGAAATGTAAACTGCCTGTATGGTTCTTAGTGTCCATGCTGCTGGTGTACCTGATGGAAAAAAATGGAGAGAAATAAAATATATGGTCTCAGTATCCCCTTGTATCATGATAGAAAGAAATTATTCATCCCTAAACCAGTCTTATTCTACTTCAATCCTGAGGATAAGAGACAGTAATTTATTCTCTTTTTCTACATTAGTTACAAGCATTAATTAGTTGCACAAGGGGAGGTTCATGTTGACACTTTCATCTATGCTCACAATGCAAGCAATCACTCTCCTTCATTCCCATAACCCCTTTCCCAAACCAATGTTAACCAACTTCATTGTTCCATTTTCACCCAGGCATGTATACATATTGACCAAATTCGCCCACCTTCATTCTCTCCACTCACCCTCTCATTCTCAATTGATTTTGAAAATATATGAATCTTCGTACAAACAACACAATTTGTCCAAAACATAAATTGATCCTACAAAGGGGCTTCATTATGATACTTACAACATAAAATATGCATATAATATATATTAATACAATTCACACCATCCACATTTTTGTGTCTCAACTCATCCTTCACACCCCTATTTCAGCAATTTTTGGTGCATTTCATTATATTAGTTCCATCTACATATAGCTACATATATATGCATTTAACTATATGTACATGTACATATACACACATGTACACATATATACATATTTATAAACTAGTATATATGTGCTATATATACTAATTTTATATTGTATATTCCATATATAAATTATATATAAATACATACAATATCTATGATATATGATATTGAAGAAATATGATTATATATACAAAAAATATATGTTATATATGGCATAATAGTATATATTAATTATACATACTAGTTTCATAAATCAATTTATATATGAATGTATATATACATATACATTGTGACAGCTCATAATCAGTTCTTTAGTTATCATTGGACAGTTCTAATATATGTTGAATTTTGAGAAAATATATATTCAGCTGAAATTTTCCCATGTGAATCTTGTGCAAAATGATCCAAATGTTTGGGGTTGTATTTTTACTGCTGCTTTCTCCTTTCCCTTGTCTATCTTTCTTCTGCTCTCTTCACTGAAATAAATTTATTCTATTGAACATCAAATCCATTTCTCAACTGTGTTCAGCATTGGATATAAAAATAATGTACAAAGTGTGCCTTCCAATCCAAAGTAATCCATGGCTTCTACAGACAGAAGAAAAGGAACTAGAAATGAGGTAGGGGTAACAAGTTTGGCAAGAAATGTAATTAGTACCTTACTTATGTAACTGTAATCTCTTTGTACATCACTTTGACAAGAAAAAATTAAATAATATAAAATTCATTGGAAATTCTTTTATTTTAATTTTTAAGTTTAATGACAACAAAAAGTTGTCATTCAACAAAGTAGTCTGTGAACACAATGCATCTTGATCAGTAGCACCCATTTCATCATTCTCTCCCATCTCAGTAATTCTTTATTTCTTTCAAGGAATGATGGAGGAGAATGATAGAAGGGGTGATATTGATCAAAATGCATTGTTATCATAACCTGACAACAAGAATTGCAACCTCTTGGTACAACTATTTAATAATATATTTTTTAAATTTATTTACAAACTTTACTGTGCCTCTGAAACATTGGAAGGTCTTGTAAAATTGAAGATATGTTGATTCATACTACCATACCTATTTAACCAAAGAACTACCTAGGTAACGTGAGGATGCATTATGGATGTGAATTGGATGGTCAAAATGAACACAGAGAAAACTGACATTTCTTTGATATTGACATCGACTCTCTTGGTTGATTTAGATTTATGCATCTAGATTTCACACAAGAGAATTTTTAAATAATCCCTCAGAGCTCTTAATTTAACATTGTAACAATGGTATTTCCTCCTAAACAAAGCTTCTAATCTTCAAAGTCTTCAAAGGTGACCTTATAAACCCAGGAAATAAATTGTAGCAGGTGAATGGCATCTTTATGAGTTAACTTGAGCCAAAGGTTAAAAATTAAGAAACTTACATGTCCCCTCCCTATGGAGACAGAACTCATATCCTTTAGTAATTAATTCTAGAATCATCTTGGCAATGATAGCCATGAGATTCTCCACCTAACCTCCCAAGGGAGCTCTTCTAATCTGATTTTTTAAGAGATAGTTGTTAAAATGAGAGAAAGAATAAAATGACTGTGAACAAAGAAAACTCTACGTCAATATTCAAAACAGTTATTTCCAGATAGCACACTTGTGAGGAATTTATAAGATGATTATGATCCTACTAAGAGTTTCTCTGTAGAGCAATCATCTCTCTGTCTCAAGAGCAAAGGAATCCAACCAGCTGCCACATTCAAAGCAGTTTGTTTGGGACTTGGTTCTCTTGGAAAAATTCCACTGACTGCTGGGTAAACATTGCAGCAGCACCTATTAATTGCTGTGATCTTGGACTCAGATATTCTTTTTTTTATTTATTTTATTTATTTATTTTTTGTCAGTTGTGGAGCTTGAACTCTCGGCCTGGGCACTGTCCCTGAACTCTTCAACTCAAAACTAGTGCTCTACCACTTAAGCCATTTCTGGCTTTTTTTGTTTATGTGGTGCTGAGAAATCGAACCCAGGGCCTCATGCATGTGCGGCAGGCATTCTACCACTGAGCCACCTTCCCAGCCCAACTCAGATATTCTTTTTTGTACATTTTTATTGTAGAAATATTGTACAGAAGGGTTACTGTTACATGAGCAAGGTTATGAGTACATTTCCTATCGAGCATTGTTACCTCCTTTATTTTTCCTCTACCATCCCTTCCCACCCACCTCTAAACCACCCCCAACCCCACCTCCCCCGCCAAAGTTGTAAAGTTCATTTTCAACAGTGTCTTGTATATCTCATTGTTATAAAAATTCTTAAGCTAGTATCTAGTATATATTTTGCATAGAAAAAAATCACCAGCTACATGGGAAGAGGGAATGTCTCATTTGTACAATAACACGTATTTGCTGGATGTGTGAGTTTGCTTGATACAAGTAATTAATTCTGCAGTGACTTTCTACATGCACATGTCACTATATATTCCTAGAATATATAGAAGTTTTACCCAATTAGAGTTGTAGAAGCTTGGAAAATCCTGTACAGGTGTATCATGATGATATGTGAAAAATCACAAAATTACCCAACACAGTGGAAATTTCATGCTGAGATTTCCTATAAGTTTCTTAAATATTGTTATGAATATTGTCACATAGGGCAGTATCCTTTCATCACAAAGGCAAGAATTGAGGAAAGGGGAAAGAATAATAAATGTAATTATTAAAGTATTTACATGCAAGTGGTTTCTAGTCCCACTACAGATAGAGAAAATGAGAAAGATGTCAGGTACTGTAATCCTAGCTGCTTACGAGGATGAGATGTGAGGATCATGGTTCAAAGCCAATCCAGGAAGAAAAATCCATGACATCTCCAATTAACCACCAAAAATCCAGAAGTGGATCTGTAGTTCAAGTGGTAGAGGGCTAGCCTTGAGCACAAAACCTCAGAGATAGTGCCACAGACTAGCCCCACAGAAAAGAAGGAAGGAAGGAAGGAAGGAAGGAAGGAAGGAAGGAAGGAAGGAAGGAAGGAAGGAAGGAAGGAAGGTCATAGTATTCTCTAGGAGAGGAAGGAAAAAGAAAGAAGGGAGGGAGAGAAGAGGGAGGGAAGGAGGAGGAGGAAAGAAAAGAAGGGAAACAATACTGACATTCACTTGGCGTGCACATAAAGATAGAAACTAAAATCAATTTTATCACAAAAGAAATTGTGTGATGGAGCCCACCTCATCCAGAACCCATAGCACTTCTGGTGACTTGGTGAGTTTCAGGAAGAATGATGCTCAACATCTCCCCTCAATGTGGAAAAGGTTTTCTCCTGAAGTTCAGAGACATGTAGTGGATGTGTCCTGATCCAGAAGGATCATCTCAAGGAGAAGGTACAGGGGTTGTGTTTTTGCTGTTAAGTGAGTTGGTTTCAGAACGATAGCTTACAATCTGTGCATCCCCAGGAGGCACAAATGGAGGAATCACAGTATCCTAAAGTCTTAATTAGTCCAGATATTCCCCTATCATTCCAATCCCAGGAGGTACTCTATCTAAAACCTGAGAGAGGAGAAGTAAGGGATTTAGGACAGCTGGTTTTGTGACCGAGGAGGCAAAGATTGCATCACTCACCTTTCTCCATTGCTTCTCTTCACCTCCATTTTTCTTTCTATTCTGTTTTATTTGGTGTTAACACACATTTATAGTCAAGGGGGGATAACTTGTGATATTCCCATACATGCATAGTGTGTACATTGAACACACTCAACCCCTCATCCTTCCTTCTCTTCTGCAGAAATTGGTGTGCTTTTATCTTGTTTTATTCACTTACATATCTCTATCTTAATCTCAGTATCTATCTAATCATAGATATGTGTGCAACATCTTTCTACCTTCTTCCCACTCTCAGTATCAACTCTGCCCTCACTCATTATCATTATCTTCAGTGCCACCATCATTGCCATCTTCATCCTTTAGGGTCTGTACTCCACAGATGAGATTATATTTGTTATATCTCACTCAACCTAATGATCTCCAGATCCATCCATTTTCCCACAAATGACATAATTTAATTTTTTCCCATTATGGTTGATGATTTGAAGAAGACACTACCCATCACCACTCACAGTAAACTTCCCTCTTGGAGTAACTCATTTTATTTCGTACATTTGATGGGTTGTGTTTTCATTTTCATTTGTTACATGCAATTTTCATTCCAGCCCTTATTTCCTTGGTGTTTTGCCTACTGCCTTAGAAAGCATACAGTTCCATCTCTTTGTGCCTGTGTACTTTGTGTCATTATGCTTGCTGGTGACTTCTCATTTAACTCCTTTGTAATCTGATAAAAACATACAAAATTATTTTTAATTTTCTGATTCTTTGTTAAGACCCCTTATGATTTCAAAGATGATCATTTACAAAAAAAAAGAGTTCTGTCAGCTGCTGAGAAAAAGTGGTTTTCTGCCACCGTTGGGTAAAATATTCTGCAGATGTTTGTTTTGCTCCTCTGATCTATAATTTCAGTTAATTCTGAATTTTCTTTGCTGACTTAAAAAAAATTGGATCACCAATATATCAGGAAGAATTATGTACTATAGTAGGCCACTCTATTGTCTATCTGAACTTTTATTCTAGTTATAATTGGTTTATGACAGTGAATACACAGATATTAGATGCATACATATTTAAAAGTTTGTCAAATTAAGTGACCCTTTTGCCTTATCTGCCTATCTTAAGATACAATGTTAACTACTAGTGGTTGCTTGGAAGTTCCAATTTTGTGGGACATCTTTTTTTCCTCTTTTTCATATTGTCCTGGCTAGGGAATTAAATTTTCCATAGGCAAAACTCAGTCTTACTGTTTTAATTCAATTCATCGGTCAGATACATGAAAATGTCTATTATGTTGTAGTATCTGAGATGTTTGATCATTTCCTAATCCTTATTGGTTTACCAGGCCAGCTTTTGTAACTTATCTAGATACTTTTATTTATTTATTTTTTGCTCTGTGTAAGATACCTTGAATTCTCAAATTATCTTCTGCCATGTTACTGTAGCATTCATGATTTTCTTTCATGTTCACTTATAGAAAATTTCTATTCTCTAATTTGGGATAAGCTTTGCTGAATACAGTAATCTAGCTCTGCAGGTATTTTCTGTCAGGACTTAGTGAAGCATATCAATCTTGGGTTTTACATTTCTGTTTAGAATTTTGCTGTCATTCTGATGGGTTTTCTTTGATATATGACTTTACACTTTCTATTTAGAAGCTCACAACATATTTTCCTTGTTCTCTCTGTCCCTCTATCTCTGTCTCTGTCTGTGTCTATGTCTGTGTCTGCTGTCTGTGTGTGTGTGTGTGTGTGTGTGTGTGTGTTAATACCAGGGTTGAACTCAGGGCCTCATACCCTTGTTTTGACTTTTTTGTTCAACGCTACTCTACCACATGAACCACAGCTCTACTTTTGCATGTTGGTGTTTAAATTGAAACAAGAGTCTCAGAGACATTTTTGCCTGGGCTGGCTTAGAACTCTAATCCTCCCATCTCAGCCACCTGAGTCACTAGGATTGCGGTGTGAGTCACTAGTTTCTGGCTTGCACTTCTAAGTGTAATTATTCTGGAATGCACTACTTTGCATTTTTTCTAATGCCAAGGGGGAAATCACCATGTTTCATGTGCTTATTTGCATTCTGTATACCTTCTTATGACATGTCCAAATATGTACCATTTGCAAAAATTTCATTCTATCCTGACTGCTATGCTTTTGTGGTACAAAATATGATCTGATTGATGTATAAATTATGCAATGATTATATCCATGTAATTATCCTATTCATCACCTTGAGTGTGAAGAGTGTACATTATTGGTTTTTGTTTAGAAAAATCCCAAATCTTCTCTTTTACCTAGAAATGAGGGGGATGGGGAAGAGTTTGGTCAACTGGAACAGTATTCAGTGTTACAGATGGGAGAAATTACTTTTGGTTTCTGGTGTAAATCTGGGTGAAAATAGTTTACAGTAGCAGATCATGCATTTCAAAATACTTAAGTTTTTTGTGTGCCAGTCCTATGGTTTGAACTCAGGGACTGGGCATTGTCCCTGAATTCTTTTCCTCAAGGCTAGTGCTCTACCACTTGAGCCACAGATCCACTTCTGGATTTTTTAATGACTAATTAGTGATGAGTCTCCAATAGACACTACGTTGGAAATGAACTATACAAATTGGGGTGGGGAGGGCTGTTGAGAGGGAGGAAACTAGGAGAAAATGAAGGAAGTGACACTGTTCAAAAAGAAGTGTACTCATTACCTGACTTATGGAACTATAATCCCTCAGTACACTACCTTCTCAATGAAAAAGATAGAAAAGAGATTTAGAGTTAGTCCAATGAATTAGGATGATTTTGCAGAAAAAATTTAAATATTTTGAATATTGTATGTTTTCATATATGCATGACATATGTGGGAGAGAAATATTGCTGGTGCTTATATTGCCTTCATAAGTAGTTCATGAGTCAAGGAATATGCAATTAAATATCATTTATATGGGACTGGGAAGGTGGCTCAGTGGTAGAGCGCTTGCCTTGCATGCATGAGGCCCTGGGTTCGATTCCTCAGCATCACATAAGCAAAAAGAAAAAAGCCAGAAGTGGCACTGTGGCTAAAGTGGTAGAGCGCTAGCCTTGAGCTGAAGAGCTGAGGAACAGCACCCAGGCCCAGAGTTTATGCCCCACGACCGGACACCCCCCCCAAAAAAAAACTATATGATTTATATTGGGAGAATAAAGGAGATGAGTCTCATAGGTGCTTCTGCTTGGGTTGGCTACAAGTCACAATCCTCAGATCTCAGCCTCCCTAGTAGCTAGTATTATAGATATGAACTGCTGGTGCCCAACTCAAAATACTTAAGTTATTATTGTGTTTTCTTTTCTTGTTCAACCACTCTGGAAAGCAGTATGGTAGTTCCTCAAAGGACTAAACATAGAGTTCTTATGACCCAGCAATCCCACTCCTGGGCATTTACCCAAATGACCACAAACAAGGCCACACTAAAGCTACCAGCACAACCATATTCATTGCAGCATTATTTACCATAGCTAAGATATGGAATCAACCCAGATGCCTCTCAGTAAATGAATGGATCAAAAAAATTGGTATAAATACACAATATAATTCTATGTTTCAATCAGAAAGAATGGCATTGCCTCATTCATAAGGAAATGGAAAGAGTTAGAAAAAAATTATATTAAGTGAAGCAAGCCATACCCAAAAAAAACATAGAATTTATGGTGTCTCTCATTTGTAATAACTAGAATATGTCTAGGATAGTCTTAGCAAAGGATCACAATAGCTCAATAGTTATGTGCATATAACCATATAAAATAATGGTTTTTGAAATGAACTTCAAGAAATGGAAAGAAGAGGGTTTTTTTCAGTGTACTGTTTGCAGTTCTTTCTTTTTTTCTTTCCTTTTTTCCCTTTGGTTTATTCCCTGTTGTCACTTTTTTTAAAATTTCTGTACCATTTGCCTTGTATATAAGTTTATTTGATTTGGAAAGGGAATGGAATCACAGAAATGGTGGGACAAAGGGTGAACCATTGCAACAGTGATACTCACTTAACATTATGTTGGAAATCAACTTTACAGCTTTGGGAGAGAGGAGTCAGGGGGAGGGGTGGTAAATGGGAGAAAATGAGGGAGAAGATAAAACTGTTCAAAAAGAAATGTACTCATTATCTTATGTAACTGTAACCCTTCTGTAAATCACCCTTACAACATTTTTTAAAAAGAAAAATAAAGTAAAATAGAATTCCCCATGCGAAATTCAAACAAAAGTTTGTAATTTCATATGCTAGTTAGATAAAGGGATTGCGTTTGGCTGTTTCCATAACTGCATTCCCTAGAGACAGCTCAAAGTCTATCAACCATTATCACCTTCTCTCACCCCCTCCAGCTTCTGAAAACAATTTCAATGCTATTTTATTTTTAACAGTATTTTGTTTACACTTAAGTAACATTTCATCCGTGTTAGTTAAGTGTAAATAAAATACTTCAGCTGTATTCATCTTTATTTACTCTCTCCATTGGTACACCCCAATTTCTGCTGGTATCAATAACCTTAGAAAGGGCACAGGGATTTCCTTGTGTTATTTCACACATGAATATATTACATCATACTCACAATAGCCATCACTTACTGCTATTGCCATCTCTAACTAACCTTATTGTTCAACAGCTTTCAATGAGTTTCCTTAATCCAAAAGTATAGTATATTGGTAAATCCTAGTTACTCAGGAGACCTAATATCTGAGGATTGTGGCTCAAAGCCAGACCAGTAAAGAAAATTACCACCAGGAAACTGGAAGTGGAACTGTGGCTCAAAGTGATAGAGTGCTAGCCTTGAGTAAAAAAGCTAGCTCAAGGGCAATGCACAAGCTGACAGCCAGGATGATGAGCAGGTTTCTCAGGATGGGGACCAGGTAGATGGACAGGAAGAGGTTGAAGATGAGGGACTGTAGCCTCGATTTGCCGTTAGTCACACCAGAAGGAAGTCTGAAACAGTTGCTTGGCTTCTACAATCCATGTTTTTTTTCCCTTTTTTTCTGTCCCACCAACAATGCAGTAGGGTTCCCTCCTGTCCACATCCCATCCAGCATCTGTTGTTATTAGAGTTCTTGATCATAGCTATTCTAACTATATTTTTTATTGTAAAGACATAGTTTAGAGGGGCTACAGTTACATGAGCAAGGTAATGACTCCACTTCCTAACGAACATTGTTACCTCCTCCTTTGTTGTTCCCTTACCATCACTTTCCTCCCCACCTCCAAGCTCCTTCTCCCCACCCCTGCCCCTCAAAGTTGTAAAGTTTGTTTTCAACATAGTATCTTGTACATCTCATTGTTACAATGGGTCATCATACATCCCATGTTTTCTCTTATCTGCAATAACTAGTATATGTCTAGGACAAGCAGAAAGATCAAAAGCTATGCACATATGATCATATAACCTGATGCTAAGTGAAATAATCCCCAAAATAAGGACACAAGAGAGTTTATCTTCCTTGTTGTTCTTTTTAATGTACTTATAATGTACTATGCAATTTTTTTGTTTTTTGTATGTTCTTCCCCCATGGTATAACCCCTGTTGTCTTTGTATTTGAATCTGGTGTCCTGCATCTTGTATATATTTTTTCCAATTTGGGGAGGAGAGGGAAATAACATTGCATGTTAATGATAAACATTTTACCAAACTGAGGGATGAAAAGACAACAAACTGTCTGTACCAGCAGAAGAAGCAATGCTGACAAGTTGTTAGAATACCAATCCTGTTGACATGTTGATCGTTGGATTTGAAGCTTGAAAAAAAGTGTGATGTTAACCCAACCACCTGAAGGTTCATTTCCTATCAAAGCTAACAATGGAACGCCAAACAACCATCTTCTTCCATTAGAATTGCATATGTGTAAGAAAGAAGGATTGAATATTAGCATCAGGTTTGAAGGCAGGCAATTGAGTCTCAAAGGAGAGAAATGGTCCCTTCTCTTCATGTAGTATATAAGACCAGAGAAGTGAGATCTGAATTACCAGTGCTGAACATGTCTGTGATAGTGTCTGAGCGATGACAGACACTTGATGGAATTGACATGCAGACTTAACCCTGGTCATCTTCTGCACAAACCCTGCTTTCTTCCCCAGCAATATAACTGGCCTTCCTTTTTGCTGCCTTTAACCTTAGGGAATAAGCATGACTTGGATGAAGGAGCTATGGGTTGCTTGGAAAATGCAAAGGAATGGAGTCAGTGAACCCCTGGACATGAAGGATCATCTCTGAGAAGAGGAATACTGTTTAATTCCTGGATGGAGGCAGAACCATTTGAGCACATAAGTCATACCTGAGCTCCTTTACCATGTGTATCCCTGGGGATTCAATATCCAGAGGTCCTCATTAGACATGAAGATTATAATCATCTTGATCCCAGCAGTGTGCCTCCTTAGAGGCCAAGACTATACCGAATGGTGGAATTTTACATGTCTTATTTTCTGAGCCCAGAATCCAGATGTCAACTATTCAAATCATTCCATCATTTCTGTCTTCTTCATTTCAAATCTCATGTGTTTGGTGTGTATACATTTCATGTATATATGTAATATATATAATATATTTCACAGGAAATATATCTCATGTGAAATATGTCTCACTGGAAAATATATACAAATATATGGCTTGTGAAAATTTTGAAGTGAGTTTCCACATTTCATTTTATGTACAAATATCATTTCAATGTATCTCATGCCAAGAAGATGACTTATTTAAATTTAATAAAAAATTACAGTGATGGTAAACCTAAGTAATATAAGTATAGTTGAAACCATCAAACAATGCTAATCCCCAGAGATTTCTCCCATTTGTTTATTTTGTCTACATTTATTGTTGTTGCCGTTGTTTTGTCCGTGTTTATTTGTTTTATTTATATTATTACTTCAAAAATTCTGGAGAAGAATATTATTCTTTGTTGAGTAACTTGTGAATCTTTGGATTATTTAGGAAATAATTGTAGTAATACATATTAATTGAACCAACAGTGAGTTTCATTGTAATAGTTGCTTTCATGCTTATCATGTACTTTGACACTATTTACCCTATTATTCTCTTTTTTCTTGTTTTTAATTTGCAGTTGTTTGCAATCTTTTTTTTGCAATCTTAAAGTAACTGTATAAAGTGAGTCTCAATTCAACATATTGTAAAGGTGATGTACAAAGGAGTTACATTTCCATAACTCAGGCAATGAGTACATTTCTTTTTGAGCAGTGTTATGTCTTCCCTTGCTTTCTCTCAGGTTTTTCCTTCCTGACCCTGCTCTGCCACAAATTGGATAGTTCATTTTCAACATAGTGTTTCCTGAGTATCACTGCTGACAGCATAATAATTTATGAGTACAGTGTTATTACTCTTTCTTATTCTCCTCCTTCAACCACCTTTTATAATGGATTTCATGAAAACCTTTGCAAATGGGCTAACTTTAATGAATACCCTACTTTCAATGATGGTTACATGATCCAGGCAGAAATTCAAGAACAGTATTGGATGTCATCTGTAATATGGACATAATAGATACAGAAGATAGTTACAGAACCTTTCAGCTAACACCAGCAGAAGACACATTTTCAGAAAATAGAACGGGGGTATTCTCCAAGATATATCTTATTTAAAGCAACAGAACAAGTCTTAATAAGGATAAAAAAGCAATCATAACAAGTGTCTTTTCAAACCCTCATAGTATAAAATTGAATATTGGAGGAATGTTGGAAAATTCCCAAAAACATGTAAGTTTGGAAATAACCATTGGATCCCCACAAGTTGGTTGAGAAATTGAAAATGAAATCACCATGTGATATAACACATATGGAAATGGAAATATAAAGTAGTAGAACCAATGAGAGATGACAAGGACACTGCCATGGGGGAAGCACATTAGCAAAGAATTTACAAGATGTAATATTACATCTTAGGGAACTGGAAAAGTAAGAACCAGATATGTATTCTCTTAGCAGAAGTGATATGGGAATAATAGATAAAACATCTAATGAAGGAAGGGATGATGCTGATCAAGAGGCTTCACACTCACAAAATTCCATGATGAAACCCCTCTTGAAAAGCTAGTTAGATATGATTTTTAAAATTTAAAATAACCCAAATGGCTCTCTGTAGATGAATGAATCAAGAAAATGTGGTACATATACACAATGGAATTCTGTGCTTCCATCAGAAAGAATGACACTGTTCCATTTATAAGGAAATGGAAAGACTTGGAAAAAATTATATTAAGTGAAGTAAGCCAGACCCAAAGGAAAGCGGGTCACATGATCTTCCTCATCTGTAAAAACTAGAACATGTAAAAAATACTCAACAGGGGATCTCAAGATCCCAAACCCTTACTGCATAGGACTATAGATAATGAAGCATATCAACATGAACTCCAACTTGTGGAAAAAAGCTTTCATTAGACCCAGAGACCCAGAGACTCATTAGACCCATATACTCATTAGTGTGTTTTTTTCTCTATTGTTGTTTTGTTCCCATGGTTTCCTTCATTTGCATTAATTAGTATACATCTAGGAAATTTTTTCAGATGAGCAGAAAAACTCAAATGTACTATGACCATATAAAATGATGCTAAGTGAAACAAACTCCAAGATATGGACACAAGTGGTTCTTCTTTGTTGTGGTGGTTTTTAATGTACTACATGATTATGTTGTTTCCTTTGTATCTTCTTCCCCCTATGATATATTTCCTGTTGTCACTGTATTTGATATTGGTACTCTGCATCTTGTATATACATTTGTCCAATTTGGGGAGAGGAAAAGGGAATAATAAAACACTGAAACAGGGATAAAGGATGAATCATCCTAACAATAATACCCACAAGACAGTATATTGGAAATTAACTTTACAACTTCTTGGGGGGGGATGAAAAAGGTGGGGGAGGGAAGAGATAGTAGGAGATCAACAAAGGAGATAGTAACAATTCTTGACAAGAAACGATTTTTTTTCCCTTTGCCTCCACAAATTATACCAACATCAAATACGGTGAAAGCAGGGGTTGCAACAATGAGATGTACAAGTCCTTATGTCGAAAAACGAACTTTACAACTTTAGTGGGGGGAGGAGGATTCGGTGGGTGGGGCAGGAGGAAGATGGGAAGGGATGGGAAGGGGAAGCAAAGGAGGATGCTACAATGCTTGATAAGAAATGTACTCATTATCTTACCCATGTAATTGCAACCCCTCTGTACAGTATTTTCACAATAAAAAAATCCAGCTAGCAAAAAAAAGTACTCATTACCTTACTCATGTAACTGCATTCCTTCTAAACAGCATATTTGCAACAAAATTAAATTTTAAATAAGAACAAGAAAAAATTAAAGTAAAAGACAAAATTACTAAAACTGAGAACCAAACAGTCATAAAATTGGGAATGAATGAGTTAGTATTACAAAGGACAAATCATCATATACAAATCATCACCATAATTATGAACAATTATTCATGCATCTAGTCTATTTCATTCATAATAAAACATAACTATTCTTGTTGGGGAATAGATTAATTTTAGAAATTACTTTTGAATTAGACTTGATGGTACCTTCAATTAGACTTGATGGCTCATGTCAAGTATCACATAATCATCTCAAACAACTGACACAACCTTAAGAATGTTTTTATTATTGACCATAATTGATTGCACTTTTTATTATTGCTTTTACGTAGTTGGACAAAGGAGTTTAATTTCAAGATGATAGGTTATGAGTACCATGCATCTTGAGTGAAAGAACAGAATGAGAACACAAGGCTTTGAGTTCAAGCTCCAGTACACACACACACATACACACACACAGAGGGAGGGGAGAGAGACAGAGACAGAGAGACAGAGAGAGAGAGAGAGGGACAGAGAGAGAAATTCAACAATACTGCTGAATGTTCTGTAAAGGTTAAGATATTTGAAAAGGGGAAGATTTGTGATCTGCAAAATTGATGAAGCTAGGCTACTGGAGAGGAAGAAACTTGCTAGGATAATGTGTCCAAAAGAGAACAAACTGAACAAAGGGAAGTTCTGCAATCCACATTTATCCCTCGTTTTCCTCTCCTTTCCTCTCCTCACAACTTTCCATCATGCACATGCTTGCTTTCATTTCCAATGTTTTCTAGTTGACTTCAAGAGAAATGAATGAAACTTCTCAATTGGAGACTGAAGATGGAGGACCTGCACATCTGCAGATGGGAAGATCCACTAAGCATGTTTATCAATGGACAAGAAGGGACATCTTTCTAAGAGAAAACTCAGCTGTTAATTTCTGGCCAAGGTAGAGATGGCGAGGATGATTGTAAAATGTCATCTCACACAGTTCTTACATGTTCAAATGCTCAACTTGTTAAAACAAATATTTCCTTATCCTCTCCTCTCCAAGAGCTGCAATTCCTGAGTGAAAAACTGTAAAGAATTCAGGATGACCGATGTCTTTGCTCATATGCCTCTCTGTACATGATTCAGTCTTCTCCATTGCTTATTTTCTCTTTTTTGTTAAGACTAGGGCTTAAACTCATGACCTGGGCACTCCATTATCCTTTTTCCACTCAAAGCTGATTCTCTGTCACTTGGCCACATATTCACTTCCAGCTTTTGACTGGTTGATTGGAGATAAGAGTTTCATGGACTTTCCTGCCCAAGCTGGCTTTGAACCATGATCCTCAGATCTCAGTCTTCTGGGAAACTAGGATACTCATGAGCCACCAACACCTGGCTTCCATTGTTTTTGATCATCCAAATTCATGGCCTTGCAAACAAAGTCTATATCATTTCCTTAATATATCTCAACATTCCTTTGAATTACATAAGTTGAATTCTCATGTGATTACTAATGCCAGGTAATACATAATTCATAGTTTACTCAAAATGTATTATATGCTGGTATAAATAGCACAATATAAATATTAG
This sequence comes from Dipodomys ordii, assembly GCF_000151885.1. NCBI lineage: Eukaryota > Metazoa > Chordata > Mammalia > Rodentia > Heteromyidae > Dipodomys > Dipodomys ordii. The sequence goes on from NW_012267451.1 coordinate 836,797, forward strand.
CTAAAGTGTTATAAAGTGCTCCGTGTGTGTTTTCTTGATATTTATTAAGCCTTTATGCCTTTCTTATGAAATTCTCATCTATTTAATTAACAACTTCAGTAGAAAAGCTGAAGGTAGGAGAATGACATGCTGCTTATTATTTTAACCATCTTTTTTTTTCAATATAGCCACAACATTTTAAACTTTTTTAGCTTCCATATTGGAATTTTGCTTCCTGTGGCAATAATTCCAATGGGAAAAGCATGAAAATTCAGAACTCTTGGGATTTGTCCTCTCATTCAGCACATTCTAATAGATATGAAGACATTACCCATCACTTGATATGAAGATGCCTACCTTCACATATTTAAGAAAATCAAATAAATGGAAACCAGATGAATGGTACAAAGCTCAACAAAACTAGCATGTGCTTCTTTGACACAATTAATAATCTTCACATTCCCCCACAAAAACTGAATAAAATTGAAATTATATTCAAGTGAATAGAATTAATAAAATTTTATTCAAATGAATGGTATTCTACATAATAAAAAGAAGATATAACAGGTGGCATCAAAATAGTACTGGAGATGATGATTGTGTAGACAAAATAGGAAATGAAACATCAGTGGCACTTATTTGACACACAGATATTCTCAACATATTGGAATTAAGATGAAATAAAGAATAACTGAATTCATCCAGGCACTAGTGCCTATAGCTACTCCAGAAGGCTAGTAGCTGAGGATCAATTTCAAAGCTAGCCGGTGTGGCACTGATGGCTCACGCCTGTAATCCTAGCTACTCAGGAGGCTGAGATTGTGGTTCAATCCAGAGCAGGAAAGTTTGTGAGATTCTTATCTCCAATTAATCACCAAAATGCTAGAAATAAAGCTATGGCTCACATGATAGTATGGTAGCCTTTCACAAAACACACACAAACACACACAGCAAAACCTCAGGAAGAGCTCCCAGGCTCTGTGTTCAAGCCTCTAGACCAGCACAACATTTTTAAAAAATGATAGAATGCCAAGCATGAATTAAGTGCCAACTGACAGCACAAGGCACAGAGTATAAGCCCCAAGTACCAGCATGCACAAAAATAAAGTTCATACCTGAATTAAATAATAGCTACTTTTATCTCCCCTCTGAAGATCTTACACTACAGGGCTTGATTTAACTTGTTTGATTTCAAGTGAATCACATCCAGGATCTCATTTGGTAATGAAGATGGAAGATATGAAGTACTGAAAGACTGAGACACTGTTCTTGGGTCAGGTATAGGAGGGGGTCTGCTTTTGTTCTTTATCCTGGAAGGATATTAGAGTGACATGGTTACAGGTCCATTGTTATGGCCTCTGCATCCCCAGGGGTACAACCACCCACGGCCCCCTATTATAATCATTTTTATTATTATCCTTCAAGTCCCAGGAGTCCATATCCTTAAAGTCCAGCTCAATATAAGTGATGGACTCAGATTGGCTGATTTCTCTAACATGGGTTTCCACATTCAGTTCTACTTCTCTGCTCATCTGAATTCCTGTCACCTTGTCCACATGACACTGTGGCTCTTCCAGGAACACAAGAGAGCTCTTACTCCTCAGATGGAAGACATGGACCCAAGCAATTAGGTCAAGAGAAAGGAATGAGAAAGAGGTATCACTATATTGGCTAAGGAAGACTACTGGGACAACAGGGAAAATGGATTCTGTAGAAAAGCCAAGAAGGAAAATAAAATCATGGATATTCACCTGTCTAGTATAGCTGATGACATTCAGAGAAATATAAATCAATAATGTACAATATTGACAAATGATTCACAGACTTGTGAATGCCTATACTAGGACATTGTATGGAAAAAATTCTACACTATGCCCAAAAATAGGCAGCATGGAAGCTACACATTTGTATGCTTTCTGGTTAAGGATTATTTGTGTATCCCTGAGTGTACAGAATCATTCAAGACAGGCATTAATCAACAGTAAAAATGCTCATACTTAGTCATGATTGCTTGAGGTGATTTTGCTGCTGTTGTTGTATTGTTGCAGTAAATAATAGTAATATATTTGAAGACTCTCACTTTATAGATCTCTAAAATCTCATATTGTATTACTTCTCCAGGGAGAATACTACACTAATTTCCTATACATTGTTCACCCTTGTTTTTTGTTGCATGGAAATATTCTTCTATGTAATACATGAAAGGGTTTGGTATAAAAAGTTTGTCAAGCTAGGCCCCAGAGATTCAGCCCTGTACTCCTAGCTACTCAGGAGGCTGAGATCTGAGGATCACAGTTAAGAGCTAGGCCAGGGATGAAAGCCTGTGAGCCTCTTATCTCCAATTAACCAACAGAAAACCAGTTGTAAAGCTGTGATTTCAAGTGGTAGAGTGCTAGCCTTGAACAAAAGAGATCAGGGATAGCACCCAGCCCCTGAATTCAAGCATCATGACTGACAGAAAAATCTTGTCAAATGAAAATTAATTATAATAACAAGTCAGGCACCTGTGACTCAGGCCTGTAATCTTAGCTACTGAGGAGGCTGAGATCTAAGATCAACCTTCAAAGCCAGTCTAGGACAGGAAATTCTGTGAGACTCTTATCTCCAATTAATCAGCAATAGCAAGACATGACCCTGTGGCTTAAGCAGTGGAGTGCCAGCCTTGAGTGAAAACATCAAGGGACAGCACTCAGGCCAAGAGCTCAATTCCCAGCACACACTTTTTCTACTCTCTTTATCTCACTCTCTCTATCTTTCATGCACACACACACACACACACACACATACAATACAATACAATACAATACAGACAATAAAGATATGTACAAACTGCCTGATTGGGGCAGGGCAATCTACCTAAGTCTGGTTGTAAACATCCCATTGTGGACCCAACCAAAAAGCTCCCCACCTCCCTAAACCTGATGGCTTTTTCATTAACCTTTGCCTCCTTGTTCAGACCCCATATAAACCCAATTCCTGTCCCATCTCTTTGCACAGTCTCCAAGCCTGTGGGAAGGATGGGCTTTTTGCTGCTATATATCAATAAACAGTCATCACCTGTGGATGATTGAGACCAGCTTGGTTCCTTCTTTTCTCCTTCATGTTCTTACGTATTTTATTCATTTTGTTAATCAATGCTGATATCTGTAACCATACTCCACTAATCTTAAAAGATAACACTGCAATCCATTGTCACAATGTCTCTCTACATTGATTGTCAGATGGGGATGCAATAATTCTTTTCATACACCTGGCTGTCTTCACTGCAATTAATGCTCACAATTGAACATCTGTTCTTAGGAAAGACAGACACGGGCTGGGATGTAGCTCAGTGGCAAAGCGCTTGCCTAGCAAGCACAGCGTCCTGGGTTCGATCCCCAGTACCAAAAAAAGAAAAGACAAAAAAAATACAGTTAAAAAAAAAAAAAGAAAGACAGACACATTGAATGACTGAGTCAATGGGCTCAGGACTGAGATGGATCATCTCTGGGAAGAGGTCTCAGGCTTTGGAGTGAGTTTTTCATCTCTCCATCTCTCAGGACTCAAAGTCTAAAGCTTTTCATTAAACCATAAATTTTCCCACCACCCTAGTCTAGGAGGGAAAACCTTTGAAGCCTGAGTACAAAGAGAAAAACAATTCAGGATGGCTGCTGTGCATCAAGAGCTTTCTCTTCACTTTTATTTCATACCTAAGACAGTTGCACTTCTGTAACAAATCAGAAACCTACAACATCAAAGCTCCACATTCCATGGTTTCAGAAAATCTATCTGAATTCTTAGATTTGAAAAAAATAATGCCTATATTTTAGAACTACTACTTTACATGGTGATAAATGTTATGGAAATAAGATGCATACTATTTAAAACTCCTAAAATGTGTTTGTGTTGATATTTAAGACAATTGTAAGATTGCCAAGCAAGAAAGAGCTATCAGTTCATGAGGATATTGTTTCTTGAATTTTAATTTGAAACTATAGCATCATGTCTTATTTATGAATTTAAATTGACATGCATTAATTATATAGGTTCACATTTTGCATTATTGCATGTCTACAACTGGTTCCATGCATATTCGTAATGGCATGTTTTTATTATGTGTGTGTGTGTGTGTGTGTGTGTGTGTGTGTGTGTGTGTGTGTGTGTTGTGTACTTATCCTGGGACTCCAACTCAGGGTCTGGGCACTGTTTCTGAGCTTTTTCACTCAAAGATTGGCTTTATCAATTGAGCCACAGTTTCACTTCTGGATTTTTTGGTAGTTCATTGGAGATAAGAGTCTCGTGGACTTTTCTGCAGTGGTAAGCAAATGTTTATGTTTAATTTTCTAATACTTATCCCCAAATTTTAGCCATGGGAGGGAAATAAATCCCAAATATCCAATGCCTTGTTGCTAAGCCAGATAACTTGATTACAATGTAAACAGATGTATGTATTTTAAAATATTAGATTTTCTAATTATCAAACTAGAGAGCCCTTAGAATGACTTTAAAACAATGCAATAGGGGCTGGGAAGGTGGCTCATGGTAGAGTGCTTGCCTCGCATGCATGAGGCCCTGGGTTTGATTCCTCAGCATCACATAAGCAGAAAAAGCCAGAAGTGGCACTGTGGCTCAAGTGGTAGAGTGCTAGCCTTAAGCTGAAAAGCTGAGGAACAGTTCCCAGGCCCAGAGTTTAGGCCCCACCACTGACAAAATAAATAAATAAATAAATAAGACAATGCAATAATTCTTTACAACTTTTGGTAACATCCAGACATAATAACCTTTTGGGATTTAAAATTAAACTCACTCAAATTTACTCACACAGATTTTAAAGAGCACAAAAATGAAAATCAGTTGTAGGTACATTTTCTGAAATTTTCAGTGGAAAGAGATCTTTTTTGTTTTACAATCTAAAGATTTAAGACAAGACCTTTTAACAACTCACCTTTTCTGGGCCATAATTATTTACAGGGCTTGCTTGTTTAGCCAGGCTTTTTACTAATTGGAATTTTAAATATCTCCCATTTGAGGAAGGCTGGGTAGAGGTCATCTGAAATTAAACTGGCCTGACTCTGTCTTTTATCCAATCTTAGCTCTGAGAATTTTACAACCTTTTACACTGCCAGGACCAGCCAAATGTCTGAACCATGCTCACAGATTTCTATACCCTCCCCTCTGACAGCCGCCACAGGGAGAAAATGCAGCCTGAGGCTTATAGTCAGGCAGATCTCAAATTTGCAAAGCAACCCAGTTTAAATCACAACTTCCATTGACAAAGATCTTTTGGCAAGCAGAATACTTGGTAACCTTGAAACTGACAGCTTTATGTAATTTACATATAGACAAATAGATATGTTTGCTTAGATTTTAATTTCAGCTGTTTAAATTTTAGTGGCAAAATAAGAGTATATTGTCTAATTATGATGGAACTATGTGGTCAGTTATAAAAACAAAACTTTGCCAACTACAGAAACTTTTCAGTTGACCAGAAACAGGACACAAATGCAGAGACACATGTGGCTTGCCATAAAGGCACCTAGGCTGTTGGGGAGGCTGGGTCCGGTCAGGGGGGTGGTCACAGAACTATGAGTCAGGGAGAAATCAAGTGGGCCTGAAAGAGCAGCTGAGCTAAGCAATTCCAGAATTCAGGGGGTCAGGGTCACTGGGAGCTTGAGATCATGTCCCAGCTCCTGCCTCTAAGAACTCAGGCACACCCATTACCTGAGGGGTGGGTGTGACTCCACCCCCCCCCCAAGAGCTTTTTGGAGATTTACCAGGATGCTAAGGTGATGCCTGTTCAAATTCTCTATTTTCTGACAAGTGTTCAATGCTAGAGAGAACTAAAAGTTTAGCCAACAACAAGTAGAACCATTTCTTTGGGAGTGGGTGAAGTCCTTCCCGCTGTAAGTGACCTCAGAGTGAAGAGTTTAAGCGAGATAAGGAGATTTAGAACAAGGGTGCCCTAGAGCCCTGAAGCCCCACAAAGGTCCTGTGGCCTATACAGAAATGGGAAATCTCAACCTCCAGACTGGTCACTTACCTGAGAGTAGGACACCCATTAGATGAGGGGTGGGTGAAACTCCACCTCCAACAGCTTTTTGGAGATTTACCAATGCCAAGATGGCACCTGTTAAGCCTATTATCCATCAAGTGGTCAATGCTAGAGAGAACTCAAGATTTCCAGAATTTAACAGAATCTCCATGTTTAACAAGAACAAAAAAACTTCTGGCTAGAGTTCCTCTTTAAAACAATGCAGTCATCCTTTGAGAGCTTTTGGAATGCTCAAATCTGCATTTTTAAAAAATATTTTGTCTTAACAAGTTTACATGGGTATATTTTCTTTTTTTTTCTTTTTTTTTTGTCGGTAGTGGAGCTTGAACTCTGGGCCTGGGCACTGTCCCTCAGCTCTTCAGCTCAAGCCGAGCGCTCTACCACTTGAGCTACAGCGCCACTTCTGGTTTTCTGGTGGTTTATTGGAGATAGGAGTCTCACAGTCTCTCCTGCCCGGGCTGGCTTTGAACCGCGATCTTCAGATCTCAGCCTCCTGAGTAGCTAGGATTACAGGTGTGAGCCACCAGCGCCCGGCTACATGGGTATATTTTCTTGTGCACAAAGATCTTAGAGTGTGCAAAATGAATACCAGCCTACATTTTCTTGAATCTTTAGTGGGAAGAGATACTTTTGCCAATCTTACTCTGGTAAGTGACCAATAGTTAAAACAATTCTTAAGCAAATTACTTCAGCTGTGCAACTTGCTGGCTAGCAGGTATATTAGCATATCAAATAATTTTATTGAACAGTGGGAGGGAATCTCCTGGAGCTGACCCAGTACTTGATTTTAGGTTTTGTACCAATTGTCTAGATCATTTTACATATCAATTGACTTTTGAATACCTTCAGTTGGAAGAAAGAAGAGGTTATCAGAAACTAATCTTAGCTCTTACAGGCATACTGTCAGGCAAACATTTAGGCAGGCAAAGATGGAGAGAAAGAGAAAGTTTTACTTGCCTGAGTGCTCACAGAAGTGGAATTTCAAATTTGGGGCCAAATTTGATTGCACTTGGGGACCATTCTTAGAAAGAATTTTAGTTGTGTCCTTCCCATACAAAGTGACCTTTTGGAACCAAAACTTGCTGCCAGCATCCTCGACAGTGCAGTTTGGCTCCTTACAAAGGGAACTCAATAGCCAATTTGAATTGTCACTGAATCACAAGGTCCATAGGCCATGGGAGGCCCTTGGAGTGAGGTTAGAAACTTGGATCCAAGATTTTGCCCTGGGGCCATGAAGCCCCCACGAAGGCCTAGTCGCCTATACAGAAATCAGAAATCTAAACCTATGGACTGGTGGTCACTTACTTAGGAATAGGAACAAATAGCCACTGTTGGATGGGTAGGAGGCAGAGCACTTAGTCAAAAGAGACCTTGGTGGTCCTCTAGCCACAGCATGGTGGTATAGTTCCAGGCTGCAGACCCCCCCAAAGACCACCAGGGAACTGTCGCCAATGTAAATGCATGAGAGTCATTAATTACAGCTTGAGCTGGACTCACAAATCTTCCCTGACGCAGCAGGTCCAAAATGTGAGCCCCAACTCCTTGTCCAGCAGGGCTTTTATAAAGGGAATGAGAAGCAGAGGGAAGGATCATTACAGCATTGGTTGTGTGGTTATGTGATTAGTTGGCGATTGGAGAGTGAATCCTGCACTGAATTGCTTCCCGTTAGAGTTGGGGGGTTAACTGGTCAGGTCTTGGACTGTGCTGATATGGTTACATTGTCTTGGAGCAGGCTCTAACACTTAGCCTCCAGTAAACAAATGACAGATGTTTTCCTTATAGTTTTGTTACTGCTGAACTTATTTTTGGTCTCTCAGTAGGACCCCCAGGCTAGGTCCCACGGAAGCTGGTCAGACCTTGGTCGGAAGTGGAGGCAGTAAGCAAGTCCAGGAGGGAACATATCCTGGGTTTCACAAAGTATAAAAATCCTTCATGATTATCCCAGGGGAACACAGTGAGGCAGGCAGTCAGGCACAGGAGAAAGATTATTATAAGGTTATTATAGGAACCATATCTCCCCAGAAGAGGGAGCATATGACGTCCGCCCCCCTATTCAAGTTGCAAGTAGGTCTGGGGAAGTAAGTAAGGGTCGAAGTTGAAAGAATCAATGAAAGGATCTGTCACATCCATGCCTAGGCGGACTTGGGGACTATGCAGAGGCAGGCAGGCACAGTAGAAAGATTATTACAAGGTTTATTGGAGAAGCCATATTTCCCCCAGAGAGAGCACAAGGCAATCTCCACTATCTAGGTAGCAGCAGGGTCTGGGGGGTAGCAAGTGAGGTAGATGGGAGTTCAGGTGGGTCTTGGTGGAGAGAAGGAGGGGCCAGCTGTATGGTGGGAACTCCAGGGCAGGGAGGGTCTCAAGTCTGAGTGGAGCTGAAGACCAAAGGTGGGCATAATGCTTACAGGAGTGAGGTAAGTGTAACCCTAAGTAGGTCTGAGCACAGAGAGGAGTGGCCAGCTGTATGGCCGGAACTCTAAAGCTGGGAGGCGCTCAGGTCTGGTTGGAGCTGAGAACAAGAGATGGGGATAATACCCACACTTCATCACCTAGGAGCAGAATCAGACACAGATCACAGTCAGCTTACACTATATAGTATATTGTAATAAAGAAAATATGAGTGACTATGATTCACTAAAAAAAAATAATGGCTTTGTGTTGACATGTGATTGGACCCGGTGCTAATGTAAGGACTCAATGTCTAAGAGAGGTAAGTTGCACTAGATTTGACCCAGTCAGTGCATTTCCTCATTTTGATCAAGATTCAATCACATCCATTGTGTAAATGAATGAGTTTCATTGTGATTTAAGAGTATCTGCCCTCTCCAGTGTACAATCTCTTCTCTCCATGATCCTTCCCCAACTATCTTCCTCTTGTCAAAACTTTCCAAAACACGCACACACACACACACACACACCATATACACTATCTTCATAGCTGGAACTGAGTACTGCAAGTGCTTCTTTTTGTTGTTAATTTTTTTTTTTTTATGGGACATGGGTGTTGAATTCCAAAGCTGGGCACTGTCCTGAGGTCTTTTGTTCAAGGGTAATGCTCTAGAACTTTCAGCCACAGCAACACTTCAGATTTTCTGGTGGTTCATCGGAGAAAAGAGTGTCATGAATTTTCCTACTCAGGCTGGATACAAACAACAATCCTCAGGTTGTCTCCAGACTAGCTGGAATTACAGGCTTGAGCCACCAGCACCTAGCACTGCTAATGTTTTAAACCCAACAAATATTCATCTTTAAGCCACCCTAAGGAGAAGAGATGACAGGAGAAATATCAGGAGGTATTTTACCAGCATAATGGCTGACAATACTCCAGTCTTCTCCTGTCTGATCCACTTTGAGGAAAGTCCACACTGAAAGCTGGATTGTGGGTATGGCTGGAAAATGTCACTGGAGACTGGGTTCCAGATTGCTGCAATACCACACAGAAACACACGAGGGCAGCAGGAAAACATGAGTCACAGAGTCAGCCCTCTTAAGTTCTTTGCATGGAAGTTTATGGAGAACATCTCTGGAACTAGGCAGGTCGAAATTTTGCCTAATCCTGGTTCCTCATTAGATTGGACACCAATCAGAATTCTTAAGCTTATGTTCCTCTTCCACAGATGGGTTGAAAAAGAGGGTGAAAAGTTTCTTGCCCTTCTTATTAACAGTCATGACACATTCTCCTACACCAAAAGAAAGCAAAAGCATAAAACTTCCCCCATCCTAAGTAAAGGAAAGAAGAGACAAGTACATGAGGTTTGGAAGATATAAAGCAGAAAATATTAGAAAATTAATACCCATATACATATTATACTAAAACACTAAATAGTTGAATACTGGAGATGGTGACTGAATATAATCCTAGCTACTCAGGAAGCTGAGATCTGAGGATTTTAGTTTGAAGCCAGAAAGTCTTTGAGACTCTTAGCTCCAAGGAATTGCCAGAAAGCTAAAAGAGGCAGTGTGCCTCAAGTTATAAAACACTAGCTTTGAGCACAAAAAGGTTGAGCAAAAGACAGAGGCTTCAAGTTCAAGGCCCACTACTTACACATGCGCACACACAGGTAAGAAAGTCGGTGAGACTCTTAGCTCCAATTAATCATCAAAAAGTTAGAAGTCACTTGGTAGCTCAAATGGTAAATTGCTAGCCTTGAGTAAAAAGCTCAGGGACAGTTCAGGATCTGAGTTCAAGTTCCAGGGTTAGCACACACACACACACACACACACACACACACAATTGAAAATAAAATTGTGTTATTTCAATAAATATCAATCAAAGTGGAAATTACCATGTTTAGCTAGATGAGTCAGACACACACAAAAAGGCAAGTACATATTTCCTCTGCAATGAGGAAAGCAAAACAGTTAAAAAATAATAGATGCACTGAAAGTATATGAGTCTTTGGGCAAGAGGAATATAGTTGGTGAGAGAGCTTGAAGGAAAGAAGAGATTGTATATTGGAGACTGCAGACAATCTTAAAGCCTTCCTGAATCATGAATGGAAATGACACAGTAAAACTCATTCATTCATACAATCTATATGATTAAATCATGATGAAAATAAGGAAATGCATTGCATGGATCAAATCTACCATAGCAAGGACAACTGAGGTTTCTTTTTTTCTTTTTGGCCACTCCTGGGGCTTGAACTCAGGATCTAGACACTGTCCTTGAGGTTCTTTTGCTCAAGGAAAACACTGTAAAACTAAGCCACATTTCCAGCCTTGAACACTGAGTATTGACATTAGCACAGGGTCTAAAAAGATCTCGATGTGAAGCCATTATTGTTGGGGTTTTTTTTTTGTGAAATATGGTCACATATAATTTGTTGATTATAGCACCCTATCATATAAAACCATTCCCATCTTGATGCTGTAAGCTGACTGTGAACCAGGGTTAACAGACTCTGCCCCTGGGCAATGAAAGGAAATTATGAACCATATCACTACCCTGGAAAAGAGAAACATTCAAAGAATGGCGTTTTCTAATTGCATGTTTTTTCTCCTTATACAGCTAGTGAGTGTAGATCAAGGGCTGGATTACAGCTTATAGGTAGAATGCTTCTGTAGACTCTGTGAAGGCCTAAATTATTACACTAGCCCTAAGGAAACCAGGAAAGCACAAGTTGAAGGTCAGCTAGATGAAACAACAGAGAAAACTAAAGTATTACCCAGTATAATATGGAAAATAAAACAGAAGACAAGCCTATGTGAACCAGCTAATCACTGTAGATGAGAATGTAAGCTCTGCCCCAGGCCATGCAGGTCCTGTGCAGACACCTCCCTATCTCTTGCCTAAGTTTCCACCCAGTATCTGCGGTACATAGGCAATTGGCACACCTGGAAGTTACATTCTGGGCTGCCTCTGGTCAAGCCTCCCATCTAACCGCAGGAGGGTCCCAGGTCCTGAGGTCACATCTAGTTCCAATATGGCCATACTTTTCCCCCACCTGGCCACACCTCTTCCTGTCCCTGGCCTAGATAAGTCCTGGCTTAGGGGTGGGGCTCTCCTTTGAGGCACACCTCTCTACCACGCATGGTGAGGGCAACAGTTTGGTAAATAAACTTCTTTTCCTGCCTGAATACCTCATGGTGTTCTCTTCATTGGCTACCAAATGAAACTTATCTACTTAATATACCTTACTGAGAATATGTCAAAAACATACCTCAGGTTGATAGAACAGATACAAAATGGAAGATTCCTTCCTGAAGGCCATACTAACAAAGAGCCACCAGATGACACTGCAATCTAGGTTTCTCAGGGGAATGTGGTGAAAGTATGCCAGAAAGAGGATCTTCTATATGTAACATGAGGAAGGAACAAACACACAACATTCTACACAAACACAACACACACACACACATATACATACACACACACACATTCCCTTCTTAGCTAAAAACAATATACTACAAGTTTTTTGTTGTTATCGTTTATGCCTTTTTTAATGTTTTTGGGCTTAAATGCAGGGCCTAAGTGAGCTCTTTTGCTCAAGGCACCATTCTACTTTGAGCCACAGAGCCACTTATTAGTTTCTGCTGGTTAATTTGAGGTAAGAGTCTCATGGGCTTTCTACCCAGCCTGAATTCAAACCACAATCCTCAGTTCTCAGTCTCCTGAGTAGATAAGATCGCAGGCATAAGCCACCTGCACCCAGCACTGCAAGTGTATCAAGCCCAACACACATTTATCTTCAGGCCATCCTAAGGAGAAGAGTTGACTTGAAAATTATCAGGAGGTATTTAACCATCTTAGAGTCTCACCATACTCCACCCTCTGCATGCTGGTATGCTTCCAGTGAAATAAGGGGACTGAGTCTAAGTACTAACATCTTGTGTTCACATCCATCCTGGTGCCATGCCAAGTGGAGGGGCTTTACACCCAGCTCTGAAAAGCCTACAGGTGAGAGGCCATTCATTGAATTGCAGATGCCATGATGTTTAGCCCCAGGAGAGCTTTGTTACACAGACCATATGCTCTGACTGTTTCCCTAAATGGTTTGATTCCTTCCTCCCAGAGTATCCCTCTACATGGAAATTTTCTCTAGCCACTGAGCTGCTTCTCCTTGAGTATTTCCTCATGTACTCTGTGAAGTACCCCATTTTCAGATGCCCCCTCACAGACCACTAGAGACCATGATCAATGCAAACAGCAAAGAGTTGTTTATTGCAAGTTCAAGCTTGGTCCTCTGCATACTTGGTAACCGGTGATGCTAAGAGGCCCAGGGCATAGAATCAGCACAGTTTTTATAGTATTGAACAAACAACTTTAAGGAACTTTTACATAAGAAATTACATGATTGGTTAACATTTAAAGCAAGCTAAGCTGGTCAAATATGATTGGTTGACCTTTACAGAAAAATATCCTTGTTTCATAGCTTGACCACAAATGGTTATGAATCACACATGGACCAACAGTATACATGGCATGTTTCACCCTGAGCTCTGGAGAACTGGTTGATTGGGACATTATATGGTTTTAACTGAAACTCTTAGCCCTAAGTCATTCAGGGGAAAACACCTGCCTTAAGCAAACACCATCTATGGCTCCAAGAATTGTTTGTGCATGGCTTTCTGTCAGAAATTCCTGGTGTTGGGGCTAAAGTGGGTCACGAGTTAAGTCACAGAACTGAGATGGGATGTTAAATAAAAATGGAGTTGCTTAGGTTTCTCAGTCTGCTTGTGTTTGGGGTCTCCACCCCAAAAATGTGGTTTTTATCTTTATAACCTTTATGCAAGCTCCATTCTGACCTGCAGGTCTTTGAGATAAGAGTGGATCTGTAGTCGCCCACTTTCTGAGAAAGATGCCTAATTTGACCTCTCAAAATGGGACTGCCCCATTTTCATGACTGAATTCCCTTACAACACCAGAAAAATTCACCCTCTTAGTTCCTGTAAGTGTAGGGGGCTGTCTCAAAGCTGGATTGGGGGTTGAAAAAGTCATTGGAAACTGGATTTCAGATTGCTGCAATTCCACACATAAACACACGAGGGCAGCAGGAAAAAAGTTCACAGAGTCACCCTGTCAAGTTCTCTGCATGGAAGTATATAGAAAATCTTTGCACCAGGGTGGGGGAGAGATTTGCGTAATCCTGATTTCTCATTAGATTAGAAACCACACTTTCTCCACTCAAAATTCCCAAACATTTCCCCCCTCTGAGTCTCTCTTACTTCCTGTAAAATAATTCTTTCCAAGTTTTTTTTTATGTTCTTACAAATGCTACAAATTCATGCTTTCTGAGAAATGAATAGAATTCTATTGTGTTTGTGTGTGTGTGTGTGTGTGTACTACATTGTCAATATTTTCATAACCTTCAACCCACTCCACCTCCCTTATTTTTCTTAATTATGTGGTATACACAATGGATCTTGATTGCATTCTCCCCCCTTGCCCCTTTCATTGTTCTTCTACTCACTCTTTGGCCAAAACTACCCACCTTTTGTAAGTTACAGATTCCCTCCATGTTACAGATCCAGATCAAGATGCCTTGTTAAATAGTTCCTTTGTAAAATAACCACAAAGGTCCATGTATAATATAAAAACATAAGAAAAATAAGGAAAGGGGTGAATTTCGATTGGAGGGTGAGAAGGATGAAAGAGATAACATTGATCAAAACTGATTGTCTGCATCAACTGATTCACAGAATAGTAACTCCCTTGTTCAACTACTTAAAGATAACAACATTCTTTAAAAATAAGCTTGTCAAAACTAAACACATATCACAAGTAAAGAAGCATCCAAAATTTTATTCATTATGGTGGGGTGGAGAATTAACATCAATGCTATGGGCTGTCTTCAATTCACTGCTAGTGAAAGAACTTGATGCTCTCTGTGTTTGGAACCCTTAGCTGCCTTCATTGCAGTTCTCTGCAGACTCGAGGTAATAGGTTTATTTGGAAAAACTGTTCAGTTATCTTTATTATAATTTGCACTTGAGGGTAATATCGACTACACCCACATCCACATCCACCTCCACCTTCACATTTGAATAGACATTAGCATCCATCTTGGCCTGGACCTCTGTCTCCACCTCCACCACCATCACTGTTGCAGGACTGGGCATTCATCTTGCCCCAGGATCAAAGATTCTCTGGAAAGAACACAGGAACATCATTTGTGGAACAGTGACAAGAGGATGCAGTGGTATCCATGGCAATGGTGTCCATGGTAATGGTCTTCCTACCCCTGGGTAGGAGAAGTCCTTCTGCAAAGCCCAGCAAGGCAAGTTGGGAAGAGGAGAATGGCAGAAAGATACACACTTACCTGAAGGATCTAGTGGAAAATTGAGGAGAGGAGAGACAACAGATGCTGGTGATGTGAGGAGTACCACAGCACCTCTGCTTTTATACTCTGCCTGCTCTGGCTCATCCACTGTTCCACCCTCTGATATCAGTGTCCACACCTTTAAGCACAACTCCCTGATATTGCAGCTGTAGACTGGCTCATCAGTGATGTGGGATTCTGGAGAAAGGTGACTTCATGTGTGCCAGGTCCCTAGTGTTGGACTATCTGTAATCTGCTCAATAGGTATGACCAATCAACCAGTGTGTACATAAGGAAAACACCTGCTGTGTGCCATAGTCTTGTTGTGAATTCCAAGTTAGAACAATAGGTTGTGCTCCCAGAAATGTTTCCCCTTTTTATTAACTGTCTTGACAATCGAACTCATGGTCTGGGAACTGTCTCTGAGCTACCACAATTCCACCATTGTACTACTTCAGTGATGGCTCCACTTTTGCTTTTTTTTTTAATTTGAGATAAGAAAGTAACAGACTTTTCTGCCCATGCTGGCTTCAAACCATAGTTTTCAGATCTTAGGCTCCTGGGTACCCAGACTGAAAGGTGCCCAGCTGTGACAGACTGTTTGAGTTAGGATGTCCAAATGCATCACTGTGGAATGTGGAGATCCACACCCTAGGTCCAAACATTCCCAAACACCCTGGAAAGAGCTGGAAATATTCTCAACTTGAGCCTACTTGGAGTTGACCATGAAGTTGGAAGGTTTTGGAAAGGTTGATCACCAGAACTGACCATTCATGCAGAGTCTGCAAGCAGAGATGGATCTTATGCTCTGTCATAGCACAGCCATTTGTATCTGTTGACCCAAGGTAGTCTGGGGTCATAGGAGTAACAGCCAAGGGGTGGTCAGCTGTGTACTAGCCTGAATTCAAGGCTGATGACTTGATTTGTTTCTCCATTTGGTATTCACCCCCTGTGTCAATTTTGCCACAATCACCTATCAAAACTTTGTTTTTGAAATAGTAGATAGAAATATCTGCACAATCTGCACAAAACTAGCTCCAACTTCACACTCACCATTTTTAAACCTGTCCTGACCATGTCCTGAAGAACTTGAGCATTTTAAAAGAAATTATGTCTTTAAGAACTATTATTAGGAAGTTGGCTCAGTGATAGAGTGCTTGCCTCACATGCATGAAGACATGGGTTTGATTCCTCAGCACCACATAAAGAGAACAAAGGTGAAAGTGGTGCTGCTGTTCAAGTGGTAGGGTGGTAGCCTTGAGCTGAAGAGCAGAGTAAGAGCACCTAGGTCCCCCACTTGGCCTGGGGGCTGAAGGAATGACACACAAAAAAAGAACTATTATTAACTGATAATGGTACTCACTCCTGCAATCCTAGCTATTTAGGAAGCTGAAATATGAGGCTCACAGGTCAGAGCCAGCAAAACAGCTTCATTAACCACTAAAAAAGTCAGAAGTAACACTGTGGCAGCAGTGGTAGAGTGTTAGCCTTGAAGAAAAACAGTTCAATTTCAGCACCCAGGCCCTGAGTTCAAATGCCAGGACTGCAACAACAAACTAACAAACTTATTAACCATCTTTGAGTAATCCTGGGGAGAGGTTCTAATATACCATGTTAGTTTATGAGGACTATGTATCTTGATCCATTTATTCTTCCCCTCATTCTCTCCCATCCCTCACAACCCCACCCATTATCTCAATTTACCTCTCTCCATATACACATTCATTATGATGTGAATTCACCCACCTTTCCTTTCTCCATTCATCTCCCCTCCCACCACTCAAAACATGTTGCTGCTTCCTTGTATTCATTTTGTTAAACTAAAGGTTAATCAAAGGAATCTAAACCACACTTTGATCCATTTTTTGTGTGCATAACTCTGTATATGTACCAATATGTGTTTTCATATACATTTATAATTTAGGTTTAACTTTCACAAAAAAAAAAAAGAAATTCTGCCTCTTTTGTCCCCTTGAGCCTGACTTACTTTCCATTAACACAGTTATTTTCCAGGTCAATCCATTTCTTAAGTTAGCCAAATATAAGGAAATATCTGTTGCATATAAGATAGATGGATAGAGGATAGATAGATAATATAGAGATATATAATTGATAGACATAGATAGATAGAAGATAGATACATAGGTAGATAAGCATTTGCTTGATCCATTCAACCATTTGGATACATCTATCAAGTTGCTACTATTTGGCTATGCCAAATGGTGCAGCGATACACTGGCTGTACAAGTGACTTTATGGTATCCAGACTTGTAATCTTTTAGATAAATGCCTGATAATGGTATCTCTGGATCCCCAAGTCTTTGAAATTCTTATCTCTAGTAAACCACCACAAAACTCTAGAAGTAGATCTGTGCCTCAAGTACTAGACTGCTAGCCTTGAGCACAAAGGCTCAGGGACAGGACCCAGGATTTAAGCTCAAGTCCCAAGACTAGCAGCATATGGGCACACGTGTGTATGCACACACATGTGCGTGCACACACATATACACACAAACACATACACACAAAAACACACCCTACACAAAGAATGGAATGATGTACTTCGCATACATATCAAAGTGAAAATTACAATGCTTAACAACATTTGGCAAACACAAAAACAGCAAGTACATATTTTATTTTCTATGAGAAAACAAAACAGTTTGGAAAGAGAAAAATATGTGTGCTTAAATTAGATGACAGTATTGGCAGGAAAGATATAGCTGGGGAAGAAGCATGGAGTAAAAAAGAGGTTGTACACTGAAGAGGGCAGATATTCTTAAAGCTTTGTGTAAGCTCCATTCTGGGCTGCAGGTTTTGAGACTGAATTCTTCACCTGCAAGCTCAGACTGTCCAATAGCCTCGCAAACCCTACTTGGAAGAGTCTAAGCTTACTCTTGAGCTTGTCCTTAACTATATATTAGTATGGTTTGTCTTGTTAAGGCTTGGTCTCCACCCCAAGTACGTGGTTTTTGTCTTGAAAAGCTTGGCACAAGCTCTGTTCTGGGCTGCAGTTCTTTGAGACAAGAACTACACATGCTGGCTCTCCAGTAAAGACTCCCACTTGGATCTCTCCAAATGTGGTTTCTCTGCTTCTTCTGACTGAGTTACACTACAGCAATGGAACAAGGCAGAGTAGAAATAATGTGAGAGTGCACGATGTCATCCTAGTAAACACATGAGAGGAAACAGAGCTTGGCCCAGCCGATCTATGGTTCTTAGAACTAGTGTAGCATAATGTCCTCTTGAGCAGAAGGCAGGGTTGTACCTGCAGTGGAGGGTAGATGATCTATAGAAAGGCAAAGGAGGTCAGATATTTCTTTTTTTTTAATTGTGAAAATACTGTACAAAGTCATGGAGAGGTCAGATATTTTATTATGGCCAACTCATGTCCTAATGAGTGTGGCAAGCATACTTTGATGACACGTTTTGTCTTCACTGTTGAAATAGTCTTCCAGCCTTAGGGTAGAGGAGAAAATTAGGAAGGCAAGAGAAACACACATACATACACACACACACACACACACACACACACACACACATATAGACAGAGAGACACAGGGAAAGAGAAAAACAGAGTAAGAGGGAAATGAAGACAGAGACAAAAGAAGCAGAGAGACAGGAGAGACACACTGTTAAAGTATGTGAGACAGAGATAGTTAGTGAGACTTTAACATATAGAAAAAATAGAGACAAAGAGACAGAAAAAGGCACACGGGGAGTCAGAAAGAGAAAAAGAGACAGAGAGAAAGAGATAAAAAGAGACAAACACAGAAGCAAGAAGGTAACAAAGAAACATAAAAAGACAGATAAAGATGGAAACAGACACCCATGGAGAAAGGAAGAGAGACACAGAAACAGTGAAACAGAAGTAGAGGAAGAGAGACAAAGAGACAAATACATAGGGGAGAAACAGATAGTGAACCAGAAATAACAAAGAGAGAGAGAGAGACAGAGACAGAGACACAGAGAGAGACAAAAAGTTGCATCAAAATTGAAGGTTGAATAACATCCACAACCAAGTAATGAGATTCATGTTAAGTGTAGATGGAGCAAGGAAGATAAAGTACATCCATACTGGATGCATTCATAAGATGGTTGCCAGAGAGGATTTGATTCAGAGTCACAGGATGAGGGGTAAAAAGCCAATTTAGAAATAATCAGTGAGAATGCTAACACTTCATTTCCCTGAACATACATATTCAGTAGAAACTCATGTGGCTGGCATGGTCTTAGACTATAACCCAGTAGATCCCTTTGCAGAAGAAGTTGTGCCCCAGACCCCAGTGGATCCTGAGCCTTACATGTTCCACTGAATTCCCAGATACTGGCTTAATTAATGAAATTCAATTTGTCCTTGTCTGACTCTCTGATTATCCTCTTGGAATTTTTCTCTTTAATTGTCCTTACCTGTGGCTATGACTTTGGCTCATGAAGAAAATGAAAAATGCTTACCAAATGAAAGAGACCTCTTTCACTATAGGCAGACATACCAAATTCCTTGGAAACAATTGTAAAATACATGGCTGACAATAATTAACCATGCCCAACTGTAATTGGTTCAGTGTACATATACCTTCCCCCATCCACTTCTCTAGAAATGTACCTTGGAAGGTGAGGCAAGCACCATCATAAATCCTTTTCTAAAATATTCTCACTACCCTGTAATGAAAGCCCAGCACCAGTGATTATCAGTTCCCTTTTAAAACCAACTGGCCATCCCAATAATCTCAGATAGTCAATAATCTACTTTCTCCTTGTCCTTCTCTACCATAATCACCACCTTGTTCTCTTCCTCCTCCTCCTCCTCCTTCTTTCTTTTCTTCTCCTTCTTCTTCTTCTTCTTCTTCTTCTTCTTCTTCTTCTTCTTCTTCTTCTTCTTCTTCTTCTTCTTCTTCTTCTTCTTCTTCTTCT
>NW_012267451.1:857561-859855 GCF_000151885.1 Dipodomys ordii
TTTGTATCTGTTGACCCAAGGTAGTCTGGGGTCATAGGAGTAACAGCCAAGGGGTGGTCAGCTGTGTACTAGCCTGAATTCAAGGCTGATGACTTGATTTGTTTCTCCATTTGGTATTCACCCCCTGTGTCAATTTTGCCACAATCACCTATCAAAACTTTGTTTTTGAAATAGTAGATAGAAATATCTGCACAATCTGCACAAAACTAGCTCCAACTTCACACTCACCATTTTTAAACCTGTCCTGACCATGTCCTGAAGAACTTGAGCATTTTAAAAGAAATTATGTCTTTAAGAACTATTATTAGGAAGTTGGCTCAGTGATAGAGTGCTTGCCTCACATGCATGAAGACATGGGTTTGATTCCTCAGCACCACATAAAGAGAACAAAGGTGAAAGTGGTGCTGCTGTTCAAGTGGTAGGGTGGTAGCCTTGAGCTGAAGAGCAGAGTAAGAGCACCTAGGTCCCCCACTTGGCCTGGGGGCTGAAGGAATGACACACAAAAAAAGAACTATTATTAACTGATAATGGTACTCACTCCTGCAATCCTAGCTATTTAGGAAGCTGAAATATGAGGCTCACAGGTCAGAGCCAGCAAAACAGCTTCATTAACCACTAAAAAAGTCAGAAGTAACACTGTGGCAGCAGTGGTAGAGTGTTAGCCTTGAAGAAAAACAGTTCAATTTCAGCACCCAGGCCCTGAGTTCAAATGCCAGGACTGCAACAACAAACTAACAAACTTATTAACCATCTTTGAGTAATCCTGGGGAGAGGTTCTAATATACCATGTTAGTTTATGAGGACTATATATCTTGATCCATTTATTCCTCCCCTCATTCTCTCCCATCCCTCACAACCCCACCCATTATCTCAATTTACCTCTCTCCATATACACATTCATTATGATGTGAATTCACCCACCTTTCCTTTCTCCATTCATCTCCCCTCCCACCACTCAAAACATGTTGCTGCTTCCTTGTATTCATTTTGTTAAACTAAAGGTTAATCAAAGGAATCTAAACCACACTTTGATCCATTTTTTGTGTGCATAACTCTGTATATGTACCAATATGTGTTTTCATATACATTTATAATTTAGGTTTAACTTTCACAAAAAAAAAAAAAGAAATTCTGCCTCTTTTGTCCCCTTGAGCCTGACTTACTTTCCATTAATACAGTTATTTTCCAGGTCAATCCATTTCTTAAGTTAGCCAAATATAAGGAAATATCTGTTGCATATAAGATAGATGGATAGAGGATAGATAGCTAATATAGAGATATATAATTGATAGACATAGATAGATAGAAGATAGATACATAGGTAGATAAGCATTTGCTTGATCCATTCAACCATTTGGATACATCTATCAAGTTGCTACTATTTGGCTATGCCAAATGGTGCAGCGATACACTGGCTATACAAGTGACTTTATGGTATCCAGACTTGTAATCTTTTAGATAAATGCCTGATAATGGTATCTCTGGATCCCCAAGTCTTTGAAATTCTTATCTCTAGTAAACCACCACAAAACTCTAGAAGTAGATCTGTGCCTCAAGTACTAGACTGCTAGCCTTGAGCACAAAGGCTCAGGGACAGGACCCAGGATTTAAGCTCAAGTCCCAAGACTAGCAGCATATGGGCACACGTGTGTATGCACACACATGTGCGTGCACACACATATACACACAAACACATACACACAAAAACACACCCTACACAAAGAATGGAATGATGTACTTCGCATACATATCAAAGTGAAAATTACCATGATTAACAACATTTGGCAAACACAAAAACAGCAAGTACATATTTTCTTTTCTATGAGGAAAACAAAACAGTTTGGAAAGAGAAAAATATGTGTGCTTAAATTAGATGACAGTATTGGCAGGAAAGATATAGCTGGGGAAGAAGCATGGAGTAAAAAAGAGGTTGTACACTGAAGAGGGCAGATATTCTTAAAGCTTTGTGTAAGCTCCATTCTGGGCTGCAGGTTTTGAGACTGAATTCTTCACCTGCAAGCTCAGACTGTCCAATAGCCTCGCAAACCCTACTTGGAAGAGTCTAAGCTTACTCTTGAGCTTGTACTTAACTATATATTAGTATGGTTTGTCTTGTTAAGGCTTGGTCTCCACCCCAAGTACGTGGTTTTTGTCTTGAAAAGCTTGGCACAAGCTCTGTTCTGGGCTGCAGTTCTTTGAGACAAGAACTACACATGCTGGCTCTCCAGTAAAGACTCCCACTTGGATCTCTCCAAATGTGGTTTCTCTGCTTCTTCTGACTGAGTTACACTACA
>NW_012267451.1:862195-899139 GCF_000151885.1 Dipodomys ordii
ACATTTTTATTGTGATGTATCCACAGAGTGTCATTTGCAAAGTTTCTCACATATGTCAAGCTTTGCATCTGTTTTCCTGCCAGAATAATATTCTATCATCTCTGTGGTACCCATTGAATTGATCCTTTCATATATTAATGGGCATTGGCATTTTTCTACTCTATTGTGAGCAGGAGCATAAAACATCAGGGATGATTTCTTTTGAGATTCATGCTGATGTGATTGTAATGTTATTTATACAACTGCAGAATCAAGTGTGTTTTTAATTTGATAAATACAAAAAATTTCATTTAACTCTTGAGCACCTTGTGGCATTTGACCACAGTTAGATCCTATGCATTGACCAGATCAGGCCCTTTGAAATATTTACAGATCCTAAAGTATTGGTGATTTCTTAATATTAGTGCTGTGTAAAATATCAACTAGAACCTGTATAGAAGTTTTCAACAAATTGTCCTGCAGCATGGTACATCTCTAACTACAGAACATTATCATTTTTTCCTCCCCAAATGCATTCTTTTTTTAATTTGTTTATTGTGAAAATACTGTACAGAGGGGATACAATCACATGAGCAAGGTAATGAGTACATTTCTTATCAAACATTATTGCCTCCCCACACCAAAGTTGTAAAGTTCATTCTTGACATAATGTCTTGTACATCTCATTGTTGCAATGGGTCTACTTGTATCCCTATTTAAACAATTTTTTTCCCTTCCCCTCCACAAAGTATACCAACATCAAACACAGTGAAAATGGGGGTTATACCGTAGGGGAGGAACATACAAAGCAACAAAGAAATATCTTATAATTATGTTACAAACAATAGCAGGAAAGAAAAAAATAATTGAGTCCTTATCTTGGGGTTCATTTCACCTAACATCAACTTATCTGACCCTTTCTGCTTGTCTCAGACATATCCTAGTTATTACAAATAAGGGAAACCATGGAAACTATGTTTCTTTGGATCAAGAAAATGTGGTATGTATACACAATGGAATTCTATGTCTCCATCAGAAAGAATGACATTGCCCCATTTGTCAGGAAATGGAAAGACTTGGAAAAAATTATATTAAGTGAAGTAAGCCAGACCCAAATGCATTCTTATCCTCTCCCTCTTACCCTAACCAATGATCTAATTTAATTTTCCACTGTAAGACCAAGATTTGTGTTTCTACATATGAGGTCATAGAAAGGTCATTATATCTGACCTTTCTATTCACGTGGTAACAACAGACGAAATTTCATTTCTTTTCCTTGCCAAATAGTATCCCATAACTCCAGCAGAATATATAATTTTAATGCATTCATTAGACTGTAGTTTTGAATAAGAGAGAAGGACTCAAAGGACAGCAATACTAGATTTAAGAGTATAAAATAGGTGATGAAGGGAGACATAGAATCACCTTAGTGATGGGCAAGTAAATTGAAGGCCTTATCATGAGACCATGCCATCTCCTAGCACACCTAACTAACCAGATACATTAACAGTGCAGGGAAATAAAAATGGTCACAACATCTTGTTAAGAGACATTCAAGTTCTACAATCCAATGATACTACTCTTAGGCATTTATCCAAAAGTTTACAAATAAGGATAACATATAGATGCTTACAAAGCCATGTGTATTACTTCACTATTGTCATAGCCCAGGTGTGACCACAATCCAGATGCCCTAATCAGGTGAATGAACCAAGAAAATGGCTATCTATCTATCTATCTACTTATCTATCATCTACCTATGTCTGTTATGTGCATAGCTCTGTATTTATTAACTATCTATCATCTATCCATCTATGTTGTACTCAATGCCAGTTTTCTCATGCATCAAGGAAAATAATAGCATGGCATTTGCAGGGAACTGGAAAAATTATGTTAAGCAAAAATTAGTCAGGCTCAGAGAGACAAAAGATGCAAGTTTTCTGTCATTTGTGGAAGTTAGGCCTAAAGTACAGACTTATGTGAAAACATGTCTAGGCCCATAGGCAGAGATATACACAAAAAATGGACTAAAGCATAGTGTATACAGGGGAAGATTCCAGATGTGTAGACTTCTTTGATCAATGAATCTTGCAGAAGCTGGAAGATACTTGTCTGAGGAAGGATGGAATGTAAGGGGAAGCAAGATCCATGGTTGCAGAGAGAAAATTTGAGTGAATGAGTCATTATAGTCAGTGTACATGTGTAGAAATGCAACCAGGTAAATTGGGTGGAGGTGGGATTGGCAGTGATGGGGAGAACAATGGAAGAAGGGATAGGGAGGGAGATGCATTGTATTCAGAAACTGACAAGGTGGATTAAAACCTCTTGGTAAGACTGCTTCAAAATGGTAATAATGTTGGTTTTTTTTTTTTTTTGTGCGGTCCAGGGACTTAAACTAAGGTTCCTGGGTGTTGTCCTTGAGTGAGTTGTTTTTGTTTAAAGTTTCCACCCTAGCACCTTAGTCAAAACTCTACTTGTGACATTTTGGAGGCCAAGATTTTGGCTGAGATGACAAAGGAAATAAGAACTAATAGAGCAGTAAATCCAGTCACCAACCACAAGTCCATTGTAGCCCATGGCTGCCTGTCTGGGTTAGTTCTAGAGTAAGTGCTACACAACACTGGTCAACAAAGAAACTCAGTGAGGAGGATCTTCAGCTTCTGTGAATGGAGGTGAGAGTTAATCTGGCACCAGATAGGCCTCAGAGAGACAGAGGTAGGGAAAGAGAGACACAGAGACAAATACATAGGATAGGCAATGTGAATAGAGTTGATGATCATGCTAGCACTCGTTTCCCTGAACATATCTGTTCATGAGTAACTCATGTGGCTGGCATGTTCTTACCCAGAAATGCATTAACTCCCCTTGCTGAGAGCATTGTGCCCCAAACCCCAAATAGATCATGAACCTTATATGTACCCTGAATTTCCCAGATACTGGCTTATTAACCCCACTTTGTCACTGTCTGACTCTCTGCTTTTCCTCTTGAACTTTTCTCTCCTGACCCAATCTTACCCTGTGACTGTGATTTTGGATCAGAAAGAATGTAATAAGCATTGTATTTTGTTTATTGAAAGGGAATACTTCCTCTAAAGGCAGAAAGAACCAATTCCTTGGAAACAGTTGTAAAACACACTGGTGACAATAATAAACCACACCACTCATTGACTGCAATTAGTTCAGTACATATACCCTTTTCTCCTTGCAATACCTGAAATGTACCCTCACGGGTGCACAAAGCACTGTCATAAATCCTATGATAAAATGTGGTCTTGATTGTGTAATGACAACACAACACCAATGGTCATCACTTCACATTTCACACCAACTGCTCATTCTCAAGATCTAGACAGTGATTAAACTGCCTTAAACCTTCTGTTTCATTTAAGCCAGTCCTGGGGCTTCAACTCAGGGCCTCAGTGCTGTTTCTGAGCTTCTTTTGCTCCAGGCTAGTATCCCATCTTTTGAGGTACATTTTCACTTCTAAATTTTTTGGTTTGTGCCCAGGGGTTTAGAACCCTGATCTCAGCCCTCTGAGTAGAGAGGATTACAGGTATAAACCATGTGTGCCCTGCATACATTCAACCTTTTATGAATTAGCTGCTTCTGGATAACTTGTATCAATGAAGTTATCTACCACACATTTTGTTTTTAGAGTATCATAACTTAAGACTATCACTTACAAAATTCCTTACCTAAGCGAGGCCTTCATCTATTTTTCTGACTGAACAATAATCCATCATTGGTGTGCGACACCGATATGTTGATTTCTTCCTGTATTCCTGGGCTTTTTCCTCTCTGTGTTAGGTACTAGCAAAGAACACCAAGAATGGTTTCTTTGAGGAATATGCTGAAGCAATTAATTTTCAAATGTATTTTGATTTTTGAGGAAAACATAAACTTGTTCTTATCTCTTGAACATTTTGTGGCATTTGACCATGGGCATATCCTCTGCATACATCACATCACAAGCTTTGAAATATCTACAGCTCCCAAATTATTGGTGAATTCTTGATATTAGTGATGTGTAAAATATCAGCTAGAACCTGTGTAGATGTTTTCCTCTGATTGTCTTCAAGCATGTTATTGTGTCTCAGAAACCCAAATGTTATAATCCAAATGATCCTTATTCCCTGCTTACCACTCCTGCCAAAGATCAAATTTAATTACATACTTTAAGGCAAACATGTGCCTTTCTGGGCCCAGATTCAAAGTGTTTCCAGCCCTTTCTAGTGTCATGCAAAGTATTTGGATCTAGGTTTTGAGGCACTGGTGGAATGGAACATTCACTGATGCAATCACTAGACTCCCTCCCACACACACTTAAAACTTATTGAACAGCTGAACAGATGTTAGAGCCTTAAGGCTTTCCAGTGCAATTGAATCAGAATCCAATTAATGGGATCTAAAGGATCTCCTCCTTCCACTGTGATGCAGATCTGCACTTGGACTTCCTAACTTAGTCTGTCACAGTTGGAGAACTTTCCTCCAGGCTGCCCAGGAAACTAAGATCTGAAGACTATGGTTTGAAGCCAGCCTGGTCAGAAAAGTCTGTGACTTTCTTATCTCAAAATTTTGTAAAAGGCCAAAAGTCAAGTTGTCACTGACGGGTACAGGGATGGAATTGTGCTAGCTCAGAGACAGTACCCAGGCCATGATTTCAATGGTAAAGACAGTTAATGAAAAAGAGGCAGCCACTCCAGGAGCACAGAATAGTTATTCTAATTTGGAGTTCACACCAAGACTGTGGGACACAGCAGTTGTCTTTCTTTTGTGCACACTGGTTGATTAGTCATCCCTATTGAGCATGTTATACACAATACCACACTAGAGACTTGGCACACATGAAGCCGCCTTTCTCCAGAATCCCACATCACTGAGGTGTCTGTCTGCAGCTGCACTGTTGGGGAGGTGTGTCTAAAGGTGTGGCACACTGATTTCTCAGGGTGGAACAGGGGAGGCTGGGCTGCTCAGTAGATGAGTCAGAGCAGACAGAGTATAAAGCCAGAGGTGCTGTTGTGCTCCACACATCACCAGTATCCCTTGTCTCTCCTCTCCTCACTCTGCCACCAGGTCCTTGAGGTAAGTGTGTGTTCTTTTGTCATTCCCCCTTTTCCCAGCTTACCTTGTTTGTCCTTACAAAGGGGTTCTCCTACCGAAGGACACAAAGACCAGTGCCATAGACACCACTGTTGCCAAGAAAAACAATACATCCTCTTGTCACTGGTTCACAAATGATGTTCCACTCTCATTTTCAGGGATTATTTCTTCCTGAGGCAAGATGGATGCCAAGTCCTGCAGCATCGGTATTGGTGGAGATGGAGACCGAGGCCTAAGCCAAGAGGGATGCCAACGTGAATTCAAATATAGAGGTGGAGGGGGATGTGGATGTTGTCGATGTTGCCCTGCAGTGCAAATCATAATAGAGATAAATGAGCAGTTTTCCCAAATGATTCTATTACCTGGAAGCTGCAAAGAAGCTCAGTGAAGAAGGCCAAGGGTCCCAAACACAGCAAGCATCAAGTTCTCTTGCTAGCAGTGAGAGATTGCCTGCAGCACTGGTGTTAATCATCCACCCCCAAAATGAATAAAATAGTAGATGCTTCTTTACTTGTTATGTGTATTTAGTTTTGACAAGCTTATCCTTACAAAATGTTGTTATCTTTAAGTAGTTGTATTAGGGAGTTGCCATTCAGCAAAGCAGTTGATGCAGACAGTGTGTGTCTTAATCAATGCCATCTCTTTCATTCTTCTCACCCACCAATCCCAATTCACTCCTTACCTCATTTTTCTTGCATTTTTATAGATGTATGGACCTTTGTGGCTATTTCACCAAGGAACTAGTCAACAAGGCATTCTGGATCTGTAACATTGGGGGAATCTGTAACTTACAGGGGAAGGGTAGTTGTGGCCAAAGAGCTAGGAGAAGATCAATGAAAAGGGCAAGGGGAGAATACAGTCAATATCCAATGTGTATACCGCTTAATTAACAAAAATAAGTGAGGGTGTGTATGTTGAAGTTGATGAAAATGTTGAGACAACACACACACACACACATACACAGAGATTCATAACACAATAGAATTATATTCATCTCTTAGAAAGAATGATTCTGTACCATTTGTGAGAATATGAGAAAACTTGGAAAGCATTATATTACAAGAAGTAAGCAAGACCCAAAGGGAGGGAAATGTTTGGAAATTTTGAGTGGTGAAAGAGGTTTCTAATCCAATGAGGAATGGAGATTAAGCAAATCTCCCCCTGCCTGATACAGAGATTCTCTATATACTTCCATGCAGAGACCTGGACAGGGTGGCTCTGTGAACTCTGTTTTCCTGGGTGGAATTGTAGCAATCTGAAATCCAGTCTACAATGACTTTTTCAACTCCCACTCTAGCTTTGAGGCAGTCCCTACACCTCCAGGAACTAAGAGGGTGAACTTTCCTGGTGTTGTAAGGGCATTCAGTCATGAGAAATGGGCTAGCCCCATTTTGAGAGGCTGAATTCTGTGTCTTTCTAAGATAGCGGGCAACTACAGCTTCACTCTTATCCCAGAGACCTGCAGGTCAGAATGGAGCTTGCACATAGGTTTTAAAGACAAAAAAACACATTTTGGGGCGTGGAGACCCAACACCAACACAAGCACACCTCATGAGGAAATATTCAAGGAAAAGCAGCTCAGTCCTCAAAGAAATTTTCGATGTAGGGGATACTCTGAGGAGAAGGAATCAAATCACGTGGGTAAACATTCTTAGCATATGATCTCTGTAACAAAACTCTCCTGGTGCTAAATAGCATGGCATCTGCAATTCAATGAATAGCCTCTCTCACCTCTAGGCTTCTCAGAGATGGTTGAAAAGCCCCTCCACCTGGCATGGCACCAGGATGGCTTTGAGAACAAGGTGTTGCTACTTAGATCGGGTCCCTTTTTTCACTGCTTAAGGCCAGCCTGCAGAATGGTGAAGTATGGTGGGACTCTAAGATGGTTAAATATCTCCTGATACTTTTCAGATCAACTCTTCTCCTTAGGATGGCCTGAAGATAAATGTTGGGCTTGATGCACTTGCAGTGCTGGGTGCTGGTGGCTCCTGCCTGTAATCTTATCTACAAAGGAGACTGAGGATTGGAGTTTGAATTCAGGCTGGCTAGAAAGTCTATGAGACTCTTATCTCAAATTAACCATCAGAAACTGATAAGTGTCTCTGGGGCTCAAAGTAGAATGGTGCCTTGAGCAAAAGAGCTCACTTAGGCCCTGCATTCAAGCCCAACAACATTAAGAAAAAAGACATTAAAAAAAACCCTAGCAATATATTGTTCTTATCTAGGAAGGGAATGTGTGTGTATGTTCATTTTTTTGTGTGTTTGTGTGCTGTGTTGTGTTTGTTCCTTCCTCATTTCACGTTTGCCACATTCCTCTTAGAAACTTAGATTGCAGTGTCATCTGGTGGCTCTTTGTTAGTGTGGCCTTCAGGAAGAAATCTTCCATTTTGTATTGTAGTGGGGAGGGGCAGTGAGACCACTCAGTCTGCAGTGAAAATGTAAACGATTTAATTGAGCGAAAAGTGCTGATGTGTCAAAACCAGGAGTTGGGATCCCAGGAAATGGCCCCAAGTGCCAGCCCACATAGGCTTTTAAGCGTTTGAGCCTAGGGCAGGGAAAGGAGGAGGCTGGGTGTTGGTTTTAGCCAATAATTGTTACAAGAAATGTGCACCTTAAGTTTAAATTTTCCACCAAGGTTTTGCTGGTGGGAAGCAGGGGAATAGAACAAAGGGTGGTGATGGTTCAGCTGGGTTAAGACTTGAGTTTCTCAGAAAATAGCAGAAGCAGACATTAAAATTACAGAGTTCCAGGGTTACAGGGTTACAATTACAGTTACTAGCTAAAACTGCTAGTTACCATGGAAGTCTTATCCAAAACACACTTACATTTATATCTTAAAATCGTTCATTATCCATTTTACACAATCCAAATCAGATATTATATTCCATATTTACTTCCTCCACCATATCAGTATCTCTCCTATCATTTTGCCATACTGACATATTCTCTGTAAAGTATATTAAGTAGGTTGGTTTGAAGAGATCATCATGTGTTATTCAGGCAGGAAAAGTTTATTTACCAGACTGCTACCCACTTCTTTGCATGTTGGGGGCATGGCGGGAAAGGGGAGACCCCCCCAGGCCAGGACTTATCTAGGCATGGGACAGGAAGAAGTGTGGCTAGGTAGGGTAAAGGTATGGCCACTTTGGCACTGAATGTGACCCCAGGGCCTGGGACCCTCCTATGGTCAGATGGGAGTCATGACCAGAGACAGCCCAGGATGTAATCTTGCAGGAAGAGGCGGTGACTGCTTCCAGGTGTGCCAGTTACCTAGGTACCACAGGTACTGGATCGAAGCTTAGCCAAGAGGTAGAGCGGTGTCTGCACAGGACCTGCATGGCTTGGGGAAGACCTTACATTCTCATTAACAGTGATTATCTGATTCACATAGGCTTCTCTTCCTTTTTTTTATTATTATTTTCCACATTATACTGGTAATACTTTAGTTTTCTTTGTCCTTTCATCGAACTGACCTTCAACTTGTGGTTTCCTGGTTTCCTTAGGGCTAGTGTAATAATTTAGGCCTTCACAGAGTCTACAGAAGCATGCTACCTGTAAGCTCTACTCCAGCCTTTGATCTACACTCACTAGCTGTACAAGGGGAAAAATATGCAATTAGAAAACAGCATTCTTTGAATGTTTCTCTTTTCCAGGGTAGAGATAAGGTCATAATTTCCTTTCATCACCCAGAGGCAGAGTCAGTTAACCCCAGATCACAGTCAGCATACAGCATCAAGATGGGAAGCAGGTAGTTCTATAAGATAGGATGTTATAATAAAAAAACATTATGTGTGACCATGTTTCATTAAAAAAAAGACCAAAAAACAAAAATGGCTTCATTTTGAGATCTGTTTAGATCCTGTGTTAAGATCAGTACACAATGTTCAAGGTGGGAAATGTGGCTTAGTTTTACCGTGCCTGCCTTGAGCAAAAGAACCTCAGAGAGAATGTCCAGGCCCTGAGCTCAAGCTCCAGGAATGGCCAAAAAGAAAAAAATAAAGAAACCTCAATGGTCCTTGGTATGCTAGATTTGATACATGCAATACATTTCCTTATTTTCATCATGATTTAATCACATGTATTTTATGAATGAATGAGTTTTACTGTGTCATTTCCATTATGACTCAGGCAGGATTTAATATTGTCTGCAGTCTCCAATATACAATCTCTTTTTTTTCCTTCAGGCTCCCTCATCAGCTATTTTCCTCTTGCCCAAAGATTCATACACTTTCACCCATCTATTTTTTGAACGGTTTTGCTTTCCTCATTGCAGAGGAAATATATACTTGCCTTTTTGTGTGTGTCTGCCTCATCTAGCTAAACATGGTGATTTCCACTTTGATTTATATTTATTGAAATGACACAATTTTATATTCAAATTGTGTGTGTGTGTGTGTGCTAGCATGGCTCAAGAGACTCTTATCTGTAATTAGCTAGCCAAACACTAGAAGTGGTACTATAATTCAAAAGTAGTAGAGCACTAGCCTCCAGCAGAAGTGCTCAAGAACTATACCAAGCATTGAGTTCAAATCTCGTGAATACCAAGTGTGATAAGTTGACATCCTAAGAAGCCACCCTAAGCTGCATATATGAGAATCTGAAATCCACTGGAAAAGAAATCCAGGCAGGAACAGGAAGTTTGGAAGACAAAAAGCCAACAAGATTAGAAAACAAATAACCAAATACATATTTTATTATAATGCCAAATAGTTGGGTCCTGGAGGCTCCTGACTGACTGTAATCCTAGCTACTCAGGAAATAGGGATCTGGGGGTTGTTGTTTGAAGACAGAAAGTATGTGAGACTCTTATCTCCAAGGAATTAACAAAATTGAAATTTTTGCTCAAGTTATAGAGTACTAGCCTTGAATAATAAAAAGCTAAGTGAATGGCACAGGCCTCAAGTTCAAGCCTCAGTACCCACTCATGCACATACACACATGCACACCAGCAGAAGGTCAATATCTACAGGAGGAAGGGGGAGGAATAAGTCAATGAAGAACAGTGAGATCACACATAGGCTCCAAAAACAAAGTGTTGTTGGTGGCTCTCACGTGTGATCTGAGCTACTCAGGAGGATCTCAGTTTAAAACTAGCTCAGGTAAGAAAGTTTATGAGAAAGCTGGGCTCTGGTGGCTCAGGCTTGTAATCCTAGCTACTCAGAAAGCTGAGAATGGAGGATCGTAGTTAAAAGCCAGCCTGGGCAGGAAAGTCCATGAAACTCTTATCTCCAATAAACTATCAGAAAACTGGAAATGGCACTGTAGCTCAAGGGGTAGAGTGCTAGCCTTGAGCTGGAGAACTGAGAGACAGTGCTCAGGCCCAGAGCTCAAGCCCCACGACTGACAAAAGAAAAAAAAAAATGAAAAAGAAAGTCCATGAGATTCTAATCTTCAATGACCCAGTAAAAAGTTGGAAGTGGAGCTGTGGCTCAAATGGTAGACTGCTAGCCTTGAGCAAAAATCTCAGGAACAGGTTTCAGGGCCTAAGTTGAAGTCCCAGGGCTACCACCAAAAATAAAAAAATTGAGAATAGAATTGTGTAATTTGAATTAATATTAATCCAAGTGGCAATTACCATGTATAGCCCAATTAGTCAGACACACACACAAAAAAGGCAAGTATATATATAATCTACAATGAGGAAACCAAAAGAGTTGAGAAAAAAATAGATGGGCTAAAAGTAGATTAGTAGTTTGGCCAGAGGAAGGGAGCAAAGAGGAAAGAAGAGATGGCAAACCTTCTACAAGACTGGCAGAAGTATGAATGGCGATGACACAGTGAAACCCATTCATTAGTACAATGGATGTGATTAAACAATGATTGAAATGAGGAACTGCATTGCATGGATCAACTCTAACAAAGTGAGGACCTTGAGTCTTTTTCTTTTTGACCAATCCTGGGTCTTGAATTCAGTTCAATGCCTGGGCATTTTCCATGAGAGCCTTTAGCTCAAGACAAGTATACTACCACTAAGCCAAATTCTCAGCCTTGAACATTTAGTATTTACATTGGCATGCAGTCTAATCAGATCTCAACACAAACTCATTTCTATTGTTTGGTGAAATATGGTTACTCCTAATTTCTTAATTACAGTACCCTATAGTATAAAACAATCTGTTTCCCATAGGATGTTGTAAGCTGACTGTGAGCTCACTGAGTGATGAAAGGAAATTACAAACTCTATCATTATTATGGAATGGTGTTTACTAATTGCACATTGCTTTCATGTTGTACAGCTAGGGAGTGTACATCAAGTGCTAGAGTGTAGCTAAGGGGTAGAATGCTGGTGTAGACTCTGTGAGGCCCTGAGGTATGATCTACCTTGGGGAAGAAAGGAAAGCACAAGTGGAAGGCCAGCTGGGGGAAACAACAAAGCAAACAAAAAAA
This sequence comes from Dipodomys ordii, assembly GCF_000151885.1. Taxonomy (NCBI): domain Eukaryota; kingdom Metazoa; phylum Chordata; class Mammalia; order Rodentia; family Heteromyidae; genus Dipodomys; species Dipodomys ordii. Next base: position 873,662 of record NW_012267451.1, read on the forward strand.
TTTACTGTAGTATAAGGTGAAAGGCTGATTTGGATCTGCTTACCCTAAGAATTTGGTTCCAGTACACTCGTTCTGTGGGGCATAGATTTGTAAATCATAACCTGCCTAACATGGGAAAGAAGTGCAAAGTCCTCTGGTCATATGGGAACCAACCACAAGCAGCTAATTTTTAACTGCTCGACTCCTTACATTACAAATGGCCTACACAAAAATTCAGTCCTTTCACAGAGAAATCAGTGATTTGATTTCATGTACAGAAGATAAAATGAGGGGAATGAAAAATAAGGAGGTTGGATCTGGTCAGTGCCATGTTGTCCACATAGTGGATTGTAGGGTCTGACATCTTGTTTTCATGCCCAGGAAGAGAACCAGTTGCCTATTACCTGCTTCCAGGTGATGTGTGTGCCCAGATTCCTGGAGACAAGGGCAGGTGATATGGTGGAAGATTAAAGATGGAATATGATATTTGACTTGGATTGTGTAAAATGGATAATTAATGATTTTTAAGATATAAATGTAAATGTGTTGTGGATAAGACTTCCCTGATAAACTCATTACTTTAGCTAGTAACTGTAATTGTAACTCTGTAACTCCCTAACCCTGTAACTCTGTAACTCTGCTTCTGCTAGTTTTTGAGCAATGGGAGCCCTAACCCAGCTGAACCATCACCACCCTTTGTTCTATTCCCATGCTTCCCACAAGCAAAACCTTGGCGCGAAATTTAAACTTAAGGTGTGCATTTCTTGTAACAATCATTGGCTAAAACCAACACCCAGCCTCCCCCTTTCCCCACCTTAGCCCCAAATGCTTAAAAGCCCATATGGGCTGGCACTTGGGGCCTTGCCTGGGATCCCAACTCCAGGTGCGGTCCTGGCACGTCAGCACTTTTCACTCAATAAAATATTTTGCATTTTCACTGTGGACTGAGTGGTTTCACTGCCCCTCCTCACTACACAGGTAGTTAGCTGATATCTCACTGAATCTGTCAATCCAGTGCCTGGGACTGGGAATTTTCTGAGGATCTGCCCCTGTGCTGACCTATTTAGGCCTGGACCAACCTAGCTGCCAGGACACCATGCCATGTGTGTCTCTGTGATCAGGTCTTGTCCTGTCTCCTGGCTCATTTTCAGTCATCATGGAGTCCCAATTCACCTCTCCAATGAAGTTGAATTGGCTTGTTGGTATTGTTTTTATTATTTCCTTCCTCTTTAGCATGTTTACTAGTTGTTTTATGTGTATTTGTGTTCTGTAGGACTATACAATAAACACTCCAATATTCTATATTTTAAAATGTGGTTTCTGGGATGATTCACCTTACAACAGAGGAAAGAAAAAAAACACAACATAGAATTCACATGTTTGTGTGCAAGCACACACATACACACAAACATAACCTCTTCGGTGAAGACAACATCCTGGAAATTTCAGTTGTGTTGTGTGTGTGTGTTGTGGTGTTTGAACATAGGGCCTGGTGAGCTCTTTTGCTCAAGGCCTTCTTCTGTTATACCAAAATTCTGGGACCCCCAGAAGACCACCAGAGACTACGATCAATGTAAGCCACAAAGAGCCGGTTTATTGCAAGCTCGAGCTTGGTCCTCCACGCACATGGTAACTAGTGACGCTAAGAGGCCCTGAGCATAGAATCAGGGCCGTTTTTATAGTATTGAACAAACAACTTTAAGGAACTTTTACATAAGAAATTACATGATTGGTTAACATTTACATTTAAAGCAAGCTAAACTGGGCAAATAATGATTGGTTGACCTTTACAGAAAAATGTCCTTGGTCCATAACTTGACCGGAAGAAGGTTAGGATTCACACCCAAGGTTACCAGTCACACCCAGACCAAAAGAATGCATGGCATGTCTCGACCAGGGCTCTGAAGAATGGGTTGCTTAGAAACTCTTATTAGTCCTAGGTGGGTAGGGGGGCAACACCACTTGGGGGCTAACACCTGCCTTAAGCAAATGCCATCTATGGCTCCAAGAATTGTGCATGGCTTTTTGTCATAAATTCCTAGCATTGGGGCTAAAATGGATCACGAGTCAAGTCGCAGAACTGAGATGGAGTGTTAAACAAAAATGGAGTTGCTTAGGTTTCTTAAAACATTATATTTCTTCCCTAGGGCCTTACTGCCCCAGCCTCCGGGAAGGGCATTGCAGCTTTGGGGATGATTCTGAGGACTTTGCCCCCTTGGTCAGGGCTGTAAACCCTTTGAAGTCTTTTACTAAGCAACTCTAGGCTCCCAGGCTGACATTCCACTACTAAGTGACTAAAACCAGTCACAGTTAAAATCATACAAAAACCATACAATTATCTAGCACAAAGCAATTCATACAGAAGCAAAAATGGCTGTTAGGTGCTGTCTTTACATGATTTTTTTCTTTTACGTTCTTCACTTCCACATTGAGCCATAGAGCCACTTCCAGGTTTCTGGTAGTTAATTTGAGATAAAGAGTCTCATGGACTTTATTGTCCAGCCTAAATTCAAAGCACAATCCTCAGTCTCCAAAGTAGATAGGATTATAGACAGGAGGCACCAGCACTGCAAGTGTTTTAAGCTCAACAAATATTCATCCTTAAGCCACCCTATGGAGAAGAGATGACCCTAGAACTATCAGGAGGTACAGAACCATCTTACAGTTTCAACATACTCCACTCTACTCCTGGATGGCCTACTTTCTGTGAAATAAGAAACTAGGTCTAAATAAAACCTCCTTTTCCTCACAGCTATCTGGTGCCTTGCTGGGGGTGGGGGGAGCTTTTCACTGAGCTCTGAAAAGCCTACAGGTGAGAGGCCATTAATTGCAGATGCCATGCTGTTAACCCCAGGAGAGCTTTGTTACACAGATCATATGTTCTGACTGTTTTCCCTAAATGCTTTGATTCCTTCCCCTCAGAGTATCCCCTACATGGGAAGTTTCTCTGGCCACTGAATTGCTTCTCCTTGAGTATTTCCTCATGTGGTCTCCTGATTTTGCTGTTGGGTCTCCACCCCAAACATGTGGTTTTTGTCTTTAAAACCTGTGTGCATGCTCCATTCTGACATGGAGGTCTTTGAGACAAGAGTGCACTGTGTACTTGCCCACTTTCTGAGAAAGATGCCCAATTCAACCTCTTAAAATGGGGCTGGCCCATTCTCATGACTAAATTACCTTACAATACCAGAAAAGTTCACCCTCTTAGTTCATGTAGGTGTAGGGGGCCATCTCGAAGCTGGATTGGGGTTGTAAAAGATATTGGAGACCAGATTCTAGATTGCTGCAATTCCATATGGAATCATAAGAGGACAGCAGGAAAACAGTTCACAGTCAGCCCTATCAAGTTCTCTGCATGGAAGTATACAGAGAATCTCTGCACAAGGCAGGAGGAGACTTTGCTTAATCCTCATTCCATATTAGATTAGAAACCATACTTTTACCAATCAGAATTACCAAACATTTCCTCAACTCTGAGTCTCACTGGCTTCCTATAATATAATTTGTTCCAAGTTTTGTCACGTTCTTACAAATGGTACAAAATCATTCTGAGAGATGAATAGAATTCTATTGTGTGTATGTATATTTATGTGTGTGTATGTACCACATTGTCTCAACATTTTCATCTCCTTCAACCCACCCCCTCCCATATTTTTCTTAATTATTTAGTATACAAAATGGAACTACACTGCATTCTCCCACCCCTTACCTGATTAATTGGTTTTCTCCCCACTCTTTGGCCACAACGACACCCCCTTGTAAGTTACAGTTCCCCCTCCCACCTCCCATGTTACATAACCAGATCAAGATGGCTTGTTAAATGCAAGAAAAATGAGGACATTGGTGAATTGGGATTGGCGGTTGAGAAGGACGAAAAAGATGACATTGATCAAGACTCATTGTCTCCAGCAACTGCTTTGCAGAAAGGCAACTCCCTCTCACAACTACTAAAAGGTAACATTTTGTAAGGATAAGCTTCTTAAAACTAAACACATATCACAAGGAAAGAAGCATCACAATTTTATTCATTTTGGGGGGACGGAGGATTAACATCAATGTGGCAGGCTAGTCCCAATTCACTGCTAGGGAGAGAACTTGATGCTTGCTGTGTATGGAACCCTTTGTCGTCTTCATTGTGCTTCTTTGCAGCCTTCAGGTGATAAGTTCACTCGGGAACACTGTTCATTTATCTTTATTATAATTTGCACTTGAGGGCAATATCGACTATATCCACATCCACCTCCAACTCCACCTTCATATTTGAATAAACGTTGGCAACCATCATGGCCTCTGACACCATCTCGAAGGTGGAGGTCACCTACACCACTGCTGCAGGATTTGGCATCCATCTTGTCTCAGGAACAAAGATTCTCTGGAAAGAACAGAGCAATGTTATCTATGGATCAGTGACAAGAGGATGCAGCAGTATCCATGGAAAAAGTGTCCATGGTAACAGTCTTCCTGTCTTGGTGGGAGAAGCCCTCTGCAAGACCAAGCAAGGCAAGCTGGGAAGAGAGGAATGGCAGAACAAAACATACTTACCTCAAGAACCTGGTGACAGAGTGAGAAGAGGAGAGAGACCAGATGCTGGTGATGTAAAGAGCACCTCAGCACCTGTGGTTTTATACTCTGTCTGCTCTGACTCTACTATTGAGCAGCCAAGCCTCCCCTCTTCCACCCTCTGAGATCAGTGTGCCACACCTTTAGGCACACCTCCCCAAGATTGCAGCTGTAGATGGGCACTTCAGTGATGTGGAATTCTGGAGAAAGGTGACTTCATGTGTGCCAAGTTTCTAGTGTGGAGCTATCTGCTACCTGCTCAATAGGGATGACTAATCAACCAGTGTGCACAAAAGAAGAACACCTGCTGTGTCCCACAGTCTTGGTATGAACTCCAAGTTAGAACAAATATGCTGTGCTGCCAGAGAAGTTGCAGCTTCTTTTTATTAACTGTCTTGATGATTGAACTCATGGCCTGGGCACTGTCCCTGAGCTACCACAATTCCATCACTGTACACCTTGAGTGACAACTCCACTTTTGGCCTTTAAAACATAGACATAAGAATGTCACAGACATTTCTGCCCAGTCTGGCTACAAACCATAGATCTTAGGTCCCGGGGTAGCCAGGATGAAATGTGCCCAAATGTGACAGACTCTTTGAGTTAGGAAATCCAATTGCAGATCTGCATCACTGTGGAAGGAGGAGATTCTTTAGATCCCACTGGGGGGATTCAGGTTTCATTGCACTGGAAAGCCTGAAACCTCTACCATCTGTCCAACTGTTCAATTAGGCTTAAGTGTGCATGGGAGCAAGTCTTGTACTTGCATCAGTGAATGCTCCATTCTACCAGTACTCTACAACTTAAGTCAAAATACTTTGCCTGACACCCTAGAAACAGCTGGAAATACTCTGAATCTGTACCTACTTTGTGTTTGCCATGGACACAGCAGGTGTTTGAAGGGCTGATCACTGGAACTGAGCATACATACAGAGTCTGCAAGTGGAAATGGATCTTAAGGTCTGTCATAGCATAGCCATTTATCTCTGGTGAGCCAAGGTGGTCTGGGATCACAGGAGTAACAGCCAAGGGGTATCAGCTGTGCACTAGACTGAATTTGAGAATGATAACAACATGTGTTTCTTTTTTGTTTCTTTGTTACGTTCTTCCCACATGGTATAACCCCTGTTTTCACTGTATTTGATTCAGGTGCTCTGCATCTTGAATATACATTTTTCTAAATTGGTGATGGGAAGGTAAATAATAAAATACTTATATAAGGACACAGGTTGATCCATTGTAACAATGAGATGTACAAGACACCATGTTGAAAACAAACTTTACAACTACAGGGGGGTGTGGAGGCTTTGGGGGAAAGAAGTTGGGTAGGTGGGGAGGGAAGGGATGACAGGAAAAACAAAGGAGGAGGTAACAATGCTCAATAGGAAATGTAGTCATTACCTTATTCATGTAACTATAACCCCTCTGTACAGTAGTTTTACAATAAAAACATAATGAAAAAATGAGTGATGTAGTTTTTTATTATCATCAGTGTATTTTTACAACTGTTTCCAAGGAGTTGATTCTTTCTGACTCTAGAGGAAGTATTCCTTTTCAATAAACAAAATCCAATGCTTATCACATATTTCTTGAGCCAAAATGACAGCCACAGGGTAAGACTGGGTCAGGAGGGAAAAGTCCAAGAGGAAATGTGGAGAGTCACACATGGACAAAGTGGGGCTAATTAAGCCAGTATATGGGAAATCCAGGGTTCATGTAAGGCTCAGGAGCCACTGGGGGTCTGGGGAACATGTCAACCACATGAATTACTCATGAACATGTATGTTCAAGGAAATGGAGTGCTAGTATATTCATCAACTTTATTCACATTGATTGTCCTATGTATCTGTCTCTGTCCTTGTCTTCTTATATCTCTGTCTCTCTGTTTCTGTGTCTTTTATCTCTTTGTCTGTCTCTGTCTTTCTGTCTTTGTCTATTTGTGTCTACGATTTGTGTGTATCTCTGTTTTTACCTCTTTGTCCCTCTATCTCATGTTTCTGTTTCTTTTTGTGACCCTCTCTCTTTGTCTTTCTCTGTCTTACTTTGTTTCTTTATGCTGGTGACACCCTCCATCTCAGAATCATCTCTCTCCTTTCTCTGTGATTCTTTTGGCTCTGTCGTCATTGCCCTTTATGTTTGTGGTACTACCTTGCCTTCTGTCTCTGTCTTTCTGTCTTCCTCTCACTCTGGCTCTCTTTCTCTGTCTATCCTGTTTCTATCTACTGTTTTATGTTGGTTGTAGAGCCTCAACTCTGGGCCTGGGCACTGTGCTTCAGACCTTCAGCTTAAGGCTAGCACTCTATCATTTGAGCCACAGCACCACTGCCAATTTTTCCTGCTTATGTGATGCTTAGGAATTGAACCCAGGGCCTCATGCATGCAAGGGAAGCACTTTGCCACTGAGCCACCTTCCCAACCCTGTCTCTATCTTCTTATATCTACTGAGGCTTGAAGATTATTTCTAGAGTGAAGGCAAGAGACATCATAGAAATATGGTTGCCTCACTCATTAGTATGGGAGATGTCCATCAAGAAATAGCCCTGCCTGCAAGCAGAAACCTGCCATGTGTTCATAAGGGCATTATGCAACACCAGTTCTACAAACCATGGATCATTGGCTAGCCTCCGTTTCCCCTCTTGTGTCCACTAAACCAATATCATGTCCTCTCCATTCAAATCTACTTTTATCATCTTCCATGAAGTACTGGAAAAACATAAGGAAAGAAATTATTTCCACTTCTTCCCAGTATGCTGTACTGTTCACACTGAGAAGCTTTACAAACCTAACCTGATGGTCACATCAATTTGTAAAAATCTTCCCTTCTTTACCTGTCACTTCATATGAGTGTGGAGCACAACTCTCTACGGTGGTTGGGACAAGAAATTACCCCTATTTCTTCCCTTACTTCGGGAAGAAAGAACGAGGCCTGTCTGGTGCCAGATTACTCTCACCTCTATCCATAGGAACTAAAGCTCCTCCTCACTGTGGTCCTTTGTTGAGCTCTGTTGTGGGACATTTACCCTTGAACTCACTCACAGAGGCAGCCTTTGGCTACAATAGATTTGTGTTTGGTGACTGGATTTACTGCTCTATTAGTTTTTATCTCCTTTGTCACCTCAGCCAAAATAGTTTTGACTCAGGTGCTAGAGTGGAAACCTTAATCCTTAAATCTTAAAACAGCTCATTCAAGGATAGCACCCAGGAACCTTAGTGTAAGTCCCTGGACTGCACAAAAAACCAACATTATTACAATCTTGAAATTGGCTTATAAAGAGATTTTAACTCATCTCGTCAGTTTATGAATACAATGCATCTGCATCCCCATCCCTTCTTCCATTGTTTTCCCCATCACTGCCAATTCCATCTCCCCCACCACCTTCCCCGCCCCATCACAATTTACATGGTTGCATTTCCACACTTGGACATTGCCTATAATAACTTCATTCACTCAGCGGTCTTCTCTGCACTCATTGATCTTGCTTCACTTATATCCCATCCTTCCTCAAACATCTTCCTCTTTCTGATGTGTTTAATTTTTAAATTGAAGATTTGTTGATCTTCCCCTGTGTACACTATGCTTAAGTCCATTTATTTGTGTATATCACTGAATATGGCCCTAGATACATTTTCACACACGTAAGTTAGGCCTAACTACTACATGTGACAGGAAACTTGTGTCTTTTATCTCTGGAGCCTAACATGCACTTAACATAATTTTTCTATTTCCCTGCAAATGACTTAGTATTGCTCTTCTTGATACAAAAGAAAATTTGCATTGAGTATAACATAGACAAATAGGTGATAGTTAACAAATAAAGAGATATGCACATAATAGGCATAGATAGATGATAAATAGAAAGGAAGGAAGGAAGGAAGGAAAGAAGGAAGGAAGGAAGGAAGAAAAATATTTTCTTGATCCATTCACCTGTTTTAGGGCATCTGGGCTGTTGTCACACCTGGGCTATGGGAATAGTGGAGCAATACATAGGGCTTTGTGTCTATTTGTTATCCTGATTTGTATTCTTTTAGATAATGTCCAAGAGTAGTGTCATTGGATTGTAGGACATGAATATCTCTTTATAAGATGTTAAAACCATTTTTATTTCCCTGCTCTGATAATGTATCTGGTTAGCTAGGTGTGCTAGGAGATGTGATGGTCTCATGACAAGGCCCTCAATTCACTTGTCCATCATTAAGATGAATCTTTGTCTCCCTTCTCCACCTATCTTATACACTTTAATAGAGCCATCCTTTGAGTCCTTCCCTATACATCTTATTCAAAAGTACAATCCAGTGAATGAATTAAAATTATATATTCTGCTGGAGCTATGGAATACTATTTAGCAAGGAAAAGAGGTAAAATTCAGTCTGTATTAATCACATTAAAAATACACTTGAAACTGAAGTTGTGGAAATAACATTACAAGCACATCATCATGAATCTCAAAAGAAAATGTCACTGATATTTTTTGCTTCTACTCATAGTAGAGTAGAAAAATGCCAATGCCCAGGAATACATGAAAGGATCAATTCAATGGGTCCCACAGAGATGATAGAATATTATTCTGGCAGGAAAACAGATGCAAAGCTTGACATATGTGAGAAACTTTGAAAATGACACTCTGTGGATACATCACTATAAAAGTGTGTAATAGAAGATATCATTGATAGAAAATGTAGAAAATGAGCCAATCAACAAAGAGGAAGATAAGCCAGTTTTCTGGAGTACATATCTGTGATCTTAGCTAGTCATAAGGTTGAAATCTGAGGATCAAAGTTTGAAGCCAGCCTGGGCAGAAAATGAGTCTCCACTCCAATTAAGCAGCCAAATTTGGAACTGTTGCTGTGGGTCAAGTGGTGGAGCATGAACCTGGAGCACAAAACTGAGGAACAAAACCTGGACCCAAGGTCATATCACTGTTCTGGTAACAAAAGAAGAAGAATGAGAAGGAAGATGAGGACAAGGAGGATGAGGACAAGGAAGTGGTGGTAGAGGAGGAGGAGGAGGAGGAAGTAAACTATGGATTATCTAACATTATTTGGATGGACAGTTGGCTTGAAAATAGAACAGATGATTACTGGTGGTAATTTCATTACAGGGTATGAGAATATTTTAGAAAAGGTTTATGATGGTGCTTGCCTCACCTTTGAAGGTACATTTCTAGAGAAGTGGGTGGGGGGAGGTGTGTGTGCACTGAACCAATTACAGTCAGTTAGGGGCATGGTTAATTATTGTCAGCAGTGTGTTTTACTATTGTTTCCAAGGAATTTGGTATGTTGCCTATAGTGAAACTGATCTCTTTCATTCAACATAGTAAGCATTTATTACAGTCATAGCCACAGGTAAGGACAATTAAGGAGAGAAAGTCCAAGAAGATAATCAGAGAGTCAGACAAGGACAAATTGGAGTTCATTAATTAAGCCAGTATCTGGGAATTCAGTGGAACATGTAAGGCTCAGTATCCACTGGGGTCTGGGGCACAACTTCTTCTGCAAAGGGATCTACTGGGTTCTAGGCTATGATCATGCCAGCCACATGAGTTACTAATAAATATGTATGTTCATGGAAATGGAGTGCTAGCATTCTCACTGATTATTTCTATGATGAATTTCCACCCCTCATCCTGCGACTATAATTCAAATCTTTTCTGGCAGCCATTCTATGAATGCATCCACTATGGATGTACTTCATCTTCCTTGTTCCATCTACACTTAACATGAATCTCATTCCTTGGTTGTGGATGTTATTCAACCTTCAATTTTGATGTAATTTTCTGTCTCTTTCTATGTCTCTGTCTCTCCATCTCTCTCTCTCTATCTCTGTTTGTCTGCTATTTCTGGTTCACTATATGTTTCTCCCCTATGTATTTGTCTCTTTGTCTCTCTTCCTCTACTTCTGTTTCACTGTTTCTGTGTCTCTCCTCCTGTTTCCATGGGTATCTATTTCCATCTTTAGCTGTATTTTTATGTTTCTATGTTACCTGTTTGCTTCTGTGTTTATCTCTTTTTATCTTTTTCTCTCTCTTTTTCTCTTTCTGACTCTCCATGTATCTTTCTCTGTCTCTCTGTCTCTATTTTTTCTATATGTTAAAGTCTCTCTAACCATCTCTATCCCACATCCTTTGACTGTGTGTCTTTTTATCTTTTTCTCTCTCTTTTTCTCTTTCTGACTCTCCATGTATCTTTCTCTGTCTCTCTGTCTCTATTTTTTCTATATGTTAAAGTCTCTCTAACCATCTCTATCCCACATCCTTTGACTGTGTGTCTCTCCTGTCTCTCTACTTGTTTTGTCTGTCTCTGTCTCCATTTCCCACTTACTCTGTGTTTTTCTCTTTCCCTCTGTCTCTCGGTCTGTGTCTCTGTATGTATATGTGTCTCTCTTGGCTCCCTCTAACTGGTCTTCTGCACTAAGCTGCACGGATATTTCTACAGTGAAGACTAGAGCAGTCATAGGCAGTATGCTTGCCATACTCATTAGGACATGAGTTGGCCATAATGAAACATCTGACCTCCTCTGCCTTTCCATGGATCATCCACCTTCCACTGCAGGCACAATCCTGCCTTCTGCCCAGGAGGACATTATGCTACACTAGTTCTAAGGACCATGGATCAGCTGGGCCAACCTCCATTTCTTCTCATGTGTCTACTAGGATGACATGGTGCCCTCTCACGTCATTTCTACTTCTACCTTGTTCCACTGTTGTAAAGGAACTTAGTCAGAAGCAGAGAAGCCACATTTGGAGAGGTCCAATTGGGAGTCTGTATTGGAGAGCCAGCATGTGCAGTTCTAATCCTATTTCAAAGAACTGCAACCCAGAACAGAGCTTGCACCAAGCTTTTCAAGACAAAAACCACATACTTGGGGTGGAGACCAAGCCTTAACAAGACAAACCATACTAAGACATAGTCACGTACAAGCTCATGAGTCAGCTTAGACTTTACCAAGTAGGGGTTTAAGAGGCTATTGGACAGCCTGAGCCTGCAGGTGAAGACTCCAGTCTCAAAATCTGCAGCCCAGAATGGAGCATACATGAAGATTTAAGAATATCTGCCCTCTTCGGTATACAACCTCTTCTTTACTCCATGCTTCTTCCTCAGCTATATCCCTCTTGCCAATACTGTCATCTAATTTCAGCACACCTGTTTTTTTTCTTTCCAAGTTGTTTTGCATTCCTCATTGCAGAGAAAATATGTACTTGCTATTTTTTTGTCTGACAAATCTTGCTAGGCTTGTTAATTTCCACTTTGATATTAATGCAAAAGACATAATTCCATTCTTGTTGTAGTGTGATGTGTGTGTGTGTGTGTGTGTGTGTGTGTGTGTGTGTGTGTTTGGGGGGAGAGACACCTGCATATGTGGCTAGCCTTGGGAGTTGAGCTTAAATCCTGGGTTCTGTCTCTGAGCCTTTGTGCTCAAGACTAGCAGTCTAGGTCTTGTGGCACAGATCCACTTCTAGCCTTTTGTAGGGGATTACTAGGGATAAGGATGGCACAGACTTTAAGGCTGTCTTTCAATGGAGACCTCGACTCTCAGTTTCTTCAGTTCCTTGGATTACAAGCATGAGCCACCAGTGCCTGGATCATAATTAGATTATTAATGGATGATAAACTGCCATGAACCAAGCACAGTTTCTATCACATTTGTCTGTGATTTACACCAGTCTGTATACATATGTTGTGTGTTGTGAGCAGTGGCACATGGAAGACAAGTGTGCAGGATATCTTTACTTTGTGTCACCTAGCATTTCTATATAGCTGCATGGAACTGGTGCTCAGAAATTCTTTCCATTGAAAGAAGCATTCTTAAGATGAAAACCATTTCCTGGTTTCATTTGATTTATGTAAGTGGGGTTACAACTTAAAAGCCATGGTTTTTGCTAAGGTGCCCACAGAGACAAGAACTAATGGAGCAGTAAATCCAGTCACCAATCAGAAATCCATTGTAGTCTTTGGCTTCCTCTAGGGGTAGTTTTGGGCTCATGACTCCCCAGCACAGCTCAACAAAGGACCACAGTAAGGCAGAGCTTCAGTTTTTGTGAATAGAGATGAAAGTCAATCTGGAGCGGGCCTCCTCCTATCTTCAAGAAGTAGAGGAAAATTCGGGGAGATATTTCTTATCCACCCACCCTAGAGTGTGATGCCCCACCTTCATATGTGATTAACTGGTAAAGAAGGGAAGAGATTTGCAAATTGAAGTGACCATTGGTTTACATTTGCAAACCTTCCCAGTGTGAAGGGCAAAATTCAGTGGGAATGAGTTTTTTCTTTCTATCTTTCCAGGGCTTCATAGAAGTTGTTAGAAATAGACTAAAAGGGAGAGGACATGATGCTGGCCTAATGGGCACATGAGAAGAAATGGATGCAGGCCCATCTGAACCATTGCACTTAGAATTGGTGTAACATAATGGCATCCTGTGCACATGGCAGGGTTCTGCCCGCATTGGAGGACAAATGATCTATAGAATGACAAGAGGTTAAATATTTCATGAAGGCCACCTCCCATACTAATGAGTGGGCTAACCATATGTTCTATGATGTCTCTTGACTTCACTGTATAAATAGTCTACAAGCCTAGGTGGGGAAATGAAGATAGAGACAGGAGAGAGAGGGGGTGGGCAGAGTGAAAATAAAGAAAGAGACAGAGACAGAAGGAAAGACAGAAATGCAGATACAGAGGAAAATAAAGACAAAGACAAAAGAAACACAAAGAAAGGAGAGAGATGAGTGAGAAATGATAAGAGATTCATCAGCATAGAGAAACAAAGAGAGACAGCAAAAGACACAGCGAGTTTCAAAAAGAGAAACAGAGACAGGGACAGAAGTACAAAGTGATAAGCACAGAGATAAACAGGAATCATGGAAACACAGATGCAGAGACCAAAAGACACAGACACCTAAAGAGACAAGAGTTGCTAAAAACAATAGAATGGAAGAAAGACAGCCTCTTCAGAAAATGGTGCTGGCAAAATTGGTTAATCACTTACAGAAAACTAAAGAGAGATCATTATATATCACCCTGCACCAGAATCAACTCCAAATGGATCAAAGACCTTGGAATCAAAGCAGACACCCTGAAAACATTACAGGTCGGAGTAGGAGAAACCCTAAGTCTCCTTGCACAGGCTGAAATTTTCTTAATAGGGACGCAGAAACACAACAAATCAAAGAAAGGTTGGACAAATGAAGTTGCAGAGCTGCTGCATGGCAAAGAACATAGCTAGCAAGACCAATAGAAAATCCCCAGATTGATAGAAAACCCCCAGATTGGGAGAAGATCTTCACTAGTCATACAATGGACAAGGTTCTCATATCTAAAATATACTTGGAAATCAAAAAATTAAATCCCCCAACAACAAATCCTCAAAGAAACAATTGCCCAATAAACAAGGATGCTAAAAACTTAAAGAGAAACTTCTCTGAAGAGAAAATAAGAATGGCCAATAGATCAATGAAGAAATGCTCAACCTCTCTTGCCATAAAAGTAATGCAAATCAAAACAACATTGAGATTCCACCTCACCCCAGTTAGAATGGCTATAATCAAGAACTCTACTAACAACAGATGCTGGAGGGGATGTGGCCAAAAGGCAACCCTATTGCATTATTGGTCGGAGTGTAAGCTTGTTCAGCCACTTTCAAAAGTAGTATGGAGGTTCCTCAAAAGACTCCACATAGAGCACCCCTATGACCCATTAATCCCACTTTTGGGCATTTACCCAAATGATCACAAACAAGACCATACTAAAGCTACCAGCACAACTATGTTTATTGCAGCATTATTTTCCATAACAAAGATATGGAACCAACCCAGATGTCCCTCAGTAGATGAATGGATCAAGAAAATGTGGTATATATATATATATATATATATATATATATATATATATATACAATGGAATTATGCCTCCATCAGAAGAATGACATTGCCCCATTTGTTAGGAAATGGAAAGATTTGGAAAAAATTATATTAATTGAAGTAAACTAGGCTCAAAGAAACACAGTTCCCATGGTTTCCCTTATTTGCAATAACTAGTACATGTGTGGGACAAGCAGAAAAGGTCAAAAGCTATGTACATATGACCAGATAAGAAGTTGTTAAGTGAAATGAACCTCAAGGTAGGGACACAAGTGCTTTTTTTCTTTCTTTGCTAGTGTTTCTAATGTATTTATAAGGTACTATGTGATTTTTTGTTCTCTGCATGTTCCTCTCCAATGGTATAACTCCTGTTTTCCTTGTATTTGATGTCAGTATAATTTGAGGAGGGGAAGGGAACAAACAACATTTTAAATAGGGATACAGGTTGACCCATTGTAACAATGAGATGTACAAGACACTGTTGTACAACGAACTTTACAGTTTAGGCCTGGGGTGGGGGTTGGGAGAGTTGCGGAAGTGGAAAGCAAGGGGTGGAGGGGAAAATAAAAAACGGAGGCAACAATGATTGATAAGTAATATACTCATTACCTTGATCAGGTAACTGTAACCCCTCTGTACAGTATTTTCACAATAAAAAACTTATTAAGAATAAACAAATAAATAAAATGAGGAAAGGCACAGACAGAGAGAAAGAGATGGAGAAAGTGAGACACAGAGACAGATACATAGGACAGTCAATGTGAATAGAGTTAATGATCATGCTAACAGTCCATTTCCCTGAACAAATCTGTTCATGAATAACCCATGTGGCTGTCATGTTCTCAGTCAGAGACATGTTAACTACTTCTGCTGTGGGAGTTGTGCCCCAGTGCCCCAGTGGCTCCTGAGCCTTACATGTACCATGGATTTCCCAGACACTGGCTTAATTAACCCCACTTTGTCCCTGTCTAATTCTTTGCTTTTCCTCATGGACTTTTCTCTCCTGACCCAGCCCTGTGGCTGTGATTTTGGATCAGGAAGAATGTAATAAGCATTGGATTTTGTTTATTCAAAGAGAAAACTTCCTGTATATACAGAAAGAATGAATTCCCTGGAAACAGTTGTAAAATACACTGGTGACAACAATAAACCACACCACTCCTTGACTGTAAGTAGTTCAGTAAATATACCCTTTCCCCCTTGCAATACTCGAAATGTACCCTCACAGGTGAGCAAAGCACCATCATAAATCCTATGTTGTCTGGAACGTGTAATGACAACTCAACACCAGTGGTCATCACTTCTCATTTCAAATCACTTGCTCATTCTCAAGATCTAGACAGTGAATAATCTGTCTTCAGGCTTGTGTTTGTTTGGTGCCAGTCCTGGGGCTTGAACTCAGGGCTTGGTGCTCTTTCTGAGCATCTTTGCTCCAGGCTAGCACCCTACCATTTGAGGTACAACTTCACTTCCAAATTTTTTGGTCTTATGGAAGGTAAGAGTCCCAGAAGCCTTTCTGCCCAGGGGCTTAGAACCCTGATCTCAGCCCTCTAAGTAGAGAGGATTACACGTATAAACCACTTTTGCCCTGCATACATTCAGCCTTTTATAGATTGCTGATTCTGGATAACTTGTATCAATGAGCTTATCTGCCATGCATTATATTTTTGTTTCCTTTTTTGGGGGGTGGGGTCCGGTCATGGGGCCTGAATTCTGGGCCTAGGCGCTGTCCCTCAGCTCTTCGGCTCAAGGCTAGCGCTCTACCACTTGAGCCACAGCACCACTTCTGGCTTTTTTCTTTTTGCTTATGTGGTGCTGAGGAATCAAACCCAGGGCCTCATGCATGCAAGGCAAGCGCTTTACCACTGAGCCACCTTCCCAGCCCCCATGCATTGCATTTTTAAAATGTTATAATTTAAGACTATCACTTAAGAAGGTCCTTACCTAAGTCAGGCCTTCATCTATTTTCCTGACTGTTCAATAATCCATCACCTGTGTGGGACAGTTTGTGTTGATTTCTTCCTGTATTCCTGGGCTTTTTCCTCTCTATGATGCATATGAGCAAAGAACTCCAAGAATGGTTTCTTTGAAGTTTATTCTGAAGTAATTGTAATGTGATTTACACAACTTCATTTTTAAATGTATTTTAATTTTTGATGGAAATATAAACTTGTACTTATCTCTTGAACACTTTGTGGCATTTGAATGTGGGCATATCCTCTACATACATCACATCACAAGCTTTGAAATATCTATAGCTCCAAAACTATTGGTGAATTCTTGCTATCAATGATGTATAAAATGTCAGTGAGAACCTGTGTATATGTGTTCCTCTGATTGTCCTCAAGCATGTCATATTGTCTAACAAACCACAACTTTATAAATCAAATGACCCTTATCCCTTCCTTCCAATTCATTCTAAGGATCTAATTTAATTCCCCACTTCAACATCAACATTTGTTTTCCTACGTATGTGTGAGAGGCTGAGGTACATGCCTTTCGGGGCCTGACTGAATCCACTATCATTCTGTCTTCTATTCACATTTTTGCAAATGATTGATTTTCAGTGACAAAAAAATATGCCATTGTGCCAGCAGAACTTATCATTATAATGCATTCACTGAAATGAATCTTTAATCAAAGGAAGAGTGAGGCAGACTATGAAATATGTGTAGAAGGGAGACATAGAATTTGCTTAGAGATGGACAACTAGATTGAGGGCTTTGTCATGAGAATGTGCTATCTCTTAGCACACCTAGATTACAAATGGAGGGAAATCTAAACAGCTATAACAACCTGTTTTTACATATTCAAATTCCTACTCTATGATCCAGAGATACCATTGTCAGGCATTTTTCTAAAGATTACAACTCAGGATACCATGAAAATACTTGCATAGCCAGTGCATTGCTGCACTATTTGGAAGAGCCAAGTTGTGGCAAACAGGCAAATTACTCCAATTAAGTGAATGGACCAAGAAATGTTTATCTATCAATCTATCTATCTATGTATCTGTTATTTTTCTATGTCTAACATTTGTATATATCTAATTATCTATCATATATTCATCTACTTATATGCAACAGACTTCTCTATGGAGAATCATATTACATCACTTGGAAGAAATAGATTGACCTGGAAAATAGTTGTGTTAATGGAAAGTAAGTCAGGCTCAAAGAGACAAAGAGGCAAATTTTCTCTTTTGTGAAAGTTAAACCTAAATTATAAATGTACATGAAGACATACACTAGTACATATACAGTTATAGACACAAAAATTGGACCAAAGTGTGGTTTAGTCTCATTTCATTAACTTCAGTTTAGTAAAATGAATACAAGGAAGCAGCAACATCTTTTATCTGAGGAAAGATGGAGTTAAAGTGATGGAATGGAAATGAACGGAGAGAGGCAAGGTGGGTGAACACATTCATTATGGTGAATGTGTATATGGAGAGAGGTATATTGAGATGATGGGTGGGGTTGGGAGAGATGGGAGGGAATGAGGGGAGGAATAATACTGATCAAGACGCATAATACTCAAAAACCAATATGGTATATTAGAACCTCTCCATAGGACTACTCAAAGATGGTAATGTTTATTTTTTGTTGTTGCAGTACTGAACTCAGGCCTGGGCACTGAAATTATGCGTTTTTTTTCTCAAGGCTAACACTCTACCTCTGCTGCCACAATGTTGCTTCTGACTTTTAGTGGTAACTGAAGCTGCCTTCCTGGCTCTGACTTGCGAGCCTCATATTTTAATTTCCCCAAAAGCAGAGGTGAGTACCATTAAAGACATTATTTCTCTTAAAGATGCTCAAGATCCTCAGGACATGGACAGGATGGGGTTAAAAATGGTGAATGTGAACCTGAAGCTGGTCTTGTGCAGATTGTGCAGGTATTTTAATCTATGATTTCAAAACAAAGTTTTGATGGGTGACTGGCAAAAATGACTCAGGGGATGAATACCAAATGGAGAAGCAAATGTCATCACCATTCACTCTATTGCACAGCTGACACCATTTGGTTGTTACTCCTGTGAACCCAGACCACCTTGGCTCACAGAGATGAATGGCTTTGCTATGACAGACCTTAAGACACTTGCCGTGTCCATGGTCAATTCAAAGTAGGCCCAGATTCAGAGTATTTTCAGCTGTTTCCAGGGTGTCAGGCAAAGTATTTGGTGAAGTGGAGCACAGGACTTCCTCCCATACACACTTAAAACTTATTGAACAGCTGGATAGATGGTAGAGCTTTCAGGATTTCCAGTGCAATGGAACCTGAATCCAACCAATGGGATCTAAAAGATCTCCTCCTTCCACAGTGATGCAAATCTGCAATTGGACTTCCTAACTCAGAGTCTGTCACATCTGGGTACCTTTCATCCTGGCTACCCAGGAGCCAAAAATCTCAAGACTATGGTTTGAAGCTAGACTGGGCAGAAATGTGTGTGATGTTCTTATGTTTATTTTGAAAAAAAAATAGACATAAGACAGATCCCCAAATGGGGCTGTCACTCAAAGTGTACAGTAATGGAATTGTCGTAGCTCAGGGACAGTGCCCAGGCCATGAGTTCAATTGTCAAGTAAGTTAATAAAAAGAGGCAACTTCTCACAACATATTTGTTCTAACTTTGACTTCACACCAGGACTGTGGGACACAGCAGGTGTTTTTCTTCTGTGTACACTGGTTGATTAGTCATCCCTATTGAGCAGGTTACAGATAGTACCACACGAGGGACTTGGAACCCATGAATTTGATTTTCTCCAGAATCCCACATCACTGATATCCTGGTGTACATCTGCAATCTTGGGAAGGTGTGCCTAAAGGCATGGCACACTGATCACAGAGGGTGGAGCAGGGGAGGCTGGGCTGCTCAGTAGATGAGTCAGTGCAGACAGAGTATAAAACCAGAAGCACTGAGGTGCTTTTCATATCACCAGCATCTGTGGTCTCTCCTCTCTTCACTCTGCCAGCAGGTTCTTGAGGTAAGTTTGTCTTCTTCTGCCATTCTCCTCTTCCCAGCTTGCCTTGCTTGGCCTTGCAGAAGGGCTTTTTCCACACAGGGGCAGGAAGATCATTGTCATGGACTCTGCTGTTGCCATGGATACCGCTGCATCCTCTTGTCACTGATCCATAGATGATATCTCTCTGTTTCTTCCCATAGAATCATTGTTCCTGAGGCAAGATGGATGCCAAATACTGCAGCAGTGGTGTATTTGAAGGTGGGGATGGAGTCAGAGGCCAAGATGTTTGCCAACGTGTATTCAAATGTGAAGGTGGAGTTGGAGGTGGATGTGGATATAGTCGATGTTGTCCTCAAGTGCAAATTGTAATAAAGATAAAGGAGAAGTATCCCCGAATGAACTTATTACCTGAAGACTGCAAAGAAGCACAATGAAGATGACCAAGGGTTCCAAACACAGTGAACATCAAGTTCTCTTGCTAGCAGTGAATTGGGGAGAGCCTGCAGCACTGATGTTAATCCTCTGCCCCACAAAAATGAATAAAATTGTGGATGCTTCTTTTCTTGTGTTGTGTGTTTAGAACTCTGGGCCTGGGCTCTGTCCCTCTGCTCTCCAGCTCAAGGCTAGCACTGTACCACTTGAGCCACAGTGCCACTTCCAGCTTTTTCTGCTTATGTGGTGCTGAGGAATTGAACCCAGGGCCTCATACATGCAAGGAAAACACTCTACCACTAAACTACCTTCCCAACCTTAGTTCTATTTTTGTAACTTGCTTTCTTGCTGATTAAAATTACCACGGAGCACTTCCAAGTGGCCTTTGGGGTTTTTGCCTTTATATTCCCTGAGCTATTTGAGTTCGGGGCTGCTCTTTGACTGTGTGTCTGGATCGTATTCTGGTATTCAGGACATGTTCTGAATAAAACAACCACGGCAGCAAGGGTAAAGGTGATTCAGTGTTGTAAGGGAACTCAATTGATCATGAGAAACAGAGAAGGCACATTTTGAGAGGTCAAATTGGGAGCCTTTATTAGAAATCTGGTGACTGTTTAAGTGGAAAGTGGACTCCTTAAATTATAGGTGGGAACAGCCCAGGCAAAAACTGAAAGGAAACTGCTCAGCCTTAGGAAAAAAAATGTTGTTTTTATGCTAATGAAACAGGTCTAGCACCAGAGAGTCTCTTGTAAACTTTGGTTAATGTGACTTGGTTAGGCTCTTGGTTCCAAGAGCCTAGGGTTGCTCTCTCACTAGGAAAATCAATGATGTGATTTAATGTGTATAAAACCAGTAGGGAATTAATTAAGGAAACAGGTCTAAATAGCATTGCCTTGTCCTCACAGTCATCCTGGTGCCTTGCTGGGTAGCGGGGGCATTTCACTCTGCACTGAAAAGCCTAGAGTTGAACAAGACCATTCATTGAGTTACAGATGTCATGTTGTTTAGCCCCAGGAGAGCTTTATTATCTCCCTATATGGAAAGTTTAAGCTAACTCCTGAGATACTTCTTTAGATGTAAAGTTCTGTTTGTACCTGAGTTTTCCCTATAAGGTCAACACTCAACATGTGATTTTTGTCTTTAAAAGCTCTGTGCAAACTCTGTTCTGGGCTGCAAAGTCATTGATACAGGAATCCACTTGCAGTGGCTGGCTCTCTAATAAAGACTCCCAATTAGACCTCTCTCCTTCTCACCAGTCAAATTCCTGTACATCAGTCCCACGGAACTGGGACTAGAAGATCCCCCTCTGAGCCCCACCCACTGGCTTCTGTATCCTGACCAGGGGCTGGGGTTGAGTCTTGGGGCTCCCTGATTTGGAGGGAGGCCAAGTTTGTACACAATGGTGTCCCCCCTCTTCGGGGCTTTGCCTGATGACCTTTGTGTGACTTGAGGTCAGGTAGTTCATTTTCTTGCTGGCTTCTCAACTCTGATAAACAGAGGCAGTTAAACATTTCATCTTCCAGGTCAGCCCCAAATCAGGTGAAAAATAGAAAAAAATTTTGAAAAAGTGGAATATTGACCATCCCATCCTTCCTCTCCCAATCTCTAGTCTAAATTGGAGGATTTTAAACATTTCCAGCCAACCAAAATGGAGTTTGGCTTGGACGTCCAAAGGACTTTCTTGCATCAATTCTAAGCAAGAAGAAGATGTCTAGCTCAGACTCTGGGTTTTTTCCCCACTGTAGGAAGCTTCATGCAAGAACTGATTTTTAGGAAAGGTAGACTCTGCTGTGATCCTGTTTGTCTAGATGGTGAAGAGGGACCATGGATGATATTTTAGACCCACATCTATGATCAGCAGATAGTATTTCTTTCTTTTTTCCTATGATGGTCTGAAACTCAAATTGTACAGAGAGAACTATACTTAATTGGAAGCTCCAGCTTAGTATTTCAAGAGTCATTCCCCTGTCAGAGCAACTGTCTCTGTAAGAGGAAGTTCTAAGTTTCTATGACAGCTAACATCCTTTTTGTCTAATCATCATCTGAATCATTCCTTTTGCTCTCTGAGAGTAAGGCTCTGCTCTCTGGCTAGTTAAATAAGATCATTAATTGCACATTCAGGCTGCTCAGCCAATGTAGAGAGCTATCGTTCACCTTGCCAGGAAAGAGACTGGGGTGAAGACAGGTTGGAGATGTGAGGTTTATACTCTGCCTGCTCAGACTGTTTATTGTTCAGGCTGAGCCGCTCCTGCCTCACCTTAGTTTGGTGACCTGTAACCTCACTGTCATTATAGACCTAGGCTGGCAGAATAGTGGTTAGGGCATTCTTTTTTTTTTTTTGAAGGATTTTTTAAATTATTAAGTTTATTTATTGTGAAAATACGGTACAGAGGGGTTACATTTACATGAGCAAGGTAATGAATATTTCTTATCAAGCATTCTTGCCTCTTCCTTTGTTTCCCCTTATGATTCCTGCCCTCCCATCTCCCCCCCTCCACCAAAGTTGTAGGGCATCCTTGATATAGGCAGCCTAATACGTTCCAAGGCACCAGTGTACCTGTGAGCAGGCTGCCAGGGTGAACAGTAGACATAGTTTGTAAAATATCTGGCATTGGGGACACACCATAAAGCAGACTCCTGGGTTTGCAGAATAGATTTGAACTCTTGAGGCAACCTGAGAGAGTCAAACTAGACATCTCAGTCCAAGGATTCTCTAAATCCTATCGTCTTGACTTGAGTTCCTATTGTTCTAGAAACTTCCTTCCCCACCCCTTTGATTGGAATGAAGAGCCCCACCCCTTTGATTGGAATGAAGAGTTATGGTCCTGGCTTCTGGGTTTTGTTTTGGAATAAGAGTGCTAAATTGCCAGGCACCAGTGACTCAGGACTGTAATCCTGGCCACTCTAGCCTGGGCAGGAAAGTCTGTGACACTCTTATCAATTAACCACCAGAAAAACGGAAGTGGTGCTGTGGCTGAACTGATAGAGTGCTTGCCTTGAGCTGAATAGCAGAGGGCAAGCACACAGGCTGAGTTCAAGCCCCATGACTGACAAAAAAAAAGGAGTGCTAAATTTGTGTGCACCAAAAATATTGGACTTGTTCAGTTTGAGTGATCAACTGATACATTAATTTTATTTCAGTGAACATATCTTAAGAAAAATGGCAGCCTCATAAGAAAGGACATCCTTTCAAGGGAGACATAAGCACAGTAGCCCACCTTCAGGGTCCAGCCTGAGCTTGGGGTTTAATAGAAGAGGAATTGGAGCTGGGAGCAAGAGGTACACATAATTAAGTAGTCCTGGTTATTACATAATCTGGTTAATGATGACTTAAGTTCTAGTTTTAAAAGTGGCTCCAGAAAAGTTGTTACCAGTGCTGACAGACAGGTTTTTCTCTACCTTGATTTCCAAAGATTTTTACCTGATTCTCTGGAGGCCAAGATTACTGCCAGGGGGTGGAGAGTTGGCAAGAAGTAGATAAAGAGGCAAAATCAGTATCAGAGAGGACAAAAAACAAGGCAGTGATGGTATTTTCCTTAGAAACATGATTATAGAGCTGGGAAGGTAGCTCAGTGGTAGAGCGCTTGCCTTGCATGCATGAAGCCCTGGATTCTTCAGCATCACATAAGCAAAAAACAAAAAAGCTGGAAGTGGTGCTTTGGCTCAAGTGGTAGAGTGCCTTGAGCTGAAGAGCTGAGGGACAGCGCCTAGGCCCAGAGTTCAGGCCCCATGACCAGAACCCCCCCCCAAAAAGAAACATGATTATAACACAAAAAGAACATAATATTAAACAGCACATATATGTGCACATATAATAACCTATATGTAAATATATAATATATCATGTTATATCAAATATATATTATAATTACATAGTTATAATATTTAATATAATATATATATATTATAATTACATAGTTATAATATACAATTACATGTTATATATATAACATATTTAACACTTAGAATATATTATATTTTATGTATACAATAGGTTATAATATACAATTTATAACATATTTATATTCTACATTTACATATTATAATATGTTATATATTATCTATATTAGTATATATAAACATATAAACTTATAATTTGTATATATGATATATATGATATTTATATATGTATATATCATATATGATTCAGACTATCAATAATAACACTATCATCCTGCCTTCCTCTCATTGATTCAGTGGCCTACATTGTCCAGAGTGGCAGCCATCCATCTACATAGCACAGATGTCTGCTCAGATGAAGACTGAAGACAGATCTTCTAGACTGGGACAATTTTGTCCCTTGTCTTGAAGAGCTTGGCACAGTGGTGGTCCAAAGTTGCAAAAGTTGCCCACATAGGTGATGTTTGCATTTGTGTGGAGTGATACCATCTTAACCATTATTAAGTTCTTTGGCCTTTGGAGAGATGTTCTGCATGTTTAACTCAGTGTGTGCCATATGAAAATTACTTACTAAGACCAAGCTACCCTTCCAGCCTACACAGTCTTTCAAAGCACCAATAAGATTTCTAAGAATTCTATGAATGTGTTGGCCAAATAGGTCAGCTGTCTCTAAAGAGTGACTAGAAGCTCTGCATTCTGTATATTCCCTGTAGCTGCTCTCACTGATAGATTCTTTCTCATCATCCACTTCTTCCCCATCCAGCAAACTAAATCAGCTCAGCAAACTATTTTTAAGAAGGACAATCCCCTCTTTCTCTGCTGTGGAGGCAGGACGTCTGGAATGTCATTCCTCCCTGAAGTAAATGTTAAAATATGTACTTAATATTACAAATATTGAAATTTATCTGAGCGTTAGTGGCTCACACCTGTAATACTAGCCACACAGGAGGCTGAGCTATAAGGATCAAAGTTCAAAGCCAGCACAAGCAGGAAGGTCTCTGAGACTTCAATTAAACACCAGGAAACTGGAAGTGGTGCTGTGGTTCAAAGTGGTAGACTGCTCACCTTGAATAATAAAGCTTAGGGACAACACTTAGGCTCTAATTTCAAGCCCCACTATTGCCAAAAAGAAAAAAAAAGATTAAAATTTACTATTTACTATTAAAGCATTTACTATTAATAACCATAAGTAAGCTTTATCATGTAGACAGCAAGGTTTACATAGGCATTTTTGGCTCAGCCTTTTCTGTATGATCAACTCCTCATGTGATTATTTCCAACAACATCCAATGCCATGCATTGGATGTTTATTAAAACCCTCTCTAGATCTTTCATCCTCTGTGACATACAGTCTCCCATCTCTTATCTCTTTATAGCAAATCTCTTCAAATAAGACCTTTGTACTTTCAATCATCCATATTTTCCAAATTCAGTGCAAAAAAGGATTTCACTCAATATCTTATCTAGCATTATCAGAATTCTCCTTCAACCATCACCAGCCAATTTCGTACTCTTCAATTGTTATTACTGATTTTCTGAAAATTTTGGGTTTGTGTGTGTGTGTGTATTTGTGAATGAAAGAGAAAGTATGTATATTTGTAAGAGTATGTTTTAATGGGGCTTGAGCTCAGGACTTAGGTACTGCCTCTTAGCTTTATTGGTCAAGGCTGACACTCTACCAGTAGCCACAGTTTGACTTCTGGTTTTTTGCTTATAAATTAGAAATAAGAGTCTTGGGAATTTTTCTGCCTGTGTTCATTTTGAACTGTAGTCCTCACATCTCAGACT
>NW_012267451.1:900154-914489 GCF_000151885.1 Dipodomys ordii
AAGAAAGAAAGAAAGAAAGAAAGAAAGAAAGAAAGAAAGAAAGAAAGAAAGAAAGAAAGGAAGGAAGGAAGGAAGGAAGGAAGGGGAGAAAGAAAGAAAAGGAGAAGGAAGGAAGGAAGGAAGAAGAAAGAAAGAGTGAAGGAAGGAAGAAAAGAAAGAAAAGGGGAGTTGTAGTTTGGGGTAGTGGGTGAAAATGTTGAAAGGTTGACATTGGTCAAAATGCATTGTATTCATAAACTGTTTTGTTAAATGGCAACTCCTTTGTATTATTCAAGATAATGTTAAAAATGAAAAATTAGAGCCTTAAAAAAAAGAAATAAAATCATCCAGACATCAGTGACTCACACCTATAATAGTAGCTACTCAGGTGGCTGAGATATGAGGATTGTGGTTCAAAGCCAACCCAGGCAAGAAAGTCCGTGAAACTGGAGAATTAGCCACCAGAAAACTGGAAGTAGCACTGTGGCTCAAATGTCAGAGCACTTGCTTTGAGCTGAGAGACAGCTCCCAGGCCCAGAGTTCAAGCCCCATGACTGATCAAGGAAAAAGAAAAAGGAAAAGAAATAAAATCACAGGTCCATAGTTATTCAACAACATTTAAGGAGAAATAGCCTAATGGGCAGGCAAGCATCATATACAGTGCAGACCAGATGCACACAGTGCAGTTGAGGAGAAGCAATGCACAGACGTAGATGTCCCATGCTTGGCCTGGGGCTCAGGGGATCAACCACACTCTTCTCCTCACTGCTACCCCCACAGTCTTCAAGGACATGCTCTCCTGAGACTACAATGACAGTGAAATACCTGTTTAATGAGGTGCTTTGGATATTGAGAGACAGGGCTGCAGAGGCTGGAGGAGTTGGTCTATGTCCCTCCCTCCCTCCCTGCACAGCCCTTGCACAGGCAGGAAACAAAGTCTGAACCCCAGTTTAGGCCAGGAGCCTTCCTAAGCAGGACTCTGATGCCTCAGGCACTGTGTTGGTCTTCCCTGAGGGCAGATGGAGCTCCTGTCTTCTACATCTGGATGAGAGGCTGACCTCTTACAATAGTGAAGGCAGCCAGGTAAGTGACAGGCTCCTATCAACGCCTAGGAAATAGGGGTGGGGGTTAGGAGAATTCCATCAGTAGAAGCAGTGGTCTCAGCTACCTCTGTATTTTGTGCTCATGATATGGTTCTGGAACTGTTAACATGAGCTCATTCATCTAAAACTTGACAAGCATTATGATTCAGAGTGTGTCCCGGCTGGAGGAATGTTTTCTTAGAAGATAGATGAGATCAGTCTTGTCTCTTATGTTGTTTGAAGTTGGAGACTACTTCAGAGGAAAGCCTCTGTCTTTTTTTAAAATTTGAAATATGTGCAAATTTTATTTCCTTAAATTCTTATCGAAGAGAAATAGAGATGTTGAACATAAGACAATTTAGAGAGTTAATTATGATTTATCTCTTAGTATAAAATTTTAGAGCCAAGAAATATTACATATTTAAACATAGAAAAAGTTTTGATATGATCATAAAATCATGTAGTCTTTCACACAAAATAACATTATATAAATAAATATTTATGATTGCATGTTCACTTGAAAGGAATTCACTGATGCCCAACTCTTCGTTTTACTTCTGAATCTTTTTGTGTATTTATTTATTTTTATTGCTATTGTAGAGTTGATATACAGAGAGTTTATAGTTAACATGAGTCAGGTAATGAGCACAATTCTTTTGAAACATGTCTCCCTTTCCCTTGTTCTCTCCCAATTTTCCTTCCTATCCCCACCTACAAGATGTACAGTTCATTTTCCACAGAGTGTCTAGTGAGTACCTCAGTTGTATTTGTTCACCCTTGTTTCACCTTTTCTCTTCTCTCCCTTACCCTCCCAAATACAAACATAGGAACAAGAAAAAAAGAAAAGAAAAACAACAACAATGGTAACTAAAAAAAGTCTCCTCTTTTTTTAGAGTTCATTTCATAAAATACTATGCTATATGATTACATGTGCATAGCTATTGAACCTTTGTCAGCCACTCTTAGGCATAGCCTCCTTTGGCTTCAGTTTGTGAATGCCAGAATCCTATATAATTTATGAAAATATCTATCATGTTCTCTATTTTAATCTTTGGTTGGTATATATAGTGTGCATGTTCCTTAAAGAAATCCTATATAGCCGGGCGCTGGTGGCTCACGCCTGTAATCCTAGCTACTCAGGAGGCTGAGATCTGAGGATCGCGGTTCAAAGCCAGCCGGGGCAGGAGAGACCGTGAGACTCCTATCTCCAATAAACCACCAGAAAACTGGAAGTGGCGCTGTAGCTCAAGTGGTAGAACGCTCGCCCTGAGCTGAAGAGCTGAGGGTCAGCGCCCAGGCCCAGAGTTCAAGCCCCATGACCGACAAAAAAAAAAAAAAAGAAATCCTATATAATTTATGAAAGTGTCTATCATGTTCTCTATTTTAATCTTTGGTTGGCCCTGTATATATAGTGTGCATGTTCCTTAAAGAAAACAAAAGCTAGAAGCAGAATACACAGAGGAATGGACTGCAAACCTCCATGCATCTGGGATTACAGGTGTGATCCAACATGTTGGATTGTTGGTTGAAATGGATTTCTTACTTTCTCTCTTGGTGAGACTTGGAACCATAATTCTCCCGATTCTGCCTCGCAAGTTAGCTGGATTTGCAGGTGTGGACCAAGGGGCCTGACCCTCATTTCATGTTTTTATACCTCGACTTTTCTGTAATTTCCAGAGAGAATATGGAGTTCACAAACCACACAACTATTGCTGGATTCTTCCTTGTGGGACTCACAGACCGTCCAGAATTCCAGCCCCTCATCTTCAGCCTCTTCTTTTCTATCTATTTGGTCACCATTCTGGGCAACCTGCTCATCATTTTGGCTGTCAGCTCTGACCTCCACCTCCATACCCCCATGTACTTCTTCCTCTCCAGTCTCTCTTTCACAGACATCTGTACCAGCACCACCACCATCCCAAAAGTGCTGGTGAACATCCAGGCCCAGGACCACAGCATCTCCTTCGCTGGATGCCTCACCCAGGTCTGCTTTGTCTTGGGTTTTGGTGGTTTAGAAAGTTGTCTCCTTGCAGCAATGGCCTATGACCGTTATGTGGCCATTTGTCACCCCCTGAGGTACACAGCCATCATGCACCCCTGCCTCTGTGTCCTGATGGTTATAATGTCCCTGCTCATAAGTACCATGAATGCCTTGCTCCACAGTCTCATGCTGCTGACACTGTCCTTCTGCACTTACTTAGAAATCCCCCACTTCTTCTGTGAGCTAGTCCAGGTCATGAAAATGGCCTGTTCAGACATTAACACCAATAACCTTCTCATCTACACAGTGACTACTGTATTTGCTGGTGTTCCTCTCTCTGGGATTATTTTCTCCTACATCCAAATAGTCTCCTCTATTTTGAGGATCCCCACAATGAAAGGAAGATACAAAGCCTTTTCTACCTGTGGGTCTCATCTCTCTGTGGTCTCCTTATTCTATGGGACAGCTTTTGGGGTATACATGAGCTCTGAGGTTGCTGGTTCTTCCACTAAAAATGTGGTGGCCTCCATGATGTACATTGTGATCCCTCAAATGCTGAACCCCTTTATCTATAGTTTGAGGAACAGAGAGATGAAGGGAGCCTTAGGGCGTCTCCTCCTTGGGAGGCCTTCGTTGTGACTGGGCTTTAAGAACTGTCAAGATACCAGAAATACCAATACCTGGATAGTATTCTCTATCAACTTTTCTTGCCTTTAACAATTCCTATTCTGCTCCACTCTTTGGGGAGATCAATTTTGTAACGTCATCACACATTGATAGTGATAGCAAACGCCCCCATGTTAATGTCATACATGTGTCCATTGTGGACACCAATGTTTGCAGCTTTTCCACATGTAGCATTCATCTTTCTGTTTCTGGCCCATCTCCTCTCACAAGATTTGAAGTTCAAGCCACATTTAATGTCAGAGAATGGAGGAAAGTGGGTGGGGCAGGCAGGGTGACAACTCAAGAAGGCAGAGTTCTTGATTACCTGGGATCATCCATTTTCTTTCCAAAGCAGTGATGAACTCTTCTTACTATGAAGACTCAACGCTGGCTAGGACTCCATTTGCTGATGCCTCTCTTTCATCATTGGTTCTCATACCATGCTTCTCCTCTCTGTCCATAAATGTAACTATACAAGCTAGTTTTTCTTACCTCTGGGATCATTTTATGTTTATTTCCATTCATAAAAAAGTGACTATTAATTGGCTCTGCTATAAGTCTCCCATATGTGCATGTTAAGCTGAGTGACATTAGTCCAGGCCTATAATCATATCTATTCAGGAGGCTGAGGTCTGAGGACCAAGTTTTGAAGCCAGCTCAGACAGGAAAGTCAGGGAGATTCTTATCACTACCTAAGCATCAAAAAAGCTGACAGTGGAGCTGTAGTTCAACCAGTACAGCATATAGCATTGTGTACAAAAATTCAGAGATAGCACCCAGGATGTGCATTCCAGTCCCAGGACTAGTACTAAAAAACAACAAAAATGAGCATGTTCAGAGGACATCCTCTCAGGGATTTTGCACTTGGTAATCTAGGCCC
The DNA here is from genome assembly GCF_000151885.1 of Dipodomys ordii. Taxonomy (NCBI): domain Eukaryota; kingdom Metazoa; phylum Chordata; class Mammalia; order Rodentia; family Heteromyidae; genus Dipodomys; species Dipodomys ordii. The sequence continues at coordinate 904,743 of NW_012267451.1, forward strand.
TGTATCTGTATGAGTCTCTCCTTCACCTGTTTATGATCTTCCATGAAAGACCACCTTCTCAATAAGACTTCCCCTAAGCATTTTATTGAAAATTAGAGTCACGGAGGTGGATTTTAAAGGGTGATCTCTATCCATAGTGGAGTATTATTTACCAATAAATAGGAACAATATTCTCTTATCCACATTGACACAGATGGAAGTGGTAAACATGAAGCTAAGTGAATAAATCAGGAACTAAAAGACAGAAATGGCATATTCTCCTTTTTATTGTGGAAGATAAATGATGATCTTGTTGCCTGGGCAACGAATGGAGATGCGTGTAATCAGCAAGAACACAGATCCTACCTGAGAAGAGAAATAACATCTAACAAAACAAAACAAGGAATCCTATATCAAAGTAATCAGAAGGAAAAAGATTACATGTGATCCTTTATTTACAGAATGAGGAAAAATCCATTGCATTATTTATTGCTGATATGAATATAAATTATATCCCAATAAAGCTGTTTTATAAGAAAGTATATTCGAATCACAACGTAACTATTGGACAATAGGGTTTGGTTCTCTGTGCTTTGATTTCTGACATTTTAGTTCTCTAGGTTCAGTCAGATTTTAATGAGAAGTTTCATAAATTTTGTCTTACCCTACAATGCTATAAAAGTTATTTTATTATAGATCACTAGTGATCATTTCATAAGGTGTTTGTCATGCTGTCACAGAGTCCTTTGATTAAAGGTATATCTGGTAACTATCTCTAATACTCTGTAACTAAGAGAATGGAGCTTTATTAATGGAACACACTAGAGGATAAGGAATATTTCCACCCATCATCAAACAATGACAAATGCTTGTGAGCATGTGGACAAAGGGCAGTTCTACTACAATGTTGGTAGGAATGTAAGCTTGTTCTACCAATCTGGAAAACAGTATTGTGGTTCCTCAAAAAACTAAAATGGGTCAACCTGTATCCCTATTTAAACAATTTGTTTTCTCCCTTCCCCCTCCACAAATTATACCAACATCAGATACAGTGAAAACAGAGGTTATACCATGGGGGAGGAACATACAAAGCATCAATAAATCACATGGTACCTTATAAATATGTTAGAAACAATATCAAGAAAGAAAAAAAAACACTTGTGTCCTTACTTTGAGATTCATTTCACTTAACATCATCTTATCTGACCTTTTCTGCTTGTCTCAGACATATACGAGTTATTGCAAATAAGGGAAACCATGGGACCTATGTTTCTTTGGGCCTGGCTTACTTCACTAATATAATTTTCTCCAAGTCTTTCCATTTCCTAACAAATGGAGCAATGCCATTCTTTCTGATGGAGACATAGAATTCCATCGTGTATATATACCACATTTTCTTGATCCATTCACCTACTGATGGGCATCTAGGTTGGTTTCATATCTTTGCTATGGTAAATAATGCTGCAATAAGCATAGTTGTGCTGGTAGCTTTAGTATGATCTTCTTTGTGATCATTTGGGTAAATGCCCAACAGTGGGATTGCTGGGTCATAAGGGAATTCTTTTTTTTTGTCAGTCATGGAGCTTGAACTCCTGAGCCTGGGCACTGTCCCTCAGCTCTTCAGCTCAAGGTGAACACTCTATTGCTTGAGCCACAGTGCCACTTCTGGTTTTCTAGTGGTTTATTGGAGATAAGAGTCTCATGGACTTTCTTGCCTGGACTGGCTTTGAACCGTGATCCTCAGATCTCAGCCTCCTGAGTAGCTAGGATTACAGGCGTGAGCCTCTGGTGCCTGGCATCATAAGGGAACTCTATGTGGAGTCTTTTGAGGAACATCCATACTACTTTACAAAGTGGTTGAACAAGTTTACAATCCCACCAACAATGCAGTAGGCTTCCTTTCTGTCCACATCCCCTCCAGCATCTGTTGTTGTTAGAGTTCTTGATTATAGCCATTCTAACTGGGGTGAGGTGGTATGTCAATGTTGTTTTGATTTGCATTTCTTTTATGGCTACAGAAGTTGAGCATTTCTTCATGTGTCTATTGGCCATCTTTCTTTCCTCTTCAGAGAATTTTCTCTTTAAGTCATTAGCCCATTTATTAATCAGGCAATTGTTTCTTTGAGGATTTGTTGTTGGGGGATTTAAGTTTTTGAGTTCCAGGAATATTTTAGATATTAGACCCTTGTCTGTTGTATGGCTGGTGAAGATTTTCTCTCAACTTGTTGTCTTTCTATTGATCTTGCTTGCTATGTCTTTTGCCATGCAGAAGCTCTGCAACTTCATGCAACTCCATCTGGCCAACCTTTCTTTGATTTGTTGTGTTTATGGGTCTCTATTAAGAAAGTTTCTGCCTGTGCCAAGGAGACCTAGGTTTTCTCCTATTCTTTCCTGTAATGTTTTCAGGGTATCTGCTTTGACTCTGAGGTCTTTGATCCATTTGGAGTTGATTCTGGTTCAGGGTGATATATAAGGATCTAGCTTTAGTTTTCTACAAGTGATTAACCAATTTTGCCAGCACCATATACTGAAGAGGCTGTCTTTCTTCCATTCTATTTTTTTAACTCCCTTTCTGGGTTTTTAATTCTCTTCCTTTGGTCCTGAGGCCTCTTCTTGAGTCAGTCCCAAGCTGTTTTGATAACTATAGCTTTGTAGTAGAGTTTGAAATTTGGTATTGCTATTTCTCTAGCATTGTTCTTTTTGTTAAGAATTGTTTTTGCTATTCAAGGTCTTTTATTGTTCCAAATGAATTTTTGGACTGCCTCTTCTATTTCCTTGAAGAATGAGGTCGGAATACTGATAGGTATTGCATTGAATTTGTAGATAGCCTTGGGGAGTATTGGCATTTTACGATGTTGATCCTTCTAATCCAGGAGCATGGGAGGTTTTCCCACTTTCTAAGTTCTGTTTTGATTTCCTTTATCAGGTTTTTAAAGTTTTTATCATTCAAAATAAATCTTTTTAAACTGAAAAAAAATATTGTGTGTTAGGTGCCAGAATTCATACCTCTAATCCTAGTTAATCAGGAGGCTGAGATCTGAGGGTACCAGTTCAAAGCCAGCCTGGGTAGGAAAGTCAATGAGACCCCCCCCCCCATCTCCAGTTAATCTGCAAAAAGACTGGAAGTGGAGCTCTGACTCAAGAGCATTAGTCTTGAACAAAAAAGCTCAGGGACAGCATTCATGCACTGAATTCCAGCTAGAGGACACCACAAAACATTAGTGTCTGAATTTCATAAAATCCCCGCAGCCTAGATATCAAAAGAGGACAATTTGGCTTCCTCATGAGGTAAAGAGGGCCATATCCTTTCTAGCAATTAATTTTCTCCTTTTCCTGCTCCATTGAGATTAGCGAGTCCTTAGCAATTAGGATTCATGGAACCAACTTGACTAATGATCCGCTCAGAGAATTGATTGACCTTTCAGGTGAGCTAGTTATAAGAACCCACTCTGCATCCCTGCCTTACAACTGGCTTTTTGTAGCCCCATGGTCTTTGTGGAAGTGTGTCCTTCTGCCTGGCTCATCAGAAGAACCAGAAGACTCCCATGTGGTCATGTCTTCCTGTCAGCCCTTAGCACTGAGCTGAGTATCTTATTTAAAGCAGGGAAGAAAACAACCAAGTATCCTTTGGTCTCCTCCCAGCAAAGACCCAGTGCAGGCCAGTAAGTGCTACTGGACTCCTGGATGGAGGAAGGGTGGAAGTGACCTGGCTTGTTTGTCATGCTTAGAATGTAGCTGGGGTAGCTGGATGGAGGTTACCAGGAGGCAGAGTTTACCTCACAGCACTATATATATTATATTCTGACTTATAGTAATGGTAGGTGGACCAAAATTACTGTTCTTTTTGCCTCCTAAAGTTGTTCCAAGTCAACGAATCTCTCCCACCAGAGCAGGATGCAGAAGCTCTATCATGTCCCCACCCCCCAAAAATCATCATGATGATGATAACTTAACCATGAGGTAATAAACCTTTATCTAGGCCTTCCAATACTAGGACTTTCAGCTCACTTTCTTCATGAAGCAGCCAATTTAAAAAAATCTGTATCACCAAACATTCTTTCCATGATAAGAAATAGAAAAACACATACTTTATCATCATGAAACATTTTAGGATAAGCAAATCAAATGTGTGTGTTTGTGTGTGTGTGTGTGTGTGTGTGAGTGTGTGTGTGTGTGTGTGCTGAACCTGCAGCTTGAACTTAAGGTCTAGGTGCTTTCCCTAAAAATTCTAATCATTAAGGTTATGTAGTTAGGTAGCAGTAAAAGCTAAAGTCAGGTATAGGGTACATTTCTTTTGGACAGTGTCATCCCTGAGCTTTTTCATTCAAGGTTGGCACCCTACCACATGAGCAACAGCCTTGCTTCCTACTCTTAGTAAAGACAAGAGTCTCATGGACTTTCCTGTCTAGGATGGCTTTAAACTTTGGTCCTCATATTAGCCTCTAAAGAGAGTGGGATTATAGGTATGAGCCATTGGTGACAATCTGATAATTGAATTTTTATGCAATTTTTATTCTTCTTCTGATAGTAGATGCAATCAGATTTGAATCTAGATATCAGGACTCCCTCAATAAGCACCCCCTCCCACATACACACATACACAAGGTTCCTGTCTCTTTCTTACCAACCCAATGTGATATTTCTATTCCTGTTGCCTTAGGCAACACTGATCTCAGTTCCTGTTGCCCTGGGCAACAGTGATTTCTGTGTCTTTCCCTTTGGGTATTTCCTATACCACAGAGGAGATCTGAGGGTGTCCTTGCTGTAGCATCTTCAGGAAGCAAGGCTGGTATTACAGGTAGCCACAGAAAGTGTTGGTACTGGAGAGTTCTGAGCACTTCTTTCTCCTCCCTTTGCTCCTAATTTTGCCTCTGTGGCTCACAGCCATTTTCATCCTGTGATTTCATCCCTGTGCTCATCTCTGAGGGATCTCTGCTGGGTGTTACTCTAAGTCTGATAACAGAAACAAATTAAAATAGAGAGAGAAATTGTTACATATATATTATCATATAATATTATATATGTAGTCCTCTGCTTTTAAACTTTCAAGTTTAAAACAAGTCCCTTGGTTGGGCCTCAAAGGCCCAGAATTTCATTTTGAATGCTTCTGTGATCTGTGTCACCTGTGGGTCTCTGGACAAGTTCTTTGTGATGTTATCTGAGTTGTCTCTGCTCATTCCAACTGCACTGAGATTCAACTGAAAAAATTGAAACACTGCATGTGACTAAATGTGGTGAGAGATTCAGAGAATTTGGCGATATACATTTTAGACCTTATTACTTAAATACTAGCAAGATAAAGTCATATCCTTTGACTAGTATCTTCTGTCATCTGCATGCTAAGGTTCCCATAGGTTGCTGAGAGCTTCATTTTTATTATTTTATTGTGATTATTATTGCTGTTATTTTGTTATTCTTTCATCTAGCTATTTTAATTTTTTAAGTTGTTTTTGAATGTCAAAGATAGGAGATTATATAAAATGGCAGAGGCAGTCCATGGGTAAACAACATTCCTGTCAATTTCCTGTCATCTTCCTAGTATGTGTTTGCCCTAGGTTATATGGGATAATGGGAGCTAGGGGTGGAAAAGCATGTATAAAAAAAATAGTCCCAAGTCACAGGTACTGTTCAGATGTGGCCAGAGGTGCCATCAGGTGGTATTATGACAGTACTATTTTCTCAGGACTGGTCTTCTGGAGGTTTTGTTACAATAGAGGTCATTGAGAATGGAGTGCTGTTGGTTCACCCTTGTATCTCAGTTACTCAGGTGGCTGAGATCTGAGGATCATGGTGCAAAGCCAATTCAGACAGGAAAGTCTGTGAGACTCTTAGCTCCAGTTATCTGCCAAAAAGCCAGAATTGGAGATGTGCCTTAGTGGTAGAGTGCCAGTCTTGAGCATTAAAAGATCACATATAGGGCTTAGGCCCTTAGTTCAAGTTCCAGAACTGGCACAAAAAATTGCTTTTAAAGTTCCATACTTTACTTTTTTGGAGGTGGGCATAAATTACTCATTTGGATTTTTATAATTTCTCCTAGTTTTTCTCCTTTGAATATTTGTTTGTTCTAAATGGTGTCTGAACCTTTGGTTTTGCTGGAGATTTTTAACAATTATTTCCCCTATAGGACATCCTTTTTCCCAAAGATTGCTCTATTTATTTTTCATTTTCCAGATGCTCTGGTCTTGACCCACTTCAGAAGGGAATAGATAAGTCAGGTGGGTGTCAGTATAAATAGTCCTTTTGTCTCATTGTTTGTTTGTGTGTGTGTGTGTGTGTGTGTGTGTGTGTGTGTGTGTGTGAGTGCGAGCATGTGCTCTGGTATTGAGTGTGAATTCAGTGCACATAATCTGATTTTTTTTGCTCAAAAATGATGCTCTAGCATTTGAGCTAAGCTTCAAGATTTCCTTCCTTCTTTCCTTCCTTCCTTCCTTCCTTCCTTCCTTCCTTCCTTCCTTCCTTCCTTCTTTCCTTCCTTCCTTCCTTCTTTCTCTTTCTTTCTCTCTCACTTCCTCTATCACTTTCACTTTATTTCTCTTTCTCACTCTTTTTCTTTTCTCTCTTTTTTATTTCTTTTTCCTTTATATCTCTCTTTTTTTTTTGCTTGTTCATTGAAGACAAGAGTCTCACAGTCTTTCCTCCCTAGGCTGACTTCAAATCAACATCTCAACCTGAGTAGCTAGGATTACAGGTGTGAGCCAACACCAGTATCTAGTTCTGCAAAAATATTTCTTATTCCATGGATCCCTTCCCAATGTAGAGACGGGACATTTTCCTGTGTTCTCTACATTGACAGTCTCGAAATGTTCTTTGGCCTAAAGTCTGTAAATGGAATGACATAAAAGCAATTACATGGAATAAAAATCCAACGAAGAGACGATGTAAGAGTCAGAATGAAAAAATATTGGAAGATGCAAGGCCCTTGTTCAAGTCTGCTTTGCATCAATAGAATGAGGTCCCACATTCAGGCAAACTTTATACTTAAAGTTTATTAATTTTACTCTCACTCTGGTGTCTAGAAATCCTAGATGTATAGTAGCAAACCTCGGTAAATATCTATGCAAGAGAAAATATTGTATGCTGGCCAGGAAAGTAGAGAGGCTGAGGAATCACAGTCTTCTCTAACGCATTACCTCACCTCCATCCACATTCATTGTCTCCTTCCTCCCTAACTCCCTGCCCTCCTTTCCTTCTTTCCTCCTCTTTCTCCTTTCTTCCATTTCCTTTTCCTCCCTGTCTCTGTCCTTCCATCCTTCCCTTCTCTCTCTCCCTCCTTCCCTTCTTTCCCTGGCTCCTTTCCTCCCCTTTCTCTTTTTATCCTTCCATCCTTCCTTTGTTCTTCCCTCTTCCTTTCCCTTTTCTTTCCTTTCTCCCTCATTTCCAACCTTTCTTCTCTTCATTCCTTTCTTCCTCCCTTCCTTCTTTTCTCCCTCCCTTCTTCCTTCCCTTCTTCTTCTCCTTCCTTCCATGTAATAGTCGAGGTTTGCCCCAGGGCCTCAGTCATGCTGGACAAGCTGTGGAGCACTGAGCTACACGTCCATTTCCAAAAGAATCCACAAAAATCATCCCACACATGCAGCTTCCTCCTTCACATGAACTTCTGGAAGAAATAATAAACATCTTACCCAAATCATTTCAATGATCAAGTCTGAGTAGATTTATTTTTAGTTGTATAAAGGCAAATTACAAATAATATGCGGGTGTCACAGATACTACTTTATTTATTCCAATAATCTGTCCTTTTTTTCTTTTAAAAAAAGGTGTCCTAGTAACATGGAGTCACAGAACTTAACAAGGGTCTTGGAATTTCATCTCCTGGGGCTCACTGATGATTCAGCAACACAGCTCATCCTCTTGAAAATATTCTTGACCATGTACCTGATTACCATGCTTGGAAATCTGCTCATCATCCTGGCTGTCACCTCTGATACCCACCTACACACCCCCATGTACTTCTTCCTCTCCATCCTCTCCTTGGCTGACATTGGATTCAGCAGCAGCACTGTCCCTAAGATGCTGGCAAACCTCCAGACTCATAGCAAATCCATCAGCTATACTGGCTGCCTAATGCAAGTGGCCTTTTTTTTCTTTTTTGGTGGTTTGGACAGTCAATTACTGGCAGTAATGGCTTATGACCGATTTGTAGCAATCTGTCACCCTCTGCATTACCCAATCATCATGCATTCCAGGCTATGTGGCCTGTTGGTTCTGCTGGCATTGTCCATTGCTCTGTTAGACTCACTGGCTCACTGCTTGATGGTGTCACAATTTAACTTTTGTACGGATGTAGAAATCCCCAATTTCTTCTGTGACCTTCCTCAACTCCTTAAGCTTGCCTGTGATTATGTGTCTAATAGTAAACTGCTCCTTTACCTCTTTGCTGCAGTCTTTGGTGGTCTTCCACTCTCGGGGATCATTTATTCTTATGCTCACATTATTTCCTCCATTCAGAGAGTCCCATCAGCCAGTGGGAAATACAAAGCCTTCTCCACCTGTGGCTCTCACCTGTCTATCGTGAGCTTGTTTTATGGGACAGCTCTGGGTGCGTATTGCAGTTCTGCTGTCTTTCATGCCCCTAAGCTGCTGACGGTGGCCTCTGTGATGTATACCATGGTCACCCCCATGCTGAACCCCTTCATCTACAGTTTGAGGAACAGGGACATCAAGAGAGCTCTTTGGTTCCTGGCCTGCAAAGCAGCCCATTGTCCATAGTATGATCTATAGGTTCAAAGAAACAGCAAAACCAGATGTCTGAACTTAGAAAACATCTTTGACCTTTGTGTGCTTGACTTACAATGTGATTCTGTTCTGCAAACTCATGCTATGGTTGAGAATATGCTAAGTACATTTAGCAGTAAGGTGCTGTGGCGCACACTTGTAATCCAAGCTACTCAGAAAACTGAGATCTAAGAATCATAGTTTGCAGCCAGCCCAGAAAAGAAAGTCTGTGAATTATTATCTCCAATTACTCACAAAAAAGCCACCAGAAGTGGAGCTGTGGCATAAGTGGTAGAGTGCCAACATTGAGCAAAATACATCAGGTACAGCACCCAGTCACTGAGTTCAAACCTCAGTACTAGCACACGAACACACTCACAAAAAGTGCATTTAGCAAATGGAGCCTTGTTCTTTGAAGGTATCATTTGAGTAACTATGTCCTAGAAAAGGGCTTTAGTTATATATGGAAAAGGTACCAAAATCAAGACCTCCGTCTCCTCAAAAGTGTATCATGATGAAAGCAGATCATAGAAACATATTTGTTCTTTCTGTAACAATGAAGAACTGATTTGCTACTATTTATATTCTCAATTATGCATACAGACATGGTGATCTTCTTTTTCCATATCTTTTTGGTGGTCATTTATTGTATATTTGAATGTCCTCATTTGACATACATCTGTTCCGTTCTATTACCCATTTATTGACTATGTAATTTGCTCTTTGTTTAATTTGTTTTCAGTTAAACATTTGCTCAGTAAATTCAGGCAAAAGTTATGTCTGACTCTGCTAGCTGTCTTCTACTGTGTTATTATCATGATCATAATAATTATTATTATAATTTTCCTGTGCAGCATCTTTATAAGTTGATGTGGTCTCATTTGTCAGTTCTTGTTATTATTTTCCACATAACTTTTAGTTCAGGAATTAACTACCCGTATCAATATTTTTTTGGGGGGGTCCGGTCGTGGGGCCTGAACTCTGGGCCTGGGCGCTGTCCCTCAGCTCTTCAGCTCAAGACTAGCACTCTACCACTTGAGCCACAGCGCCACT
>NW_012267451.1:915204-957802 GCF_000151885.1 Dipodomys ordii
AAAAAAAAAGAATCTGCTTTTAAAAATGCTTGTTTTCCCTTATATGTGGATTCAAGATTTAGCTTTTGAGTATATAGTAAACATGTTGGGTGGTATGCAAATGTCTTAGCTGAAATAAGGTAGATTCAAGGTTGATCTCAAATAGTATAATTCCTTAGACAGATAAAATCAAAGTTCAGCACAATAAAACACCAGGAAGAATGTACTAGAAATGGATGGGGTGGGGTCAAGGGGAAAGCAATTGATGAATGAAGAGGAAAAGAGGAAAAGATATGCCGACAAGAATCCAAAGTATATCCTACAAAATTAAGAAGAATAAGGGGAGGTAGAGGAGAGATGGATGGGAATGTTAAAAGGTGACATTGATCAAGATACATTACATTCATAAACTGCTAAATGGCAACTCTTTCTATAACTACTTAAAGACTTATAAAGCAAAGCAAATAAAGCAGAAAAAAAGAACTTGCTTTTAGTCTTTTACATGTAAATACCTGCTTTTTCCAAAATCCTATGTTAAAAACTCTGTCTTCTCTACAATAATACTTTTGCAAAGAAACACATGAGGATAACCTGTATTGTTTATTTCTATGACATCTCTTCCATCCAAATAGAATGTTTGTTATTTGAAATATTGCTTCCTTTTGAATCATGGAGCTTATACTTGCGAGAAAAGCATTACAACACTGAGCTAAGTCCTTAGTCCACTTGGTTCACATATTCCTTCCTAATAGGTGTTTCCAAATAAATAATTGCATGCTGTATAAACACACATGGACTTGGAAGATAAAGGAGAATCTAGAGTGCCACAGGAGATTTCCCTCTCCAACACAGAGCCAACAAGGAAAAGATTTGAAATTCTCCTTAGAGTTATCCATTGCAAAGGAGAAAAAAAAAGGAACTTGTAGTTGATTCATAATATAGAACAAACTGTGTATATTCCATGTCTGAATTAATAGGTTGGAAAATATCTGAGTTAAAATGTACAGAGATAGCCAAGTGAGATGGCTCAGGCCTGTAATCCCAGCTACTCAGGCAGCTGAAATCTGAGGATTACAGTTCAAAGCCAGCCCAGGTAAGAAAGTCCGTAAGGCTCTCAGCTCTAGTTAGCCAACAAAACGACGGAAGTGAAGCTGTGGCTCAAGTGGTAGAACAAAGACCTTCAGAAAAATGTTCAGGGACAGTGCCTCGGCTCTGAGTTCAAGCCACATGACCTTCCTCTGAAAATAAAATAAAAACAATAAAATGTACAATGACAATACTCAATGAGTACACATATGGAAGTGGAACTCAGGGAGGATAAATGGCATTCAGATAGATGCAGGGAAGAAAGTTGAAAGGGATGACAATGTACAGGATGGATTGTACTCATAATCTAATTTGTTTAATTGAAACCCCTTTGTACAACTACTTAAAGTACAAATGTTAAAAAAACATAGTTTTTATAGCTGTCATGTTGAATTGAAAACCCTTTGTACAACTGTTGACAGATAATAAAAGGATAAACATTTTAAGTTTCAAATAGTAACATTTTCAATTGAAAAAAACATTAGTGCCTGGTGCCAGTGGCTCACACTTATAATCTTAGTTTCTCAGGAGGCTGAGGGCTGAGGATCACAGTTCAAAAGCCAGCATAGACAGGAAAGGCTGTAAGGCCCTTATCTCCAATTAATCACCAAAAACAAAACTGAAAGCAGAGCTCTGACTCAAGTGGTAGAGCACAAGCCTTGAGCAAAAAAAGTCCAAGGACAGCACCAAGGACCTGAGTTCAATCTCTAGGATACCACACACAAAAAAATTGTCTGAATTTCATAAAATCGCTGCAAATTAGAAATCATAATAAGTCAATTCAGCTTCCTCCTGAGGTAAAGCAATTAATTTTCCTTGCAATTAATTTTCTCCCTTTCCTTCTCCATTGGGATTAGCAAGTCCTTAGTAATTAGAATCCATGGACCAACTTGACTAATGATCAGCTCTGAGCATTTACTGTCCAGGTGAGCTGGTTATAAGAACCCATTCTGTGTCACTGCCCTCAGCTATCTCCTTGTAGCCCATGGTCTGTGTGGAAGTGTGTCCTTCTGCCAGGCTTATCAAAGAACCAAGGGACTCCTGTGGGTCATGTCTTTCTGCCAGCCCTTAGCACTATGCTGAGTATCTCATTCAAAGCAGGGAAGAAAACAACCAAGTGTCTTTTGGTCTCCTCCCAGCAAAGACCCAATGCAGCCCAGTAAGTGTTACTGGACCCCTGGATGGAGGAGGGAAGGCAGTGACCTGGCTTGTTTGTTATGCTTAGAATGTAGCTGGGGTAGCTGGATGGGAGGGTTACCAGGAGGCAGAGTTTATATCACAGCCCTAGGACATTTACATCTTGACTTACAGTAGTGAATTTTGGACTCCAATTACTGTTCTGTTTGCTTTCCATACATGTTCCAAGTAATTGAAGAATCTCTCCCAGTAGAGAATGCAAGAGCTCTGTCATGGTCCAACCCCCCAAATATTTGTAATGATGATGACGTTAACCATGGTTAAATAAACCTTTACTTAGGCCTTGTAAGTCCTAACCTCACAGATAACTTTTTCATGTAGCAGGCAACTAAAAAAAAAAACCCAAAACAAAGAATTATATCCCTACTTTTTCTCTCAATAATAAACAATAGAAAACTACATATTTTATCATGATGATACCTTTTAGGATAGGAGAATCAATTATGTGTGTGTACGTGTATGTGTTCATGCCAGTCCTGGGGCTACAACTTAAGTCCTGGGAGCAGTCCCTGAGCTTTTACAAAATGAATTTTTATTTTTATAATTAAGATTTTATACAGAGGGGTTGCAGTTGCATAAGTCAGGTAAAGAGTACCTTTCTTTTTGGAAATTGTCACTCCTTCCCTCATCCTTGAAACTTTTCCATGAAAGGTCTTGCACTCTAGCACTTGAGCCAAATCCAGCTCTTTGCTGGATAGTTGAAGATAAGGATCTCAAGGAGCTTCCTGCCTGGGTTGGTTTGAACCATGATCCTCAGATCAGCCTCCTTAGTAGCTAGGGTCACCTGTGATCCACCAATGGCCAGCCAAAAACTGAATTTTTAATGTAATTTTTTTCTGATATTGAATAGGAGCAGTCATGTGTGAATGTAGAAACCAAGACCAAATCCCTCTTTCCTAACAATACAATGTGATATTTCTGTTCCTGTTGTCCTGGGCAATGCTGATCTCTGTGTCATTTCCTTTGGGTGTTTCTTATACCGTAGATATCTGTAGGTGACCTTACTATAGCAGCTGCAGGAAGCATGGCTGGTGTTACAGGTGGAGCCACACAAAGTGTTGGCACTAGAATTTTTGGCTTTGCTGCTTACAGTCTTCCTCACCCTGTGATTTCATCCCGGGACCCATCTCTGAGAGATCTCTACTGGGTGTTCCTCTGGATTAGATAACAAGGAAGAATTAACAATTTACATATATATACATGTATATGATATATAACCAAAATATTTAAATATATTATATTATATAATATGAAATATATGTATATAATTAATATTATATATCTGTATATTTATATATACACCATATAATATATTGGTATATACAACAGAGTACATATAAGTAATTTGATATATATGATAATATATACATATATATATATATGAAATTTGAATACAAACTCTAGCCCCCTGCTTTTAAACTTCTGAAATTTAGTGGCCCATTGAGCAAGTCCGTTGGTTGGACCTCAAACACCCACAATTCTATTTTGAATGTTTGTGTCACCTGTGGGTAACCTTCACATTCTCATCTGAGTTGTCTCAGAAGAGAACATTCTAACCACACTGAGCTCCAACTGAAAAATTCATGATACTGCATGCAACTAAACAAGGCTGATTCAGATCATTGGGCATGTAAATTTTAGACATTGTTGTTATTAATATACTGCAAGGATATTTGTTGTATTTGTTCACCATTTGTTGCAACTTTTCTATACACCCCTTACCTTCCCAAATACAAACAAACTTAAAAGACAAAAGGAAAAGAAAAAAACAGCAACAACAACAACTAAAATTTTTTCTTATTTCCTTTCTTGGAGTTCATTTCACAAAATATTATTTAACACGATCATATACTCATATATGTGTATATAAATAAACAAGTAAACAGGACAAAAGACGAACTAATACCACAATGATACGCACTCGACACTATGTTGGAAATGAACTATACAACTAGGGGGTGGTGGGGAGAGGAGTAGGAAAGGGTAAGAGAAAAAATGAGGGAGGGGATAACTGTTAAAAAGAAAGTTACATATGTAATTGTAGCCCCCATTCATCACCTTTACAATAAAATAAATATAGTAAACACACAGATCAATATATATACACATATATACTATATATACACTATATGATATATAATATAAAATATGTAATATATAAATAAAATAACACTACATATATATATATATATACTATTCATATAGACATAGATACACACACTAGAACATGCTAAATTAGGTAGGACTCTAGACATTAATTGAACAGATTATTTTGATTTACATGAATGCAAATTATAGATAATTAGCTGGTGGCATGTATACTACTTTATTTATTCCAATAATATATCCTTTTTTCAAAAGGTGTCCTAGCTACATGGAGCCACAGAACTTAACAAGCATCTTGGAATTTCTCCTCCTGGGACTGACAGATGATCTAGACCTGCAGCTTGTCCTCTTTGGGCTGTTTCTGGCCATGTACCTGATCACCGTGCTCGGAAATCTTCTCATCATCTTGGTCATCAGCTATGACCCCCACCTCCACACCCCCATGTATTTCTTCCTCTCCATCCTTTCTTTGGCTGACATTGGATTCATCTCCACCACCGTCCCCAAGATGCTAGAGAACCTCCAGACTCACAGCAAATCCATCAGCTATGCTGACTGCCTAATGCAAATTGCCTTTTTTATTTTGTTTGGTTGCTTGGACAGTCTGCTGTTGGCAGTGATGGCCTATGATCGCTTGTTGGCCATCTGTCACCCTCTCCACTACTCACTCATCATGAGCCCCCGCCTTTGTGTTAGGTTGGTCCTTCTGTCATTGGTCCTCAGTCTTTTGGACTCCCTGCCACACTACTTGATGGTGTCACGATTTAACTTCTGTACAGATGTAAAAATTCCCAATTTCTTCTGTGAGCCTCCTCAACTCTTTAAGCTTGCCTGTGATTACACTTCCACTAAGAATATCTTCATCTTTCTCTTTGCTGCAGTCTTTGGTGGGCTTCCAGTCTCCGGGATACTGTACTCTTATGCTCGCATTGTTTCCTCTATTCTTGGAATCCCATCAGCCAGTGGGAAATACAAAGCCTTCTCCACCTGCGGCTCTCACCTCTCAGTTGTGTGCTTGTTTTATGGAACAGCCATTGGGGCATATTGCAGTTCAATTATTTCTGATGCCAACAGGAAAGTGATGGTGGCCTCGGTGATGTACACCATGGTCACCCCCATGCTGAATCCCTTTGTCTACAGTTTAAGGAACAGAGACATCAAGAGAGCTCTTTGGAGGCTGGTGAGAATGACCCCTAATAACTTCGGTCATGTTGTTTGGGTTCGTGAATCATGAAAATCTTTAAAACCAAGCAACTAGAAATGGAAGCATACTTGTGAATTTCGGTAGTTTTGATGATGATGATGATGACAATGATGATGATGGTTTCATTGTGAACATCACTTCATTTTAGAACTTCTGTAGTTTGGATCTTGAATGCTTCTTATATTCTACCAGCTTCTAGACTTGCTCTACAATCTGAAGTGGTGTACAGAGGTGATAGAAGATTTTGAAAATGGGGCTTGATAAGAGGAAGTTAGCCCACTTATCTATTGGGCAGTTGTTTCTTTGAGCCATAAAAGAAATGCAAATCAAAACAACATTGAGATACTACCTCACCCCAGTTAGAATGGCTATAATCAAAAACTCTAATAACAACAGATGCTGGAGGGAATATGGACAGAGGGGAACCTTACTGCATTGTTGGTGGGAGTATAAACTTGTTCAACCACTTTGGGTAGTAGTATGGATGTACCTCAAAAGACTCTACATAGAACTCCCTTATGACCCAGCAATCCCACTTTTAGGCATTTACCCAAATGATCACAAACAAGACCATACTAAAGCTACCAGCACAACTATGTTTATTGCAGCATTATTTACCATAGCTAAGGTATGGAACCAACTCAGAGGCCCCTCAGTAGATGAATGGATCAAGAAAAGGTGGTATATATACATAATGGAATTCTATGCCTCCGTCAGAAAGAATGGCATTGCCCCATTTGTTAGGAAATGGAAAAACTTGGGAAAAATTATATTAACTGAAGTAAGCCAGGCCCAAGGAAACATAGGTCCTATGGTTTCCCTTATTTTCAATAACCAGTATATGTCTGAGACAAACAGAAACTGTCAGACAAGTTGATGTTAGGCAAAATGAACTCCAAGATAAGGATTCAAATGCTTTTTTTCTTTCTTGCAATTGTTTCCAACATAGTTATAAGATGATTTCTTTGTTGCTTTGTATGTACCTCCCCCAGAGTATAAGACCTGCTTTCATTGTATTTGATGTTGGTATAATTTGTGGAGGGGAAGGGAAAAATAACTTTAAATCAGGTTACAGGTGGACCCATTACAACAATGAGATGTACAAGACGTTATGTCGAAAAATGAACTTTACAACTTTGGTGGGCTGGGGGGTGGGACGTAGGGGGATGGTAGTGGGGTGTGCGGATGGGAGGGTGGAGAGGGGAAGGGATGGTATGGGGAAATAAAGGAGGAGGCAACAATGCTTGATAAGAAATGTGCTCACTATCTTGCCCATGTAATTATAACCCCTCTGTATGGCATTTTCACAATAATTTTTAAAAAAGAGGAAGTTAAGTCATTGGAGGCATGACCACAAAGAGAATGTTGAGACCCCATCTTTTCCTGTTCCTCCCTTTATTTGGTGTCACCAGATGCTACCAGCCTCCTCTTTTCTCTTTTCCTCTCCTTCCTTCCTTCCTTCCTTCCTTCTTCCCTACTCTTCTTTTTCTTTCTATTGTTATTTCTTTTCTTTCCTTCTTTTCTTTTCTATGTGGATTGGCTTTGAAGTAAATCATCTTTATTTCATTCATTTGAGTAGCTAGGAATAGAAGATGAACCACTAGTTCAACCAGAGTTTTCTGCTCAAGATTATTTTTCTTCCCAGAACACTTCTTTCCTGTACTTTATGCTTTTTATTTTTTTCCTTTCCTGCTCCAAAACCTTTCCCTATCACATTGTGGTTTGCAAATTAGAAAAGTTCTGTTTTTTTTTTCCCATTCAGCCTTTTATCATTCTTTGACTAGTAGATAGTGACCATTAACATTTATTTATCTCCTTATGCCTCTTAGTGAGTGGTGTGGTTGCTTTTTCTCATTGATGATTCTGGGTTACTTTGTCTTTTTGGTTATAATTTTCATCTTTCAACTATTACCAATTGAAAGACCTACAGAGCAATGTCTTTATGAAGATAATTTTTATGCTATTTTCCTTTCTTGATCAATAAATGGCCACTTGAGGAATGAAGGTATCTTGTGAACTTGTGTGACTGAAGATGGCCATATGTGTTCAGAAAACAAGGGTTATCATTGTGGTACCTCTCAGTTTCCTTCTCCATTGTAAGCTATATAGTAGCCTATTTGTACTTACTATGTGGCTATATATTATTGTGCTATAGATTTAGCTTTTTCCTTATTTAATTTTCCAAAGAGAAAAAAATACCATGCCATTTTCTGGTGGAAGCTTATTCTCTTTTCTTCCCTCCCTCCCTCCCTCCCTCTCTCCCTTTCTTTCCTTCCTGTCTTCCTTCCTTCCTTCCTTCCTTCCTTCCTTCCTTCCTTCCTTCCTTCCTTCCTTCCTTCCTTCCTTCCTTCCTTCCTTCTTTGTTCCTTCTTTCCTGTCTTTTTTCCTTTCTCCCTTACTTTGTGAGGAAACGGTACTTGGCTTTAAACTCCAGAGCTTTCCTAGAGCCCTGTCTCAATTATCCTTTTGCTTTGCTTTTCTTAGATTAGTTCTTGCTTTTTCTCAGGACTAGTCATAAATAATGATCTGCGTACCTCTGTTTCATGCAGAGATGGGATTATAGATACAGTCCATCTAACCCGTATTTTTTTAAAAAAAATAACATGTCCTAAAAGGTGTTTCAAAATTATTAATAGTGTACTGTGCAAACACACATTTACTTGGAAGATAAAGGAAATATAGACTGTTCAAACTAAAGGAAAGCTTCCATTACTGACAGAGTTTTTTTCTGTTTATAGGGGCCAAAGAAGAAAATATTTGAAGTTCTTCTTTAGTTATACATTGTAAAGGAGGAAAACAATGGAACTTGTATTTGATTCACAATATACAATAACGGTATAGTCCATGTCTGAATTAACAGGTTGTGAAATATCCCCCTTAAAATGTACAAAGATTGCCAGGCCTGGTTGCTCACAGCTGTAATCCTAGTTACTCAGGAGATCTGAAGCCCACAGGCCAGGTAGGAAAGTCTGTGAGGCTCTTATCTCTAAGTAGTCAATAAAAAAAATGGAGCTGTGGCTGCAGTGGTAGAACACTGGCCTTGAGCAAAAACGTCCAGGGATAGTTCTCAGTGCCTTAGTGCAAGCCACAGGACCTTCACTAAAAATAAATATAAAATAATGAAATGTTCAATGACAATGCTCAATTGTAATGTTCCATTACAATGGAACTAGGTGTAACAGGGTGGGGGTGGGTAGTATGCAGTTAGCTATTGGGGTGATTGATGGTTAGGAAGGATTGTGCTTATAATCTGACTTACAGAATTAAAACTCCTTTGTACAATAAAATAAAAATGCTAGCCAGGTGTTGGTGGTTTATGCCTGTAATCCTAGCTACTCAGGAGTCTGAGATGTGAGGATCACAGTTCAAAGCCAGCATGGGCTAGAAAGTCCGTGAGACTCTTATCTCCAATTAACTACCAGAAAATCAGAAGTGCAGTTATGGCTTGAGTGGTAGAGCCCTCACCTTGAACTGAAGACCTGAGGGACAGTGCCCAGGTCCAGACTTCAAGCCTCACAAGTGACATTAAAAAATTAACAAAATATTCATTGTTTTTATAGATGTCATGGTGAATTGAAATTGCTTGTGCAACTACTGAAAGATTATAAAAGACAAATTTTTTAAATTTCAAAATAATAATTTTTTTTCGGTCGGTCGTGGGGCTTGAACTCTGGACCTGGGCGCTGTCCCTCACCTCTTCAGCTCAAAGCTAGTGCTCTACCACTTGCACCACAGTGCCACTTCTGCTTTCTCTGCTTATGTGGTACTGAGGGATCAAACCCAGGGCCTCATGCATGCAAGGCAAACACTCTACCACCAGCCACCTTCTCAGCCCCAAATGATAACTTTTTAATTGAACAAAATTAGTGCCTGGTGTCAGTGGTTCACACCTTGTGAACACCTAGTTCCTCAGTAGCCTGAGATTTGAGGCTGGTTGTTCAAAGGCAGAACAGGAAGGAAAGTCTGTGAGACCCTTATATCTGTGAGACCACAAAATGCTAGAAGTGGAATTGTGGCTCAAATGATAAAGTGTTAGTGTTGAGCAAGAGTGTACAGATACAATGCCTAGGCCCTGGGTTCAAGTCCCAGAACACTGTCAAATTAAAAAAAATGTATAGTGTCTGAATTTTATAAAATACCCACAACTTAGAAATCAACAGAGGGCAATTTGGTTTACTCTTGAGGTAAAGAGGGCCAGATCTTTCCTAGCAATTATTTTCTTTCCCATTCTTGCTCCATTGGGATTAACAAGTCCTTAGCAATTAAGATCCATGGATCAACTTAAATAAGGAACAGATCTGAACATTGAGCTTCCAGGTGAGCTGGGTATAAGAACCCATTCTCCATCTCTGCCCTGCAACTGGCTCCTTGTAGCCCATGTTCTTTGTGGCAGTGTGTTCTTCTGCCAGGCTCATCAGCAGAATAAGAGGACTCCCATGTAGTCCTGTCTTCCTGCCCGACCTGAGCACTGAGCTGAGCATCTCACAGGAATCAGGGCAGAAAATGACAGTGTTCTTTGGTCTCATCCCAGCAAAGACCCAGTGCAGCCCAGTAAGTGCTACTTGACCCATGGATGGAGGAGGGATGACCATGCTGAGAGCATAGCTGGGGTAGCTGGATGGGAGGGGTACCTGGAGGCAGGATTTATCTCACAGGCCTAGGATGTTAATATTTTGACTTACAGAAATGGTGTGAGGAATCCAATTACTGCTTCTGTTTGCCTTCCATACTTGTTCCAAGTTATCAAAGAATCTCTCCCACCAGAGTAGGATTCAGAAGATCTGTCATGTCCCCAACACCCAAAATAACTGTGATGATGATGATGACCTTATTCATGATGTAATAAACCTTTGCCTAGCCCTTCCAAAGTCCAGAATTCTCTGTTCACTTTCTTCATGGAGTGGCAATTAAAATGATAAATCTGTGTCACTGCTCCTTTCTCCATGATAAAGAAAACAAAACGCACGCACACACACTATCATTTTGACACATTTTAGGATAGGAGAATCAAGTGTGTGTATGAGCGTGTGTGTGTGTGTGTGTGTGTGTGTGTGTGTGTGTGTGTGTGCTGATCCTAGGAGCTGTCACTGAGATTTTTATAAAATATATTTTTTGGTCATTATAAAAATTATGTTTAGGGCAGGTAAGTTTCATAATTCAGGTAATGAGTATGGTTTTTTTTTTTTGACAGTGTCATCCTTTCTCATATCCCTGACTTTTTTCGTTCAAGGCTGGCACTCTGCCACTTGAGCCACAGCCCCAAATCCAGCTCTTTGCTGGCTAACTGCAGAGAAGAGTCTCAGGGACTTTCCAATCTGGTCTAGCCTTTTCTTTTTTAATTGTTATTGTGAAAATCCCGTACAGAGGGGTTACACTTACATGGGCAAGGTAATGAGTACATTTCTTATCAAGCATTGTTGCCTCCTCCTTTGTTTCCCCTTCCCATCCCTTCCCATCCCATTCTCCCTCCCGCCCCTGATCTAGCTTTGAACCATGATCCTCACATCAGCCTCTTTTGTAGCTACAATTACATGCATGATCCACTGATGGCTAGCTCAGAATTGATTTTTTTTGTAATTTTTATTATTGTTCTGATATTGAGTAGAAGCAGCACGTGTGAATGTCAACAGTAAGGACCGATTGTCATAGGGTGCCTGTCTCTTTCCTAAGATCCAATGTGTTATTTATGTGCCTGTTTCCCTGGACCAGGCTTATCCCTGTGTCTTTCCCTTTCGGTGTTTCTTACACCACAGAGGAGATCTGTGGGTATCCTTGCTGTAACAGCTGCAGGAGGCATGGCTGGTATTACAGGTGGAGCCACAGAAGGTGTTGGCACTGGGATAATTCAGAGCATGTATGTCTCTTCCCTTTGCCCCTAGATTTTTCCTCTGCTGCTCGTGGTGATTTTCACCCTATGATTTCATCCTGTTGCTCATCTATGAGTGATCTCTGTTGGGTGTTATTCTGAGTCAGAAAACAGAAAATAATTTTTTTAATATACAAAGCCTTTGCCCTAATTATTTTTTGTGCCACTATTGGGGCTTAATCTTAGGGCTCTGTCTCTGAGTTTTTTGGCTCAAAGCTGGTATTTTTCCACTTTATCCACAGCTCCTCCACCTCTCTTCTTCTCTCTCTGATCCTTCCTTCCTGTCTTCCTTCCTTCCTTCCTTCCTTCCTTCCTTCCTTCCTTCCATCTTTCCTTCCTTCCTTCCTGTCTTCCTTCCTTTTTTCCTTCTTTCCTTCCTTCCCTTTCATTGTTTCATTCTTTGGCCTTACCACTTTATCACAGCTCCCCTATTTTTCTCCCTTGCCCTCCATTCCTTCATTGCTTCCTTCCTTCCTTCTTTCTTCCTTCCTTCCTGCCTTCCTGCCTGCCTTTCTTTCTTCCTTATCTTTCATTGTTTCATCCTTTTGCCTTCTTCTCTTGTTGATTTACTGGAGATACAAGTCTCACAGTCTTTTCTGCTTGCTCTGACTTCAAACCACCATCCTCAGATCTCACCCTCCTAAGTAGCAAGCATTACAGGCACAATCCCCATCACCATTCAGCTTGGAAAAACATATTTCTTTTTATTTTTTTCGTTTTCTTTTATTGTGAAAATACCATACAGAGGGGTTACAATTACATGAGCAAGATAATGAGTACATTTCTTATCAAGCATTGTTGCCACCTCCTTTGTTTCCCCTTCCCATCTCCCTATCTACTCCACCACCACCCTCCCCTGCCTTCCCCTCAGCGCCAAAGTTGTAAAGTTGTAAAGTCACATGCTTTCCAGGAAGACTGGTTGAGGAAGCACAGTCCTCTGCAAGGCCCTTCCTCATCTCCACCCACTTTCCATGCCTCCCGCCTCCCTCCTTCTCTTTCTCCCTTCTTTCATCTTCTTTCTCCTTTGCTCTCTTTCTTCCTCTTCTTCTGTTGCATTCTCCCTCTCTTTCCTTTCCTTTCCTTCTCTTTCTCCTTATCCCCTTTTCCTTCCACTCTCTCCCCTCTTTCCCTTCCTACTTTTTCTCTTTTCCCTTGCCATTCTTTTCTTCCTCCCTTACTATTTTCTTCCTTTTTTCCTTCCCTTTTCTTTCTTTCCTCCCTCCCTCCCTCTTTTCCTCCCCTCCCTTCTTTCCTTCCTTCCTTCTCTTTCTTCTTTCTTCCTTCATTCTGTTTTTGAATTTTTATTTTATTGTAAAAATGATGTACTGAGGGGTTACAGTTACATGAGTAAGGTAATAAGTACATTTCTTGTTGAGAATTGTTACTCCCTCTTTTGATTTTCTCCCACTATCCTTACCATCCCTCCATCTCCCCCAAAGTTTTAAAG
This sequence comes from Dipodomys ordii, assembly GCF_000151885.1. Classification (NCBI taxonomy): domain Eukaryota; kingdom Metazoa; phylum Chordata; class Mammalia; order Rodentia; family Heteromyidae; genus Dipodomys; species Dipodomys ordii. The sequence continues at coordinate 928,090 of NW_012267451.1, forward strand.
CTCATTTCTTTTTTTGGGGGGGTCCAGTCATGGGGCCTGAACTCTGGGCCTGGGCGCTGTCCCTCAGCTCTTCAGGTCAAAGCTACTGCTCTACCACTTTAGTCACAGCCCCACTTCTGGCTTTTTTCTTTTTGCTTATGTGGTGCTGAGGAATCAAACCCAGGGCCTCATGCATGCAAGGCAAGCACTCTACCACTGAACCACCTTCCCAGCTCTAAAGCTCATTTCTGACATAGTGTCTTGTAGGTATCCATATTGCAATGGGTCATCCTGTGTCCTTGTTTCAGCATTTTGTTTTTCCCCTTCCCCTCCCCAAATTGGAGAAATGTATATCAAGTTGCAGGGTACAATTATCAAGTACAGTGCCAACAGAAGATATACCATAGGGGGAAGAACATACAAAGGAAACAAAACAATCACATAGTACATTAAAAATAACAACAAATAAGAACCGCTTGTGTCCATATCTTGGGGTTCATTTTGCTTAGCATCATCTTATATGGTCTTATGTACATAGCTTTTGAGCTTTTCTGATCATCTGATAAAATTATTCTAGACATATATTAATTATTGCAAATGAGGGAAGCCATGGAAAAACAACAATAAAGAAAATGAACAAACTGTATACAGGGTCTAATTAGAGCCTCTTTTTTCCAAATATTGGAGTTTGTGTTAATATGCCTCATTATATATAGTCCTTTGCACTAAGCATTTGAGATCCTGATATTCCCTGTTCATTGTATCTTCTCACATATGTGGGAGATACTCTTCCTTCATTCTTTCCTTCCTCTTTCTCTCTCTCCCTTTTCTTTCTTTTTTACCCTTCCACCATTTTCCCTCCCTCCTTTCTTCCTTCCTACTTCCTCTTTTTCCATTCCTTCCTTTCTTGCTTTCCTTCCCTCCTCCTTGCTTCCCTCCCTCTTTGATTTTTCCTTCCACCTTCTTTTCCTTTCCTCCCTCCCTTATTCCTTCTATCCCTCTAGACTTCCTTTGTTTCTCTTTCTCCTCTCCTTTCTTACTTTCCTTCCTCCTTTCCTACTTCCTTCCTTCACTCTTTCTTCCTTTCCATTCATTCCTTCCCTTTCTCCTTGCCACCTATTTTATGTTCCTTCCTTCTGCCTTCTTTTCATCCCTTTTCCTCTCTTTCCCTCTCTTCTTTTCTTCCTATTTCTCTCCTTCGATTCCTTCCTTTTCTTCCTCTTTCCTCCCTTCTACCTTCCATTCCCTTTTGCCTTCTTTCCATTTCTTCCTTTCTTCCCTTTCTTTGTTCCTTCTTTGTCCCTTCTTCTTGTCCTTTCTTCCATGTAGTACTAGAGGTTTGCCCAGGGTCTCAGGAATACCAGACAAACTGTATACCTCTGAACTATACTTTTATTCTGAAAGAGTCCACAAAATCAACCCACAGATGCAGCTGCCTCTCCACATGAACATCCAGAAGGAACAATTAGGCTTCATTCTGATCATTTCAATACACAAGTCCAATGAGACTTTTTTTTCTAAGTTGCATGAATGTAAAATACAGATAAATAGCTGGTGGTATGTATATTTCTTTATTGATTCCACTAATCTATCCTTTTTTTTCAAAAGGTGTCCTAGCTACATGGAGACAAAAAACTTAACAAGGGTCTTGGAAATTCTCTTCCTGGGACTGACAGATGATCCAGAACTACAGTCTGTCCTCTTTGGTCTGTTCCTGTCCATGTACTTGATCACCGTGCTTGGAAATCTGATCATCATCCTGGCCATCCGGTTTGATCCCCACCTCCACACCCCCATGTACTTCTTCCTCTCCATCCTCTCCTTGGCTGACATTGGCTTCAGCAGCAGCACCATTCCCAAGATGCTGACAAACCTCTGGACACACCTCAAATCCATCAGCTATGCTGGCTGCCTAACACAGGTGGCCCTTTTTATTTGGTTTGGATGCTTGGACAGTCTGCTCTTGGCAGTGATGGCCTATGACCGCTTGGTGGCGATCTGTCACCCTCTCCACTACACACTTATCATGAACCCTCGCCTCTGTGTCTCCTTGTTGCTGCTGTTATTGTTCATTGGCCTTTTGGATTCCTTGGCTCAATGCTTGATGGTGTCACAATTTAACTTCTGTACAGATGTAGAAATTCCTAGTTTCTTCTGTAACACTCCTCAACTCCTTAAGCTTTCCTGTGATTATACTTCCACTAAGAACATCTTCATCTTTCTCTTTGCTATAGTCTTTGGTGGGCTTCCAGTCTCCGGGATACTGTACTCTTATGCTCGCATTGTTTCCTCTATTCTTGGAATTCCATCAGCCAGCGGAAAATACAAAGCCTTCTCCACCTGCGGCTCTCACCTCTCAGTTGTGTGCTTGTTTTATGGAACAGCCATTGGGGCATATTGCAGTTCGATTATTTCTGATGCCAACAGGAAAGTAATGGTGGCCTCGGTGATGTACACCATGGTCACCCCCATGCTGAACCCCTTTGTTTACAGTTTAAGGAACAGGGACATCAAGAGAGCACTTAAGAAGCTGGTGAGTATGACAGCTTAATAACTTGGGTCATGTTTTTGGGTTTGTGCATCAAGAATGTCTAAAATACCAAGTACTTAAAATTGGAACCCTGTTTTTTCTTGTTTAAGATAAGTTCTTGCTATTTACTAGGATGGGTCTTGAATGATGATCCTCCTCCCTTTGCCTCTTGCAGAGATAGGATGACAGATTCACTGTATCACACTCAGCACTCTTTAATTTTTTTATGTTTTTTATTGTGAAAATACTTTACAAAGGAGTTACAATTACAAAGACTAATGAATACATTTCTTATCAAGCATTGTTGTCTCCTCCTTTGTTTCCCCTTACCATCCCTGCCCTCCCATTCCCCTCCCCCACCACCAAAGTTGTAAAGTTTGTTTTTCAACATAACATCTTGTACCTCTCATTGTTGCAATGGGTCCACCTGTATACCTATCTAAACAATTTGTTTTTTTTTCCCTTCCCCTCCACAAATTATAGCAACATCAAATACAGTGAAAACAGGGGTATTGGCCCTTAGGCTTGAACCCAGGGTCTGGATACTTTTCCTAACATTTTTGCTTAAGGCTAGCAGTCTACTACTTGAGTCATAGCTCCACTTTCAGCTTTTGGTTAATTAGAGATAAAAGTCTCATGAGCCTTTCTGCCCACACTCATTTTGAACCATGCTCCTAAGAACAAAGCCTTCTGAGTAGCTAGGATTATAGGCATGAGCCCTATTGTCAATCATAAAAGCCTTAATAGGATCTCACTGTTTAACCACACTTCCCTGTAATTCAGCATGACCCACAATTTTGGGGTTTCTTGGTCTTGTGACACATATGCACAACTTGAGCACACATCCATCTGTCCTTTGAGAAGTGCTACACTTGAGTTCTCAATTTGCAGTCTTGGATCTCTGAGAAGATATCCAAAGCAGGCTAGGATAAGCTCCTCAATCTTAAGCCAAATCAATCAACTCCACCAAGAATGAACTTCAATACCCAGAGTCCACTCCAACCTGCACGCCTGAGGACAGATCTCACAATATATGTAATGAAATTTGGAGCAATTTAAAGGCAAATGGCTTAACATCTTTGTTTATTTCATGCTTCTTGTATTACATTAGAATTTTGTGCCTGTGATGGTGTTATTCTGATGTAGGTTTGGGGCACCATTGCCATCATTAGCTATAGCTGGGTGGGTTTATTTCTAGGCTATTTTCTTCCATTCATTTCCATCCCATCCCATCATCATATTGGTGTACCTGTCTGGTTTTGTGATAATATAGTGCTAATTTGTCACCACAGTTCTGTTGTCACCACAGTTCTGTTGTCACCACAATTCTGTTGTCTAACTTGAAGTCAGGTATTGTGATACTTTTAGAAATGCTCATTTTTGCCTAGGACAGATGTGATCATATGTGGTCTTCTGTGATTCTGTTTTAATCTTAGGACTGATTTTGCTATTTTGTATAAAGTGTTACTAGAGTGATAGAGTTTCAGGGGAGGTGGAGAAGACAAAGGCAGAAAGGAAGTATAAGTGAATACAATTCCAATACTCCATGTACACACAGAGAAATGAAACTAGATAACTTGCAGGTATGTGTGGCTTGGGGTGAGATGGAGGAGAAGGATGGAAAGGGTGACATTGATCAAGATGCATTGTATTCATAAACTGATGTGTTGAATTGCATCCCCTTTATACAACTACTTAAAATGATAAATAAATAAATAGTTTATCAGAACATCTGTAATACAGGAATATTAGTGTAAAGAGGAATGCTTATAACTAAGAATATGTATATTACAAATCAGGGGTAGCCCAGAGCACTCACTGGTCGCTCACTTCTGCAATTCTAGTTCACAGGGCGCTGAGAATTGAGGTTTACAGTTCAAAACCAGCCTGAACAGGGAAGTCCATGAGACTCTTATCTCCAATTAACAACCAAAAAATCAGGAAGGAGAGCTGTGGCTCAAGTAGTAGAGTGCTAGCCTTGAGTGAAAAAGTTAAGGGAGAATAAGTCAGAAGTGCATTTAGTCCTCAGGCACTGGTGGTTCTTACCTGTAATCATTGCTATTTAGAAGATGGAGATGTGAGGATCACAGTTGGAAGCTAGGCCAGGCAGGAAAGTTCTGTAAGACTCTTATCTCCAATTGTTCACCAAAAAGCCACCAGAAGTGGAGCTATCGTTCAAGTGGTAGAGTGCCAGCATTGAGCAAAATAGCTCAGGGACAACACACAAGCCCTGAATTCCAGCCCTAATGCAGGCACACAAAAAGTGCATTTGTCAGATGGAATGCTTATTCTTTGTGCTAGAGATTTAATTTACACAGCTAAATCCTAGAAAGGGGGTGTAATTATCTATGGAAAAGGTTCCAATGTCAAGCCTTCTGTCTCCTGCAAAGTATAGCATGATGCATGCAGACTGTAGACATATATTTGCTGTTTGTAATACTGAAGAACTGATTTACTGCTATTTATGTTCTGATTGATTCAAACAGACATGGTGATGTTCTTTATCAATATCCTTTTAGTGTCTATTTATTGGACATTGGCATATCTTCACTTGACAAACATAGGTTCAGTTCTATTGCCCATTTATTGACTGTGTAATTTGTTTTTTCTTTAATTTTTTTGAGTGAAAGAATTGTGAGATGAATATCAACCAAAAATTATGTCTCATTATACTAGTTATGTTTTTATCATCATCATCATCATTTTGTTCTGCAGCAGCTTTTCAGTTTCTGTAGTCCCATTTGTCAGTTCTTGCCTCTATTTTTGGCAAAACTGTGCTTTTTCATTTAAGAATTAATGACCTATGTCAATACTTTTAAGTGTTTATCTTGTTTTCTTCTAGTGGTTCTATATTTTAATATCTTTAGTTAAGACCTTTCAGCTTCCAGGATTTGGTTTGTTTAGGATAAGATAGAACAATCTGCTTTTAAAGATACATGCTTTTCATTATATGTAGAAGCTAGATTTAGCGTACAAACTTCTAAGTAATAAGTTGTGTGGTATACAAGTGTATTCAAATGTGTTCAGTAAAATATGATAGATTCAAGGAGCAAATGGCGCACATCCTTAGAAAGGCAAAGTCAAATTTGAGCAAAATCAAACACAAAGAATTGGGTATTGAAAGCAGTGAGGTGGGGTCAAGGGGAAAGAGGAAGACAAGTGAACAGGAGAAATGGGAGAATGCACACAAGAATCCAACATGAATCCTACAAATTAAGAAAAGTAAGAGAAGGGGTAGGTGAGGAAGAGATGGAAGAGAATCCATTAATATCAAGATATATACTATTCATAAACTTCTTTGTTAAATGGTAAATCCTTGGCACAACTACTTAAAAATTTTACCAAAGAATAAAAAGGGAAATCTTCTTATAGTCTTCTACATGTAAATATCTGGTTTTCTTAATATTTTATGCAAAGACCTTTGTCTTCTCTACAACATATGTTTCCTTTTTTGCCAAGAACCACATGACTATACCTATATTGGCTTATTTTTGTGACATTTCTTCTATCCAAACAGAATGTTGGTGTTTATAAAACATTGCTTCCCTTTACATCTCAGAGTTTATATGTGCCAAGCAAGCACTATACGATTGAGCGAATTCCTCAGCCCACCTGGTTTGTATTTTGAAGATGGATATCTGTGAGATCCACACATTATTAAACAAATTTCCTAATACGTGTTTCAAAATAACCAATAGTGTATTGTACACACACACGTTGACTTGGAAGATAAAGAAGAATCTAGAGTGTTCAAATTAGTAGCAAATATTCATTACTGACACAGGTGATTTCCATTTCCAGGAGCCAAAGAAGAAAATATTATTTGAAATTCTTTTCTGAGTTATGCACTGTGAAGGTGGGAAAATGGAACTTGTATTTGATTCATAATATAGAACCAATTGTGTTTAGTCCATGTCTGATTTAACAGGTTCTGAAATATCCCACTTGAAGTATACAGAAATTTCCAAGCCTGGTTGTTCACAGCTTTAATCCTAACTACTCAGGAGGCTAAGATCTGAGGATTGCTGTTCAAAGCCAGGAAAGTCCATGAGACTCTCATCTCCAAAAAGCCAGTAGTGGAGCGGTGATTCCAGTGGTAGAGCACTGGCCTTGAGCAAAAATGTCCAGGGACAGCTCTCAGTGCCTTAGTGCAAGCCATAGGAACTTCACACAAAATAAATTAAAAACAATGAAATGTTCGATGACAATGCTCAATGTATATATATGAAAATGGAGCTAGATAACTCAGGGTGGGAGTGGGTGGTATGAGGATAGATGTAGGGGAAAATGATGGAAGGTGTAACCATGGTTAGGATGGATTGTACTTACAATCTGACTTGTGGAATTGAAACTCCTTTGTAAAGAAAAAGTTAACAAAATGTGATTTGTTTTTATAGATGTTATGGTGAGTTGAAACCCCTTTGTACAACTATTTAAAGATAATAAAGAATAATTTTTTAAATTTCAAAATAATTATTTTTAAAAAATTGGTTGTAGGTGCTATCCCTCAACTATTCAGCTCAAGGAGAGTGCTCTACCACTTGAGTCACAGCACCACTTCTGGTTTTCTGGTGGTTTATTAGAGATGAGTCTCATGGATGTTTCTGCCTGGGATGGCTTTAAACCACGATCCTCAGATTTTAGCATCCTGAGAAGTTAGGATGACAGGAGTGAGCCACTGGTGCCCAGCAATAATAACTTTTTAATTGAACAAAATTAGTGCCTGGTGCCTGTGGTTAACACCTGTAATCCTAGTTCCTTAGGAGATTGAGTTTTAAAAGCCAGAACAGGAAGGAAAGGTTGAAAGACTCATGTCTGTGAGACCCCAAAAATCTGGAAGTAGAGTTACGGCTCAAGCGATAAAGTGCTAGTGTTGAGCAAGAAAGTTCAAGGACAGTGCTGAGTTCAAGCTCCAAAACAAATTACATATATATATATATATATATATATATATATATATATATACTGAAGTGTACAAAATCCCTGCAATTTAGAAATCAACAGATGGCAATTTGTCTTCCTCTTGAAGTAAAAAAGGCCAGATCCTTCGTAGCAATTAATTCTCTCCCTTTTCTGCTCCATTGGGATTAGCAAGTCCTTAGCAATTAGAATTCTTGGACCAATTTGAATAATGATCAGCTGTGAGCATGGAGTTTCCAGGTCAGCTGGTTATAAAATCCATTCTGCATCCCTGTCCTACAACTTGTTCCTTGTAGCCCATGGTCTGTTTGGCAGTGTGTTCTGCCAGGCTCATCAGCGGAACCTGAGGAATCCTGTGAGGTCCTGCCTTCCTGCCACCTCTGAGCACTGAGCTGAGCATCTCACAGAAAGCAGAGGAGAAAACAACTAAGTGCTCTTTGGTCTCCTCCCAGCAAAGACCCAGTGCAGCCCAGTAAGTGCTACTGGACACCTGGATGGAGGAAGGGTGGAAGTGACCTGGCTTGTTCGCCATGCTGAGAGTGTAGCAGGGGTGGCTGGATGGCAGTGTTACCAGGAGGCAGAGTTTACCCTGGGACATTTGTGTTCTGACTTACATTAATGGTGGGAAAAGTCCAATTACTGTTCTGTTTGCCTTCCATACTTGTTGCAAGTCATCAAAGAATCTCTCCCACCAGAGCCGGATGCAGGAGATCTATCATGCCCCCACCCCCCCAAAATAATCATGATGATGATGATGATGATGATGACATTAACCAGGATGTAATAAACCTTTGCCTAGAGCTTCCAGACTCTCAGTTCCCTTTCTTTATGGAACAGGAAATTAAGAAAACAAATCTATATCCCTACATATTCTCTCCATGATAAAGATTAGAAAACCTTGTACATTGTCATTCTGACACATTTTAGGATAGGAGAATCAAATGTGTGTGTGTGTGTGTGTGAGAGAGAGAGAGAGAGAGAAAGAGAAAGAGAGAGAGAAGGAGGAGGGGGGAGGGGAGAGGGGGGAAGGAGAGAGAAAGAGTGTTTGCTGGACAAGGGGTTTGATTTTAAGGCCTAGGCGACTCCCTGAGGTTAAAGTTTATATACAGAGGAGTTCCTGTGCATAAGTCAGGTAAAGAGTATGTTTCTTTGCCCCTTCACTTGCCCCTGAGCTTTTGCATGCGAGGCTGGCACTCTACCACTTGAGACACAGCTTCAATTCCATCTCTTTGTTGGCAAATTGAAGATAAGAGTCTAATGGACTTTACTACCTGGGCTGGCCTTGAACCATGATCCTTAGCTCAAACTCTTTAGCAGTTAGAATCACATGCATGAGCCACAGGTAACCAGCTGAAAACTGCATTCTTTGTAATTTTTATTATTGTTCTGGTATATATATATATATATATATATATATATACACAAATATATATATATATATATATATATATATATTTGTAGATGCAGTCAGGTTTTATTCTAGGCAACAGACCCCACCACACCTCCCACAGGGCACTTATCTCTTTCCTACCAATTCAATGTGATAGTTCTGTTCCTTGTGCCCTGGGCAATGCTGACCTCTGTGTCTTTTCCTTTGAGTGTTTCCAACAGCATGGAAGAGCTCTGTGGATGTCCTTGCTATAGCACCTGCAGGAAGCATGGCCAGTATTACATGTGGAGCCACAGAAAGTGTTGACACTGGAGAGTTCAAAGTACCTGTGTCTCTTCCCATTGCTCCTAGAGTTTGAGTCCACTACTCAGGGCCATCTTTACCCGGTGATTCATTCCAGGCCAATCCCTGTGAGATCTCTGTTGGGTGTTAATCTGAGTCAGACAACAGGAAACAAAGATACACACACACATATATATGTATATGTAAATATTTGTTTATATGCATAAATACACACACGCACCAGGAAATTTGAGTACAAGATCTAGTCTTGTGCTGTAAAACTTCTGAAGTTTAGTGAAGTATTGAACAAGTCCCTTGGTTGGATCTCAAAGTCCCAGGATTCCATTTTGAATGTTTCTGTGACCTGTGTCACCTGTGGATGACACTGCATGTGAGTAAACTGGTAGATTCAGATAATCTGGGATTGTAAGTTTTAGATTGCTGTAACTTTAAATTGTTTTTATTAATATATTGGCAAGATTAATTTATATCCTTCAATGACTATCTGTTATCATCTGTACTTTTAGGTTTCCCTAGATTGCTGAGAGTTTAATTTGTATTATTTTATTGACATTGTTGTTGTTGTTTGTTGTTTTGTCAAATTCTTTCCTCCAGCTATTTTTATTTTTTTTTAACTTTCTGAATGTTAGAGATAGGAGATTTAATTTAATGGCAGAGTCAGGCCATATGCAAATAACATTTCCACCAATTTCATGCCATCTTTCTGTATGCATATTTACCTAAGGTTATATGGGATGATTGGGGACCAGGAGCAGAAATGTACGCATAGGTAAAATAGCCTAAAGTCACAGATGTTGTTCAGACATGGTCAGAGATCGTAGCAGTTGCTCTGACACTTTGTTTCCTCAAGACTGGTCTTGTGGGGATGCTGTTGCAATAGAAGTCAGTGAGAATGGGGCATACTAGTGGCTCATGCCTATAATCCTAGCTACTCAGGAGGCTGAGATCTGAGGATGGTATTGAGGATGGCAGAGTAAAGCCAGCCTAGACAGGAAAGTCTGTGATATTCTTATCCCATTTAACCACCAAAAAGCTAGTAGTGGTGGTTCAAGTGGTAGAATGCCAGCTTTGAGCAACAAAAGGTCAGGTACAGCATCTAGTCCCTGAGTACAAACTGCAGGTGTGGCACAAAACGATAAAAATAAAAATGCCCCATGCTTTATTTATTTTCTGGAAGGAGCACCCTAGTGACTTTCTCTTCTTGTTTGAATAGTTTTCCTCTAACCTGTTTGTCTCTGAACTTTTTTTTTGTTTTTGTTTTTGTTTCGGGGTCTGGTCATGGGGCCTGAACTCTGGACCTGGGCGCTGTCCCTCATCTCTTCAGCTCAAGGCTAGTGCTCTACCACTTGAGCCACAGCGCCACTTCCGGTTTTTTTCATTTTGCTTATGTGGTGCTGAGGAATTGAACCCAGGGCCTCAGGCATGCAAGGCAAGCACTCTACCAATGAGCCACCTTCCCAGCCCTTTCTCTGAACTTTTTTTTTCCTGCAGATTTTATCAATTACCTCCCCTGCAGTTTCTGGAAGTCCCTTGTCCCAGAGATAGGCATTATTTTTTTCTAGTTGCTCTGGTCTTAACCCATGTCAGGAGAGAAGGACAGATTAAGCAGGTAGCTGTCATTGCCAATAGGCCTTTTACCCCAATTCTTTTTTTTGTGGCAGTATCAGGACTTGATCTCAGGACACTGTCCCTGAGCTTTTTTTCCCTCAAAACTAGTGTTCTACCTCTTGATCCATAGCTCCCTTTCCTTCCTTCCTTTCCTTCCTTCTCCTTCCTTCTCCTTCCTTCTTTCCTTCCTTCCTTCCTTCCTTCCTTCCTTCCTTCTTTCCTTCCTTTCTTCTTTCCTTCCTTCCTTTTTATCTTCTGTTAGTTAAGTGGAGATAAGTGTCTCACAACCTTTCCCACCTGCGCTGACCTCAGATCTTAGCCTCTGAGTAGCAAGGATTACAGGTCTGAGCTATCACCAGCATCCAGCTTGGAAAAAATATTTCTTTTTTTGTTGAACAAGAATTTTTAAATTTTATTTTATTGTAAAGATGCTTTACAGAGGGGTTACAGTTAGATTTCTTATTGAGCATTGCTACCCCTTCCCTTGTTGATCTCCCACTATCCCTTCCCTTCCCCACCTCTCTGATTCTTACCCCCCACCCTGAAGTTGTAAAGTTCATTTCCAGTATAGTGTCTTGTGGGTACCATTGTTGCTCCATGGATTCCCTCCAAAGATAGAGACCAGATGTTTTCTTGTGTTTTTTACACTGACTATCTCAAAGTGTTTTTTTTTTTACCCTGAGGTCTGTAAATGGAATGACATAAAAGCAAGAACATAGCATAGAAACCCAACAAAGAAGGAATTGTAAAATCAGCTGGAATGGAGAATACTAGATAATATAAAGATCCTTGTTCTAGTTTGCTTTGCATCAATAGGATGAGTTCCCACATGCAGGCAAGTTTATACTTAAAGTTCATTTATTTTGCCCTTCCTTTGGTGTCTACAAATCTCATCTGTAAAGTAGCGGACCTAGGTAAACATATATGAAAGAGGAAATGTCACACGCTGACCAGGAAGACAGAGACTGGGGAACTTTAGTCCTCTCCAAGTCCCTTCCTCACCTCCACCCAGTTTTACTGTCTTCTTCTTCCATTCCTCTCTCCATCCCTTCCTCCTTTCTTTTCTCTGTACTTCCTTCCCATCTCCTTCCATCTCTGTCTCACTCTTCCCCTCTCTCCTTTCCTTCCATTCTCCTCTTCCTCCTTTCCTCAATTATTTCCTTTCCTATCTTCCTTCCTCTCTCCCTCCATTTTTCTTCCTTTCTTCTCTTCTTTCTTTTCTACCCTCTTTCCCTTCTTTTACTTCCTCCTTGTCTCTCTTTCTTCCTTTCAGTCCATCTTCCTTCCCTTATTTGTTCCTCCCTACCTTCTTCAAGTCATCCTCCCTTCCTCCTATGAAGTATTAGAGGTTTGCCACAGGGTCTCAGACATGCTGGAGAAGCTGTGAAACACTGAGCTGCACTCCTATTTCTGAAACAATCCACAAAATCGTCCCACAGATGCAGCCTCCCCTACCACATGAATCTCTGGAAGAGAAAAATTAAAACTTAAGTTTATCGTTTCAATGCTCAAGTTTGAGTAGATTCGTTTTTTATTTTGCATGAATGCAAATCGGTGGCATGCATACTACTTTATTTATTCCAATGATATATCCCTTTTCCAAAGGTGTTCTAGCTACATGGAGTCACAGAACTTAACAAGCATCTTGGAATTTCTCCTCCTGGGACTGACAGAGGATCCAGAACTACAGCCTATCCTCTTGGCCCTGTTCCTATCAATGTACCTGATCACCGTGCTCGGAAATCTGCTCATCATCCTGGCCGTCAGCTCTGACCCCCATCTTCACACCCCCATGTACTTCTTCCTCTCCAACCTCTCCTTGGCTGACATTGGGTTCAACAGCAGCACTGTCCTCAAGATGCTGGTGAACCTCAGGACTCATAGCAAATCCATCAGCTATGCTGGCTGCCTAATGCAAGTGGCCTTTTTTGTAATGTTCTGTTGCTTGGACAGTCTGCTCTTGGCAGTGATGGCCTATGATCGCTTGGTGGCCATCTGTCACCCTCTCCACTACTCAATCATCATGAGTCCCCGCCTCTGTGGTATGTTGGTCCTTCTGTCATTGTTCCTCAGTCTTTTGGACTCTGTGCTACACTGCTTGATGGTGTCACAAGTTACCTTCTGTACAAATGTAGAAATTCCCAATTTCTTCTGTGAGCCTCCTCAACTAGTTAAGCTTGCCTGTGATTATACTTCCACCAAAAATATATTCATCTTTCTCTTTGCTGCAGTCTTTGGTGGTCTTCCAGTCTTGGGGATCCTGTACTCTTATGCTCGCATTGTATCTTCTATTCTTGGAGTCCCATCAGCCAGTGGGAAATATAAAGCCTTCTCCACCTGTGGCTCTCACCTCTCAGTTGTGTGCTTGTTTTATGGGACAGCCCTGGGTGCGTACTGCAGTTCAGTTTTTTCAGATGCTCCAAGGAAAGTGATGGTGGCCTCCGTAGTGTACACCACAGTCACCCCCATGCTGAACCCCTTTGTCTACAGTTTAAGGAACAGGGACATCAAGAGCGCCCTCCGTAGACTGGTGAGAGTGGCAGCCTAATACATAACACACACACACACACACACACACACACACGGGTCATGTTGTTTGGGTTTGGATTCAGGAAAGTCTGCAAAACCAAGCCTTAGATTTGGAAGGACACTTGTGAGTTTTGGTGATGATGATGATGTTCCATGTGTGAGCCTTGCTTCATTGTAGAACTTTTGTAGTTTGGATCTTAAATGTTTTCTGAAGTCTAACATGTTGAATGTTTGATCTATAATCTATAGTTCTATGCAGAGGTGGTGGAAGTTTTTGGAGATGGGGCCTTATGAGAGGACGTTAGGTCATTAGTGGAGTAACTTTAAAGAAAACATAGTAAACCCTGTGTCTTTCTCTTTCTACCTGTGCTTTCTTGTCATTTGTCAACATGGTGTTACCATCATCTTTGTTTCCTCTTCTTTCTTTCTTCCTTTCTTCTTTCCTTCCTTCCTGTCCTTGCTTATTTTTCTCTTTCCTTCTTTCTTTCCTTTCTTTTTTTTCTTCCCCGCTTGGGTTGTCTTTGAACTGTAATCCTCCAGATTTCACCCTTGTAAGCAGCTATGGTTACAAGCTGAGCCACCAGTCTTCAACCAAAGTTCTTTCTCTTCAAGACATTTCTTCACAGAACACTTCCTTCCTGTTCTTTATGCTATTTATTTTTCTTTTCCTTTCCCTAATTTCCCTTTTCTGATTTGTCCATTCAGCCTTTTGTCATCCTTTCAGTAGTGAGCAGTGACCATCACCATTTATTTACTTATTTCCTTCTGCCCCTAAGTTGGTGGTGTGTTTGCTTTTTTCCCATTGATGATTCTATGTTGCTGTTTTTGGTTAGAACTTTCATCTTTCAACTATTACCAATCAAATGCAGAGCAATGACTGCATAAATGTAATTAGTATGCTTTTCTCTTTTCTTGATCAATACCTCAATAAATGATCACTTGGTGAATCAAGGTGTTTTGTGAACTTGTGAGACTGAAGATTGCCAAATGTGCTCAAAAAGCAAAGGTCATTGTCGTGATATCTCTTTCTCAGTTTACCACTCAAGTACAGATTATGATAACCTATTTTCAGTTACTGTGTGGCTATACTTTTGTCTGTGGATTGCACGAATCATGAATAAATTTAGCATTATGCTTTTTTCATTTTCCAAAGAAAACAAAAGACCATGTCAACTCTTTATCTTTCTTCATTTCTCTTCTTTTCTATATGTTATTTATTGTAAAAATACTGTAAATTACATGAGTAACACAATGAATACTTTCCTATCAAGTACAGTTGCCTCCTCCTTTGTTTTTCCCCTACCATCATTTCCCTCTCCACCTTCCGAACTACTCTCTCCCTCCCCCCATTAGTTATAAAGTTCATTTTCAACATAGTGTTTTGTACATCTCATTGCTACAATGGGTCAACCTGTATCTCTCTTCAAGCATTTTGTTTTTTCCGTTCCCTCCCCAAAGTAGAAAAGTGTATATACAAGATGCAGTACACCAGAATCAAATACAGTGAAAACAGGGGCTATACCATGGGGGAAGAACATACAAAAGAATCAACAAAATCACATAGTAAATAAGTACCATATTTTCTTGGTCTTTTCATCGATTAAGGGACATCTGGGTTGGTTCAATATCTTAGCTATGGTAAATAATGCTGCGATAAACATCGTTGTGCTGGAAACTGTTCTGAAGAGAAAATAAGAATATCCAATAGACACATGAAGAAATGCTCAACTTCTCTAGCCATAAAAGAAATGCAAATCAAAACAACATTCAGATTCTACCTCACCCCAGTTAAAATCGCTATAGATATCTAATAACAACAGATGCTGGAGGGGATGTGGCCAAAAGGGTACCAACTCTTCTGCATTGTTGGTGGGAATGTATATTTGTTCAATCACTTTGGAAAGCAGTTTGAAAGTTTCTCAAAAGTCTCCACATAGAGGTCCCCTATGACTCAGCAATCCCACTTTTGGGCATTTATTCAAATGATCACAAATAAGAACCTTTGGCATATAGGAATAGCAATGCCAAGAGGAATGCTTATAGCTATGAACATGTACATTAAAAATCAGGGAGAGCATAAGGCACTAGTGTCTCCCCCTGTAGCCCTAGCTAATCAAAAAAGTGAGAATTGAGTGTCACAGTTTGAAGCCACCCTGAGCAGGAAAGCCCATAAGACTCTTATCTCTAATTGACACAAAACCAGGAAAGGGAGCTGAGGCTCAAGTGGTAAAACACTAGCCTTGAGAGGAAAAAAAGCTAAAGGATAGCATGCAGACCCTGAGTTCATGCCCCAGGACTAGCACACAAAAATTTATAGAGACAGCTCAACTAACTATTCTAATGACATACCACAAATGCTTAGAAAAACAAGTATAAGTAAAACCCAAAGTGAGTAGGTCAAAAGAAATAATGATGCTTAAGGCAGAAATGAATAAAATGTAAACCAAAACAATACAAAAAATCAACAAAACAAAAAAAAATTTTTCCTAAGAAAAGATAAACCCTGCTGGGCATCAGTGGCTCATGCCTGTAATCCTAGCTACTCAGGAGGATAAGATCTGAGGATTGTGGTTCAAAGCCAGCCCAGGCAGGAAAGGCTGTGATATCTAATACACCACTCAGAAAACTGGAAGTGGTGCTGTGGCTCAAGTGGTAGAGTGCTCCCCTTGAGCTGAAGAGGTGAGGGATAGAGCCCAGGCCCAGAGTTCAAGCTCCATGACTGACAAAAAAATAAAATAAACCCTTAAATAAATTTATCAAAAGAAGGAGAAGATCTACATTAATAAAATTAGAGATTTGAGCTCCCAGGTGTTCCATTGGTCATTTGGAGCTGGGCTATAGTGGTTCATACCTATAATCCTAGCTACTCAGGAGTCTGAGATCTGAGGATCAGGGTTCAAAACCATCTCAGGAAGGAAATTCTTAAGACTCTTATCTCCAATTAACCAGTAAAAAATCCACACATGGAACTGTGTTTTGAGCAAAAAAAAAAAAATCAGGAATATCACCTGGCCCTGAATTTAAGCCCTAAAAAGTATTGGCAGTGACCAAGGTATGTAGTCAAACAAAATGTTCACTGGCAAGGTACATATATATATATAATATAGCGGGAGGATTGAAGATTTCAGTCAGCATGGGAAAAGACATGTCTCCAAAAATCAAAACAAAAGAAATGGGAGCCGGAGCATAACTCAGGTGGTAGAACGCTCCCCTGGCATGTATGAAGCCCTGTGTTTATGTATGAAGCCCATTATTTAAAAATAATCTCATACATTAATACTTCTGCTGATTTTTTTTAGATTTACCCACTACTTCACCTACAATATCTGAATTTAGACAAACTAGTTTGGAAAAGAAGTAAATTGTAAAGAATGAAAATAATGTAATTTTAAAATATTTTCATTGTTATTATAAAGGTGATTGCAAAAGGGTTACAGTAACTAAGTGAGGTAAAGATTACATTTCTTCCATTTCTTTCCCAATCTTTCCCTCCTGTTCCACAGGCTGTTACTTGAATTTTTTTTTAAGTATCGGTACTACTTGGCACTTGAAATTGTCTCTAAAGATCTCTCAAAAGAAAGATGGCTTCCCCCCAAAAAATTATTTTTTTCTGGAATTTGCTTCTTGTTTTTTTTGTCTTATTTTGTTTGTTTGTTTTGTAGGTCATGGGGCCTGAGCTTTGGGTTTGGGTGCTGTACCTCAGCTCTTCAGCTCAAATCTAGCACTCTACTACTTGAGCCATAGTGCCACTTCTAGCTTTTTCTGCTTATGTGGTTAGATTCCCAGGGGCTCGTGCATGTAAGGGAAGCACTCTAATACTGAGCCACCTTACCAGCCCTGGCTTCTTGTTGAAAAATCAACCTTTCCTTGGGTAGACTTTTTGTGATCTTGGGGACAATTTTTCTTTTCCTTTGAGAAAATAAATCTATGCAGTTGTTTAAATCTTCGGTTACTCTGTTGAGTTTTTGCCACGTTGATCTATCTAGTGGGGATAGAGGTGTGTTAAAGTCCCCAACAATTAACGTCTTTGGATCTAAGTAAGATTTGAGGGAAAGTAGTGTTTCTTGGATAAATTTGGGCGCTCCATTGTTTGGCGAATAGATATTTAGAATTGTAATATTCTCCTGAAGGAAAGATCCCTTAATTAGCATGTAGCAACTTTCTTTATCTCTTCTCACTAATTTTAATTTGAAGTCTATCTTATCTGATATTAGGATTGCAACTCCTGCTGTTGATGGGGGCCATTTGCTTGGTAGATTTTGTTCCAGCCTTTCACTTTCAAAATGTGTTTGTTTTCATGGGCAAGGTGTGACTCGAAGGCAGCAGATAGAAGGATCTTGCTTTATAATCCAACTAGATAGTCTATGTCACCTAATTGGAGAGTTAAGTCCATTAATGTTGAAAGATAGGACTGAGAGGTGTTTGGTAGTTCCTGCCATTTTATCCACCTTCTTGGGGGTTGCGAAAACTGGGTTCTTCCTATGGTTCTTGGATTCTCAATTTGGGTGTGGTTTCTTGGCCTTCATTGTGGTTTTGTTGGTTTTCTACGTGTAGGACATCTTTAAGTATCTTTTGTAGGGCTGGTTTGGTGGAGATATATTGTTTCAGTTTTTCTTTACTATGGAAGGTTTTTATTTGACCTTTGGTTAAGGAGAGCTTAGCTGGGTATAGTATTCTTGGTTGATAGTTGTTTGTCATTACGGCATGGCATACATCATTCCAGGCTCTTCTTGCTTTAATTGTCTCTGCTGAGAAATCTGAGGTGATTCTAATTGGTTTCCCTAAAGAAACATATGTCCCATGGTTTCCCTTATTTGCAATAACTAGTATATGTCTGAGACAAGTGGAAAAGGTCAGATAAGTTGATGTTAGGTGAAATGAACCCCAAGATAAGGTTTCAAATGTTCTTTCTTGCAATTGTTTCTAACATATTTATAGGATGATTTCTTTGTTGCTTTGTATGTCCTTCCCCCACGGTATAAAGGTGATGAGAAGAAACTTTATTCTGGGCATCACATATTTGGTGCCTTTTGTCTCTCATCCTCTGTTTCTCATGACACTGGTTTTCCAAATCAAATCTGATACCAGCTCACAATGTGATAGGATGAACTCATATTTTATTCTTTCAGCCTAGCATTTTCCTTCCTTCCTTCATTCTTTTTTTCTTTCTTCCTCCTTCTCTCCCTTCTTTTCTTCCTTATTTCCTTTCTTCTTTTCTTTCTTCCTTCCCCTGATTAAAAATCATCCATCCCTCTTTGTCAACTCAAAAATTCCTATTTCAGAGAAGGCTATCCTAAATACTTTCACAAAATAAATTGTTCATCCATAATATTTTTAACTCATTAACATTTCCAGAAATTCATAATATTCACCATTTTGCTAACATTTGGACATATATATATATATATATGGAGAGAGATCTAAGATAAATAGAAAGATAGATAAATAGATAGATATCAATCTGCTGTTAATGTTTCTAGGATTATAAGGATTTCAGAAAATGTTTATAGCAGGGTGCTGATGGCTCCAACTTGTAATCTTAGTTTGTTCAAGAGTCTTGAGATCCAGAGGATCAGAGTTCAAAAGCAGCTCATGCAAAAAATAAAATAAAATATATGTACAAGACTTCATCTTCAAAATAACCAGTATAAAGCTGTGTTGGAAGTAGTGTGGAAAAATGATAAGAAGGGCCATGTGAGCAAGCAAACATAGTGATCAGAAGGCAACTGTGTTCAAATGAACAAAAAAGATTATGTAGTATTTTAATATTTGTAATCAAATCATCCATGGTGTATTTGGGACATTAATTCTCCTGATTTTCATGCAATATGTCCTGACACAAGTGCATGGGTATAATTCACCCATTGCATGATTTTAATTTTAATAGGAACATTCAATTATTTCCTAGCCTGCAGGCATTGCCTTCTCGGAATAATTCAACTGGCAGGAATTTTGTTCAAAAAGCAGCCATAAGCATCTTTGTTAGTTATAAGAACTCGATCAAGTTAAAAGAGGTGGACCTCTTGTTTCATTTATCTTGATCGGAATGTCATCTTTGTAGTTACATTTAAGAGGGCTGTTGGGAGAAGTGATAATTCACTCAGGAAAATTAGTTATATTACAATGGAGGCTCATAGTGATGGCATGTCAATTTAGCACCACAGGAAAGACGATAGAACAACTACATACATGAGAACATGTAATTTCATTTTCCAATCTTACCAACTTACAAGTCCTACATGATTGGCAATGTATACTCATCCAAAAGAGTGCATATGATTTTCTCAAGATCACAGAGGTGGCATATTTGTGCACCAAAATTATATTAAAAGAAACCTGACTGAAGAACTCCACTTTCAAATCACAGCTTTCCACTGTGCTTTTTTAGACAAAATAATTGCCCTCAGAATGAGGCATTTAATAATGACAATCAGTGTTGAATAATGACAACTGCCACTTACTGAGATTCTACAAAACACAAGTATTTTAAATTAGTGTATATTAATTGTACCAATGGGTTTCTGTAAGACAGTTCCAGAGTACTTTGATCAAATTCACCTGCTTCATTACATTTATGATCTCTACCCTCTCATCCCAATTTTTAACCAGTGGATTTCATTATGATATACTCATATATTTATGCACACAAAGCGTAATTTAATCATGCCTATGCTTCAGTGCTCTATCCTTTCACTCACTCTCCTCCCTCTGATTACCCTTAGACTGGCTTCATTTTACATTTATGCACAATTATCATTTTCATTTTGTGTCTAGATTTCACATAGGCATGAAAGCATACAATAGTTGACATTTTCCAGCTTGGCTTATTTTATTAAATATCTTTGATTCTGTTTATTTTCTTACAAAGTAATTTCAGTTTTTATGTGAAACAATATTTTTTTGTGTATGTGCATATATATTATATATTTTTAAATTTTATTTTATCCACGCATCAGTGGTTAGACAGCTGGATTAACTGCATAGTTTGACTGTTACAGTAGAAAGTCACAGGTATTTAAAAAATAATCGACAAGAAATCATAATATGACAGGTGTTGGTGGCTCATCCATATAATTCTAGCTACTCAAGAGGCAGAGATCTGAGGATACAGTTAGATGCCTGGCCAGGAAGCAGTGTCTGTGAGACTCTTATATGTAATAAACCACCAAAAAAAAGCTGGAAGTAGAGCTGTGGAATCTAGTGGTAGAGTGTTAGACTTGAGCAAAAACTTAGGGACATGGCCCAGGCCCTAAATTCAAGCCTGAGGACACACAAGTACACACACACACACACACACACACACACACACACACAGAGTTTGAAGAAAGCTCAGTGGAATCTAATATTTCATAGAGTAAAGAAATATGATACTTTCTCCCTAAGATTACTGCAATAGACACAAAGCAAAGTACTTTCTTGCTCTTCTTTTCGCCTTCTTATTCCATCATATTTATTGGAAATAAGAGGATTTACCTTGACATGTTATCTCCTCCACATTCTGTGTCCAGGACACTGACTTGAGTTTTTATTGCTTTGATTTCCATTTCTCTGTTAAGTAGTGATTGATGAAACTAGAGAATTGCAAGTAAAGGCAACTAGGACATATTTCAAGTCTTTACTCTCTCAAAGATTGAAACATTCTCTTACACATTTATTTAAAAACTATATTTACACTCACATACACATTCCACACTTCAAAAATTGAATCCCCTCCTTTAAGATAGAATGGCCAGGACATAGGAAGAAGGGAAAATTGTTGTTGTTTTTCTGGTGAAGTTATTTCCACATAGGAAGCTATGACATGCATTTATTTTTCCCCCAGGAGACACTCTTTCTTTGGTTTGATTTAAAAGTCATGAGATGTTCCCAAAGGATTACAAGGACATCAGGAACCTTCTAGAAGGATACAGATCCATTCCAAATCTCTCTGTCACAACTATCATTTGAGGAATCTTTTAAGGTTCTATCTGTTTCTTGTCAACAGCAACAAATTCCATGTTGCTTGAATTTACTTTTAATTACACATTGAAATTGGACTTGTTTGCCACACACAAGGAAATATTTTGAGAAATACAAGGATGGTGGAATAGTTAAAACTAATCAATAGGCATTATTTTGTATGGGTATAATTTTATCATGATAATCTTGAATAACCACTATGAATAATTTGTAATTATACTATATCATAATTAACCATATTCCCCACACTGCTCCAGTCATTTCTTAAGCATCTTTCTTCAACATAAATGCATAAATATTTCCTTATCACCTCCTCAAGCCTTCCTGGCCCTTGTAACCTATAAATCTGATGTATTTGTTACCTATAAATCTGATATATTTCAACATTTTACACTGCATGCAGTGGTGAGATGATGTGTTATTTAAATTTTCTATGCCTGGATTCTTTCAGTTAATATGACGTTCTCCAAATTCCTATATGGGTTTATAAGTAACCAATATGTTTGTTTTCCCTAAATATTTTTACATTGTGTGTGTTTGGGGAGAAGATATATATATATATATATATTTTTTTCCTTGATGAAAAATTATGTGTGTGCATGCGTGTGTGTGTGTGTGTGTGTGTGTGTGTGTGTGTGTGTTTGTGTGTGTGTGACTGTGTGCCAGTCCTAGGGCTTGAACTCAGGACCTCAGGACTGTTCCTGAGATTTCTTTTTTGCTCATGGCTAGCACTCTACCACTTGGGCCACAACTCTACTTGCAGCTTTTTGGTGGTTCATTAGAGATAAAAGTCTCATATACTTTCCTGCCCCATCTGGCTTTAAACCATGATCCTCCTATCTTTGCCTCTGGAGTAGCTGGGATTACACATGTGAGCTACCAGCACTCAACTCAACTTGGCTTTTATCAGTCTGCCCTGGTCTAATAGCAGTATACACTCAATAACTTTCACTGAGGAAGACAAGGTCTCAATGAGAGATTTTTGGAAGACAGAAAAGATGTATCTAGGCTAAATGTTGCACATGCACTTTACAGATTCATCATGATGCTCTTGGAGCACTGAATCTTTCAAAGGAAAATCCCAGGTATTCTCTCTACACTCTGCATCCTTCCAACACAACATCAAACACTATTTCAATTAGATAACCACTCATTTAACATATTATGTATATACATGTATATGTATATATGTGTGTATACACATATACATGTATCTGTGGTGTATATATGTTTACATTCATATATAGCATACATATATGCATGCATGCATGTATGTCTAGTATGTATGTGTGTATATATAGTGTGTGCATGTGTGTTTGTGCTTGAATTCAGATTATGAGTGCTGTCTCCTAGCTATTTTTGCTTCATACTTTTTTAAATCATTTTTAAGAAGTTGTACAGAGGATTTTCCACTTAACCAAAAAGTTTATGAATACAATGCATCTCAATCAATGCTACCCCCTTCCAACATTCTCACCCTGTCAGCTTTTTTTACTCAAGGTTGTTGTACTACCACTTGAGTCACAGCTCCACTTCCAGCTTTTGATGGTTAATTGGAACTAAGACTCTCATGGACTTTGCTGCTTGGGCTGGCTTCAAATTTTAGATCTTCAGATCGCAGCCCCCTGAATAGCTAATATTTAGGCATGAGCCCCTGGGACCTGCCTATATTTGATTGTATTTTTAGTGGTTGTCCTTTCAAAACTGCTTAGCTTTTGATCCCATCCCACCTTTCCCTTTAAGGAGCTTACACCACCACTTGTGACTTCTCTTTTTAAAATCCTTATTCCATTTCATTTTCATTAATTTTACTGTGTACATGGTTTGTGCAATGTACATTGTTGTACAAACGATGTACACAGTATAATTAAATGAAACCTCATGATATTCATTAAAAATGAAACTCATACCCCTACACTTTCATTTTGGTATGACCTCATTGTTTTGGAGAGTTTATATAATCACGATATTTTGATTTCCACATTGCTATCTGTCTCTGTCTCTGTCTCTCTCTCTGTCTGTCTCTCTGTCTGTCTCTCTCCTCAACCTAACTAAAATACAGTCTTTCTCCTTTATATCTCAGGGAAAATGAATGATCTTACTAAGTTCAAATCCTTCACTGTAACAATAAAGGGAAAAAATCATTAGACAAATAAAATTTTGCCTCTTACCAAAATTTTCTTTGAGGAGATGAAACTCACACAGCTTTGTCTTCTACCCTAAGGGAGAGGACTGCTTACATACTAATGAGGACAAAACAATTTCTTGAATGCAATGCTCCCATATTTGAATAATTCCCAAAGGTCTTAGAAACTTTAAATAAGTTCCCAGAATCACCCAGGCAAACCACCAGGGAGCTCCTGGATACAGAGGTGAATATTTTCCTGACTGGAAGTTCTCCCTGTATCATATAGGGAAAAGCCATGGTAGGTAGAAA
This sequence comes from Dipodomys ordii, assembly GCF_000151885.1. NCBI lineage: Eukaryota > Metazoa > Chordata > Mammalia > Rodentia > Heteromyidae > Dipodomys > Dipodomys ordii. Next base: position 951,745 of record NW_012267451.1, read on the forward strand.
AAACCAGGCCCAGAAGGAGTTTCCCATGATGCAATATGAAAGTGAGATTTGCTGTTGATGCCAGGATTAATTGGGTAATGATAGAACAGAAGGAGATGATTGGAAGGGAAATCTTTGTCAAATTGAAGCACTAGGGACACAAAGAGAACAATGTTGCTCCAAGTGTTGTCTGCAAATCTGCAGGATTACATGGACTGAAAGCTTCTTAACTTTCATATACTTGGCTTCCAGCCCACAGCTACTAAATCATTTATTTAGTGATCTCACCCAGACATTTGCCTTTAATAAGCAATTTTCCCCCTACGTGGTTAACACTTGGAAACAACTGTCTTAAAGGATTACTTACAAGTATTTTAAGGGATTAGTTAGGGCTGTGTGTTGAGAGAAATCAGGGTTTTCTACCTCCAAAAGCCTACAAACACATCCAGAAAAATCACAATATGTTGATTTTTTTAGTTCATATTTCCCCCATATTTTTATCTCAAACATTTATTTCTGAAGTTTTCTTATACATGTATTTTTGGAATATGTTATATTCTCCATTGACTCTTGAAATGTTCTTGGTCATAATTCTTCACATGTTTTTAAACCATCATTTTTAGTGCCTCAGTTCAACATGATTGTTTCATTGTAAAAATTGACTTTATTTATGTCTTTACATTTTTCTAGTTTGGGAGTGTGTGTGGCATTCACACATACAGATCTACACAGCATGTTTGAAGCAGGTGCATAATTTATTAAACTCATTTTGGATTCTAGTGGACTTTGTTTCATGTATTTATATGGTCAGTTAATATAAATAGGTAGTTATAATTGGATCATAATTTAACTTGCCAGAAGCAGTATGAATGACTCCCTCACGGAATCTTGTTTCAACATATTGACAAAAATGACTTTAATCTTTTCCTCAGCTTGAACAAACTTTATTTTTTGAACCTCCTGTCTGTCTCACTTCGTTGTTCTTAAAGATAATTGTAATCAGCATCTATAAAATCTTTTTGCCTGAAATGCTAGGCATGAAACCCAGGATAGGGAACATTCCATGGTATTTAACATGTATTTGATATCTGGATATTGTGGGTATTTGAAATTCCTTAGATGTATCAAAATATCCCATTGTACGCTATAAATATGTATAAATGTTGTGTGTCAGCAGTTTTAAGGGAAAACAACTCATATATAGGTGATATATATGCATATATACATACATATACATATACATATATATGTCATACAATAGACAACAGGCATATTAAAATGTTCAGTATCACTAATATCTGAGTAATGCTCTGCTATCTGTGCAATACACTGGTATATTTGAATAATTCACTAATATCTAGGTAATTCATTAATATCTGGGTAATGCACTAATATACTTGAATAATTCACTAACACCTGGGTACTGCATTAATATACCTGAATAATTCAATAATACTTGTGCAATGCATTAATCAATTGTATCTAGTAATGGATTAATGCCTGGGTACTGCTCTAATTAATATCTAGTTAATTCACTAATGTTTGGGCAGTGCACACTACAATGTAATACATTAAATCCACAATAAAATGCTACTTTGTTAGGATAAAGACAAACACTAGGTATTGTGGTCAGGCCATAGGTGAAAGAGACCATTTGCATGTTTTTGGCAGAAATGTCCATTTGTGCAGCTATTGTGGAAAGTCATATGATAACAATATGTGTCCACTATGTCCCTTATGTCAATTATGTTGATCCACATGTCTCTCCCAATTATACTGGCAGCATGACTCACAGCCTAACAGATAAATAAAAGATACCATATATACCCAATGGAATACCACATACCTTAACAAAAGAAGAACCTTCTGTATTTGCTACCACATGAATTTAATTGGAGCACATCATGTTAAAAGAAGAGAGCTGGGGGTGTGGCTTAGTGGTAGAGAGCTTGACTAGCATGCATGAAGCCCTGGGTTTGATTCCTCAATACCACATGCACAGAAAAAGCTCGAAGTGGGGACTGTGCTACCTTTTAGCAAAAGAAGCTCAGGGACACTGTCTAGACCCTGAGTTCAAGCCCCAAGACTGGCAAAAATAAAATAAAAATAAAAGTAAATGAAAGAAGGGAGAGAGGCACAGAAAAAAGAAACACTGCAGGAATTCAATAATGTAATCACAAAATCTCCTTCCCATTGACTCACAAGAAAATAAATAGCAGCTACTACAGTCCATAGAATAGTATTAGGCAAATATCCAAAAAAAGGACATAGAAGCTTTGTTAGACAGGATGAATCAAACTTCAAGAGATCTTTCAAACAATTTTTAGTTAATAAGAGTAAATTATAACTGAAAAATGCAGAGATCCCATAAGTAGGGTGGGATGAATGGTTTTATTGCATACATCTGGTAGGGGGGCAAATAGTGAAGATGTAAATAGTCACCACAAAAAGATTAAATCATGTTTATCATTATTATTATTATTATTTACAAGTCACTGTACAGAGGTATCAGTCTTTGAGAACAACACTTCTTGATCAATATCATCCATACAGACACAGGGAGCAACTCAAACAGCATTTTCATCCAGTCTCTAGGTAAAGAGATTCCGTCCTCACTGACATCTACCTCCCAGGGAGGAGGTCTGACTGCCACTACTTGTATCCATGACAGGATGTCTGCTTAGTATCACAGCCAGGAATTACAGAAGGGGTAGAGAGGCAAGAATTTAGAAGAGAATTCTTGTCTCTATTCTGAAATACCCATACTTTGTGTGTGTGTATGTGTGTGTGTGTGTGTATGTGTGTGTGCACATGCATGTCCGTGTGTGTACATCCTCCCCTATAGAGACCACACTTTAGTTAATATGTTCATATTATGTATATGGCCTTGTATATGTTTAAATATATATCTATATATATGATCTCAATCTAACTTCCACTTATGAGAGATAAGAGAAACCTTTTGTCTATCTGAGGCTGAGTTGCTTCACTTAACAAATATTTTGTAGTTCCATCTATATCTCTGCAAATGATGTCATATTCTTCCTGAGGGTAAGATATATATATATAATAGTAACACATTATATATTTCATATTACATGATATAAATTATATATAATTGTATATTTGATATGATAATATGATATAATATGATATAAGACAATTATATATAATAATGTGCAATATAATTAACATTATATAAATATTATATGTTAATATTTCACATTACATATTAATATAAAATAGCAATGTACAAAATATATAATAATATTTATATTCATATAGTAATATGTAAATTGCATGTCAACATGATCATATATTAATATAAATTTCATACTAATATATAAATATACATTACTATTTATGTAATAACATGTTATATATTAATACATGTGTTATAACATGTCTTACATAATATATAGTATATAACTATTTTATACTTCATAATTTATATTATTAAAAGATATGTTTTATATTATATCATATTATATTAGTAATATTACATATAACATAATAATATAATATAATATATAACACATGCATTCTATGATGTTAGTAATATTATATAAAATATAATACATAATACATTATAATATATTACATGTGCAATATATTATATTATGTTAACATATAATGTATATATTAATATAAAATACATTATGCATATATATATTATATATAATATTATTGTTAGTATATAATAAGAATATTATACATTACTATATACATATAAATTATATTATTATATTATATTGTATTATACTATACATATGATCGAATGTAACACAATATGCAACAATGTAATTATATTTAATAACTAATAATATAATTTGTAATAATTATAAAACAATATATACAAACATTATATATACATATATACCTACAAAATAAAGGGTTCATGATAATGCTGGAAGGCATAGAATATCAACAGCACACAAATCAGTTTTTGACAATTTCTGTTAGCACTAAATCGCACACACACACCTGTGTATATATGTATAGACATACCTATATGTATATATTGTATATATATGTATATATGTGTATATGTTCATTATTATTTTTTTTTGTCGGTCGTGGGGCTTGAACTCTGGGCCTGGGCGCTGTCCCTCAGCTCTTCAGCTCAAGGCGAGCATTCTACCACTTGAGCTACAGCGCCACTTCCTATATGTGTATATGTATGTCTATATACATACACATAAAAGACTTAAATACATCTGTGTCAGGCAGCCCACATATTTACATGTTTCTGCTGTGGGTTTGCACACACACAATAATTTGGGGGATCATGGTAGAAATGAAAGAGATTTCAGCTGATAATAGATCAACAGATAAGTTTATTCTAGGAGAATTTTATTTCTCCTTCAGTCATAAAGGATAGTTTTAGTACTTAGTTAGTGTCTTCTACATTGGTAGATTTTTTTTTCCATTCTATACCCTCTTTAATTTCAAGATTTTTGGGTAGAAATCTGCTACTGTTCTGATGCATTTGCTCTCTCCCTCGTAGGTGGCAATATTCTTTACTTAGTTTCTGCACTTCATGTTTTAAGCAATTTTCCTTGGGGAGATCCTGTACTGACCTTGTCTGGAGTCCTAACAGATTTTTTAACTGGGTGTGCATCTCTTGCTCAAGTGGTGCCTTATAATTTCCCTTAATTGTAATAGCTTACAATCTATCTACTTCTAGGATTTTTTTTTTTTTTTTTGCCATTCCTGGGGGCTTGATCTCAGAGCCTGGTGGTGCTGTCTCTGAGCTTTTTCTCTCAATGCTAGCACTCTACTACTTTGAGCCACAGCTTCACTTCTGGCTCTTTGGTGGTTAATTGGCAATAAGCATCTCACACACCTTCTTGCCTGGGCTGCCTTTGAACCTTGATCCTCAGATCTCAGCCTCCTGCGTAGCTAGTATAACAGTGATGAGACACTATTAACAGCAACTGGAGTCTTGTAAAATTCAAGCAAAGAGGCTGAGTAAATGAAATTTTTCTTGGATGAAGACATTGACAGTTGTACAAAATGTGGCTAATTAATGTCATTAAATTATGCACCTTAGACATGGAAGCTATGTGCATATGATCATATAAAATGATATTACTTTAATGTACTCCAAGAAATGGAAACAAGGTTTTATATTTTACTTTTTTGTATTTGCTTCTTTTTCCTTTTTGTTGCTGTTTTTGATTTCTGTACTTTTTGTCTTCTATGTAAGTTTCTCTCTTTTGGGAAGGGGAATGGGAAACACAGAAATGTTAGGATCACTATGTTAAATATGAAATATACAACTTGCAGGGGAAGTGGGTGAGGAAGGAAAGGCGAGGAAGAAATGAGGGAAGAGATAACACTGTTCAAAAGGAAATGTTCCCGGGCGCTGGTGGCTCACGCCTGTAATCGTAGCTACTCAGGAAGCTGAGATCTGAGGACCTTGGTTCAAAGCCAGCCTGGGCAAGAAAGTCCGTGAAACTCTCCAATAAACCACCAGAAAACCGGAAGTGGCGCTGTGGCTCAAGTGGTAGAGTGCTCCCTTTGAGCTGAAGAGCTGAGGGACAGGCTCAGGCCCAGAGTTCAAGACCCACGACTGACCAAAAAAAAAAAAGGAAATGTACCAATTACCTGACTTAAGTAACTATAACTCCTCTGTATGTCACCTTTACAATAAAAAAGAAATGATGGCAATGATAGATGAATTTTAGTAAACATGGGCTTTAAAATCTCTAAAAGGAAGAAATAAAGAAAATTAATTGTATATTTGACTTGATTCCTGGCTACTCAAAAAGTCATTTTTTTTTGTGATTACTCATTGTCTGTTCTGTTCCTTCCTCCAGTAATACAGCCTTAGAAAGTGGGATCTTAGGGCTAGGAAGAGGACTCAATGGTAGAGTGTTTGTCTTGCATGCATGAGGCCCTGGGTTGATTCCTCAGCACCATATAAAGAGAAAAAGCTGGAAGGGGCGCTGTGCCTCAAGTGTTAGAGCGCTAGCCTTGAGCTGAAGAGCTGAGGGACAGAGCCCAGACCCAGAGTTCAGGCTCCATGGCGGAAGGAAGGAAAGAAGGAAGGAAGGAAGGAAGGAAGGAAGGAAGG
>NW_012267451.1:958117-1016423 GCF_000151885.1 Dipodomys ordii
AAGGAAGGAAGGAAGGAAAGAAAAGAAGGGAGGGAGGGAAGGAGGAAGGAAGGAAGGAAAGAAAAGAAGGGAGGGAGGGAAGGAGGAAGGAAGGAAGGAAGGAAAAGGAAGAGGAAGAAACTGAGTGTTTGGTAGGGGGTGAATATGAGTAAATGGGTATTAAACATAATCAAAGCACCATATTCAAAATAAAACTCTTTTATACAATGCATATATATGAATTTCTGCAAAGGAAAATGCAAAGTTTAAAAAAAATATAATACATATAAGTGATTTCTAAGGACAGGAAAAATCACCATAATTCAAATATAAAAAAGTGGAAATTTTCATCAGTGAGGACAGATCTTTGGCTTTCATTTGATTCACAAGATTATTGTGGGCATTCATTTGCTCCTATTTTCCACCCTCTACATTAATGCTAAAAAGTCCTTAGAGAGTGCGATATCACGAATCAAATCTAGGTAATTATAACCTTTGTGTTTTGAGTATCCAAGACCATATAATAATCAATAGCCAACCTGTCCCTCCCCAGCTGTTTCTTTGGTTCTACGTCTTCTGGAGAATTGACTGCTTAACTGTCTCTTCTTCCTTGGGTAGTCTGGATTCTAAATCCATAGCCAGCCCTGCTTCCATATTAACCCTACTGATGGAAACTAAGGCTTCTTTCGTCTTCGAGATGTAAGTGAATATCAGATCCTCATTCTTTAAACCATAGTCTAAATCAGTCCATGCTGTGGAGCTAAAAATGCAGCTAAAAATGAGAAGTATTCTTTCCTCTTCATCAAGACACACAAGTCGTTTGCAAAGATAGATGGGAGAAAAATAAGGTATCAATTGCAGCCAGCATAAGGATTTTAAAAGTTTATGGTTTATTTTTCCTTAGAAAGGCAAAGTCAAAGTTCAGCAAAATAAAACACCATGAAGTGGGTACTTGAAAGAGGTAGGGTCAAAGGGAAAGTGGTAGACAAATTAAGAGGAGAATGGGGAGAATGAAGTCAAGAATCCAATGTATATTTATAAAATTAAGAAAGGTGAGGGAGGGCTGGGAAGGTGGCTCAGTGGTAAGGTGTTTGCCTTGCATGCCTGAGGCCCTGGGTTCGATTCCTCAGCACCACATAAGCAAAAAGAAAAAAGCCAGAAGTGGTGCTGTGGCTCAATGGTAAGGTGCTAGCCTTGAGCTGAAGAGCTGAGGGACAGCGCCCAAGCCCAGAGTTCAGATCCCATGACTGGACCAAAAAAAAAAAAAGAAAGAAAGAAAGGTGAGGGAAGGAGTAGGTAAGGAAGGGACAGGGGAAAATGTTGAAAGGGTGACATCAACATATTGTATTCATAAACTGCTTTGTTAAATGCCAACTCCTTTTTACAGCTACTTAAAGATAATTTTAACAAGCTAAAAAACAATCAAAATAAATCTATCCAACCACAAAAAATTATGTTTGTTATTTTTTTGTTGGTGGTGATCATATTAGTGATTAATATGCAAGAAATCTAATTTGAGATTTTATTTTTATTTCTTCCAACTATAGTTCCACTTCCCATTCACATTTGATCAAAATAGAAAATAGGTATCACCAGACAGTCTCCTGAGCACCCTCAAAAGGGGTCTATAGATGATGGTGATAGGAGGAAGAAAGAGCAGGGGAAGGATAGGAAGAAAGTTCTACCATGGGGGAGGGACATACAAAGCAACAAAAAAAAATCACCTTATAAATATGTTAGAAACAATAGCAAGAAAGAAAAAACCATTATAACCCCTGTTTTCACTGCATTTGATGTTGGTATAATTTGGGGAGGGGAAGGGAAAAAATAAATTGTTTAAATAGGGATACAGGTGGACCCATTGCAACAATGAGATGTATAAGATGTTATGTCAAAAAACAAACTTTACAACTTTGGCAGTGGGGGGTGGGGGTGGTGAGTGTAGTTGTAGTGATGGGAGGGCCCAGATGGTAGGGGAAAACAAAGGAGGAAGCAACAATGCTTGATAAGCAATGTACTTATTACCTTGCTCATGTAATTGTAACCCCTCTGTGAGTTATTTTCACAATAAAAAAACTTATTAAAAAGAAAAAAGAAGAGGAAGGCATTCAGAATCACTTTAGAGTCATGGTATGAATTGTGTGTAATATATAGATTATTTTTAACCCAGATGTTTGTACAAGTTGCAGCTCATTATGATTTTATATGAAAAAATTCCCAGCATAGCATTGTAATGAAAGAATAGAATAGAGCTGTCCAATTAAGGCTACTGAGAAAGAAGTTCTTCCAGGCAGTTTTTGTTCCACAATGAATTCAACTACACATTTCATTTCTCTGTTACTGGGGGATGAGAACCCTTTCACACAGATATGTTTCTGTTTGAAGGAATTCCTGGAAGTTCCACAAAAGGTTTGTGGGTGTCATCTGTTGCAATCATGTCAGAAAGAATGGATGAGCCTTTTTTGGGGGGTGCACATTTTTGGAGCTAGGTATATGCTCTGCCATTTTTACTAACAACCCTATCATTCTCAAAGGACTGGGATCAGACTTTCACCTCCTAATGTAGTCACTGAAAATAGTTTTTATATGTCTCAGTAGTGAGTAGAACTGTATTGTTTTTCTGTATCGTATTTTAATTTATATTGTTATTATTATTATTATCATTAAGTCATTGTACAAAAGGGTTGCAATTTAACATGTCAGTTGGTGAATCGACACATCTGTATCAATGACGTTCCTTCCATCATTCTCCCCGCCATCTGTCTACATCCTACTGATAATTAGGAAATAATAGAAATAATATCCTTTAGAGATGGTAGTTTTTAAAAAATTGTTTTCAATTGTGTTATTATTTCTATTTTAAATCTCTGAACTTCAAAAAGGAGGTACAAGAGAATACCAAGTTAGCATAGCTAAGTGTCCAATACTTCTTGTTCAGTCACCCTTTCTCATCTGTCTTTTCCTTTCAATTTGCATTTCCCACTGTCTTTATCACATGTGCATTGAATATTCTTGCTGTATTTGTCCCTTGTTCCATTTGATATTCATCCATTCCCTCCCCCCCCACACACACATTATCCCCTTCATTTCGAATCTGTTGGCCAAACTTTTCAATTCAAATAAGAAATGTGGGCAACTGGAAATTATAGTTACAAATGGGATCATTTGAATATTACTTCTAAATTTCTTTAACACATACTTTGGAGTAATTGTTAGGCCCCAGTTATACTTTGTTGTTTTAATCACTTTTTGCATGGTGATTGGTGTGTATGTGTGTGTGTGTGTGTGTTGCTTTTTTCTTTTTATTGTGAGAATACTGTATAGAGGAGTTACAATTACATGGACAAGCATTTCTTATCAAGCATTGTTGCCTCCTCTTTGTTTCCCCTTCCCATCCCTTCCCATATTCCCCCCCTCCCTCCACCTAATCCTCCCTCCCTATCCTCCCCGCCCCCCACCAAAGTTGAAAATATGGTGTATATACACAATGGAATTCTATGCCTCCATCAGAAAGAATGACATTGCCCCATTTGTTAGGAAATGGAAAGACTTGGAAAAAATTATATTAAGTGAAGTAAGCCAGGCCCAAAGAAACATAGGTTTCATGGTTTCCCTTATTTGCAATAACTAGTATATGTCTGAGTCAACCAGAAAAGGTCAGATAAGTTGATGTTAGGGGAATGAACCCTAAGATAAGTATTCAAATGTTTTTTTTTCATTTCATGCAATTGTTTCTAACATATTTATAAGATGATTTCTATGTTGCTTTGTATGTTGCTTTTTTTGGGGGTGGGGCGTCCAGTCGTGGAGCCTGAACTCTGGGCCTGGGCGCTGTCCCTCAGCTCTTCAGCTCAAGGTTAGCACTCTACCACTTGAGCCACAGCGCCAGTTCCAGCTGTTTTCTTTTTGCTTATGTGGTGCTGAGGAATCAAACCCAGGGCCTCATGCATGCAAGGCAAGCACTCTACCACTGAGCCACCTTCCGAGCCCCTGTATGTTGCTTTCTTATTCAAGTTTTTTGTCTTCAGAGTTCACCAGGAGGATGTTTTCCACAATATTTACTATGTTTAAACAAAGATTGAATTATTTTATTCAGTTATGTACTATTTGATTCCTTGGTGTAATTTTACAGCACAGTTACAATTTTTATGACTTTTGCAACTACAATGATAACTCTGTTTTGTACTAAAAGCCAAAATAAGCTAAATATTTTAAAATGTGGGTGATTCATAGTAAAATGGAGTAGATATTAATTATTGGAAATGAAACAAGTTGATTCACTAATTTCCTTTTTCTTCTTTCTCTATCCTTTTAATTCTCTTTCTGAAAAGGTGTCCAAGCAAGATAGAATCACAGAATGGAACACATGTCTCAGAATTCCATCTTTTTGGCCTCTCTGAGGATCCAGACCTGCAGCCGTGTCTCTTTGGGCTATTCCTGTCCATGTACCTGATCACTGTATTTGGGAACCTGGTCATCATCCTGGCCATCTGCTCTGACCCTCACCTCCACACCCCCATGTACTTCTTCCTCTCCATCTTGTCCTTTGTGGATATCTGTTTCATCTCTACCACAGTCCCAAACCTGGTTGTGAACATCTGGCTTCACAGCTGGGTCATCACTCATGCAGGTTGCCTGATACAGATGTCCATTTATATCCTTTTTGCAACAATGGATGACATGCTTCTAACCGTCATGGCCTATGATCGCTTCGTGGCCATCTGTCACCCTTTACATTATGCAGTCCTCATGAGCCCTCGCCTGTGTAGGTTCTTAGTCTGCACATGTCTGTCTGTCAGCATTGTGAACTCCCAGCTACATACTTTGTTTGTCTTACAATTTACCAACTTTCAAGAGGTCCAAGTCGCCAATTTCTTCTGTGACCCTTCCCATGTGGTGAATCTGGTCTGTTCCAACACCTTCTCTAAGGACATGGTGAAATATTTTGCCGTTGGCATCTTTGGTTTTTTCCCTGTTGTAGCCATCACTTTGTCTTACTATAAAATCATATCATCCATTCTCAAAATAGCATCCTCAAGTGGGAGGTACAAAGCTTTCTCCACCTGTGGCTCTCACCTGTCAGCTGTTTCCTTATTTTATGGAACAAGCATTGGTGTGTACCTTGGTTCAGGTATAACAGAATCCCCTAGAAAGGTTGTAATTGCCTCTGTGGTTTACACTGTGATCAACCCCATGCTGAATCCTTTCATTTACAGCCTGAGGAACAGAGATATGAAACAGGCTTTCAATAGAATCCACAGAAGAAAATTCTTCTTTAGGACTTAAAACAATTTGTTTCATTTGTACCAAGGTAAAGCTAGAAAAATAAGTGCCGAAGCTGCCAATTCCAGCTTTTCAGGTCATATTAAATTCTGGTTTAATGGCTTTAATTTCTAACAGTGCATCATAGTAAAAAGTTGGTAGCCAATATTGGCTATGTAAAGAATGGTTAGAGTTGAAATGATTTTTTTCTTTCTTTCAAGAATAGGTAGAAAGTTTAGTTTGGGATAATTAAACATTTTGGAGATGTATCTTATTGATAGATGCACTATAATATGAGTGCTTTAATGTATTAAGTTGCACATTTGAAAATTGTTCATAACAAAAATGTTTCAAATTTTATTTTATTTTTTAAATTTATTATTGTTTTAAAGGGGTCGTATGGAGGGTTTAGTTACATAAGTCATATAAAGAGTGAATTCCTCTTTAAACAACATTACTCCTTCCCTCCCTCTCTCCACCCATAAGTTGTATTGTTTATTTTCCACATAGTGGGTATTACTGCTGCATTTGTTCACCTTTTGTTCCACCATTTTTGTGTCCCCTCCTTCTTTTAATGTCCTAAAGACAGATAAAGGAACAAACAAGACAAAAGGAAAAGAAAACAAAAGCAGCAACAAGTTAAAAAAAACCCTCTTGTTTCCAGTTCCTGGAGTTCATTTCGATAGATATTATTTTATATGATCAGACACACATAGCTATTGCACCTTTGTGATCCTCTCCTAAGAATATTCTCCTTTGTTCTAACTGTGTGAATGCCTAGAAACCTATGTAATTCAAGCATTCTTTTTCTTATACCATACAGTATATTTACTTGACAATTTATTGTTTCAAAAATATGAATGGGAGTAAAAGGCAAATGAGATTTGGAAAAAAAACAGGAGACACAGAAATGATTAGTACATACAATAAGGTCCTCCCAAGAAGAGGAATGATTCAGAAACTTTTGTGGGCCTTATTTCCTTTCTTCTCCTCCCTCCAATGAATCTGGGCAGCTCATTCCTGTCTGTAGTTAATTATGAGCTTTGTGTTGCATCTCTGTGGTTCCATGTGGGTTACACAGATGTCAATAATCAGCCTGTACATCCAGTTTGAGTCATATGAAGTCCAGGAGCCACCATATGTGTGTCTCTTTTATTAATGTCTCTGTTGGTAAGCTCCTAGCTAAGACCACATTCATATCAACCCTGAGGACAGAGCCTGAACTTTCACTGAGAACCAGACAGTAGACAGATACACATCAGTTCCCCATTGCTTCTTTGTAAACTTTCAGAGGCACTGTATACAAGACCTAGTGCTGAAGAATATGGAGATGGAGGAAGAAGATGGAGATGGAGGATGAGCAATCAAGACCTTTGTATCCTCATTACCACTACAACTATGTGTTTCATGTAGTCAGATGGGAGTGAGTTATTATCAATGCTTGATAAGAAATGTACTCATTATCTTGCCCATGTAATTGTAACCCCTCTGTACAGTATTTTCACAATAAAAATATAAAAAAAATAAATAAATTTAAGTTACAAATATAGTCATGTGAGCCAGTAGATATGTGAGTAATATCCAACCTAGATCAAAACTAGCTGCCCACAGAAAAAATAAATTCTGGAGAGGATAGTGGAATATTCTTACCCACTGTTGATGGGAATTCAAATAAGACCAATCTTTGTAGAAATCAGTATGGATATTTCTCCAAAAACATTAAAAATTAAACATAGTATTTACTATATACCATTTCTGATTATATTTTCCCCCAAATAAAAGTCAATTTTAGCCTGGTATCTGTGGCTCATGCCTGTAATCCTAGTTACTCTGGAGTCTGAAATATAAGGATTGAGGTTCAAAGCCACTTTGGTTAGGAAAGTTCATGAGATTCTTATCTCCAATTACCCACCAGGAAACCGGAAGTGGTACTGTGGCTCAAGTGGTAGAGTGCTTGCCTTGAGCTAAAGAGCTCAGGGACAGCACCCAGGCCCAGAGTTAAAGCCCCATGACCCAAAAAAGTCACCTTACCATAGAGGCACCCATATGTACCTGTTTATCATCATGCAATTCAAATGCCAAGCCATGGAACTAGCCTAAGTTTCTGACAAAGGATGAAGAGATGATGGATATATATATATATATATATATATATATATATATCAGATGTGAGATTGACTATTCCAAGCCTTTGTTTCCTCATCATAAAGACAAACATGACAGTTTGGGCGTTATAATGGAAGATGCCATTGTTTAGAAAATCAGTTATGAGGACTGTGAATTTTATGTGCTTTTAATTCTTGTGATGGGGCTAAATCATATGCTACATTTGCTTTCTACCCACCAAATTCTCCCTCCAATGGATGCTTCTCCCTCCTCTGCAGAAGATGGGTCATTCAAAACCATTTCCTAAATATTCTGTAATGATAATAACGAAGGTTATAAGGAGTACTGTAATGAGGAAATCAGGAACCATACATTGTTAATATTTTCAGAAAATGTGGTGAGGCCTAGATAAGGCCTAGATAATTTTATGTAATTTGTTTTCAAGTCCTTAATAAATATTAAAGAATACGTTGTGTGTTTTTGTGTGTCTCTCTGTGTGTGTGTGTGAGTGTGTGTATGTGTATGTGTGTGTGTGTATGTGCTAGTACCAGGGCTTGAACTCAGAGTCTGGGCACTCTTTGTTATCTTTTATGTTGAAGCTAGCACTCTCCCACTTGGGCCACACCTCCATTTGTGGCTTTCTGCAGGTTAATTGGAGATAAGGGTATTGTAGACTTTCTTGCTCAGGCTAGCTTTGAATCTTCATCCTCAGCCTCCTGCGTAGTTAGGATTACAGGCATAATCCACCAGCACCTGACTTTTCCCATTATATTGAAGTAACTCTGTTGTAGTTATTTAGGAAGGAAAGAATGAAGCCATCTTTTCCATGAGCTGATTTTGGACAGTCATGGAAGCTTATCTATGGCCTCTTGAAAACCCAGACAGTCATTTCTTTTTCCTGTCACTCCAGGAGTGGACTCCCTTGCTACAGAGTATCTTGAACTACAGCCCATTCTCTTTGGTTGTTGTTGTCCATGTACCTGGCCACTATGTTTAGGAACCTGCTTGTCGACCTGGCAGTCAGATCTTACCCCCCCCCCCCACATACACACCACATTCCTATGTACTTCTTCCTCTCCAACCTGTCCTTCATGGACATCTGCTTCATCTCCACCACCATCTCCAAGATGCTGGTGGACATCCAGATCCAGAATAAAGCCAGAGTTGCCCGACTCAGGAATATTTTAAAGGTATATTTATTGGAATGGGTTATTTTCTACTGACTGTGATTGCCTACAATTGCATTGTGGCCACCTGTCATCTGAATTACACTGTGATCATGAGCTCCTTTCTGTGTGACCTCTTGCTTCTGCTATCTTGGCTCATCATGATCTAGGTCTCTCTGACACATATTTTGTTAATGAAGCAGCTGAATTTCTCCACAAGCACCAAAATCCCCCTATTTCTTCTGTGACCTCTCCCAGACCTCTCACTCTGAATAGGCACAATCTTTTAAGTAATGTCTCCAACCATTTTTCAATGGCTGTTTTTGAGTAAAGGCCTGATGTATTGCCAGGGATGTTGCAAATCCATGATCCTCTTCCTTATGTTTCCCCCATAGCTGTGCTGACAATTGCTTGCCACCATACCCACTCTCTATCATGGGGATGAGTTCACATTCACTTTAGTTTGCTTTTGCCCAGGCTGACCTCACAGCCCCTCTCAATCCTCACTTCCTGAGTAGCTGATATTATAAGTATGAGCACCACATCTTTCCCTCATTTATCCCTTGCATTGCATTTCCATATAACTTGAGAATTATTAGGTAAATGCAATAGGTGGCTGAGGAATGAGAATATCACATGGTATTCAAGCCAGGGAGACAGGTTTATTTTCCAAACTGCTGGCTGACCTGCAGTCAAGTTGGAATCACACATGGTCAGAAAAAAGGGTGGAGCCACCCCCAGGCCAGGACTCATCAAGGCCAGGGTCAGGGAGGGCAGGATATGGATGTGACCTCAGGGAGTGGGGAGGTGGCTGTCTCCAGTTGTGCCAGTTATTTAGGTGACACAGGTACTAGGTAGAGATTTAGCCAAGAGGAGGGAGGAGTTTGCTCCACCTTCCCAGGGCCAATCTTACATTCCAACCTTCTAATAATTATGATAAAAGATGCAGATTCTCTCTGATACTTCCTGCTGGCAAGGTGTGTCAACATTAGGTGTAAAAATTGAAATATGCCCCCCACCCAGAAGGCAGCAAGCAGCAGTTGTGCTTTGGTAGATGCAAGTCCTTGAATGGTAGAAGTCTCCTAAGGCAGGGGCTGGACAACAATAAGAGGAAAAATATAACTGAAAAGAAAAACTTGGATGCCAATGGCTTAGAGGTGACAACAGGGATGAGGTAGAGGGATGTCAGGGATGTGAGACAGCATTACCTTTGTAGGTTCAAGGGGTGGAACAAGTGTACCTCGAAATCAATGATGGTGTAGAAGGGGCAGGAACAGGAGCCCTTTTTATACTTTTTTTTTGGTTGGTCCTGAGACCTGAACTCTGGGCCTGGGCACTGTCCCTCAGCTCTTCAGCTCAAGGATAGAACTCTACCACTTGAGCCACAGTACCACTTCTGGCTTTTTCTGCTTATGTGGTGCTTAGGAATTGAACCCAGAGCCTCATGCATGCAAGGCAAGCACTCTACCACTGAGCCACCTTCCCAGCCCCCGTTTTTTATTCTTAACAGATGAATCCAGTGGCTTCCCTTGAACTTGACTGCTGTGGGGTGGTCAGCAGAACCTGGTGAGGGCCTGTCCACTTAGAACATAAACCAGATAGATTAAGGGTCTTGAGAAACACTTGAACCCCAGGCAAAATTGGGGGAGTGGGAAAGGGGCCTTGATGAGGCTGAGGGAGACATTGTTCAGCATATTGGCATAACATATGCCTAAGAAAAGTTAGGACAGGAAGGTAGTCTATTGGTGGAGTCTTTGTATTGTTGGTAGGGAAATTACCTAGAAGGAAAGGTCTCCCATGCATTAATTCAAAGGGACTGAGAAAAGTAGGGCTGCGGGGAGAGGCATGTAAGTGGGTGAAGGCCAGAGGTAAAAGTTCTGGCCAGGAAAACTAGAGCTCTAAAGAGAGTTTAGTAGGCTGTTTTTTGTAGCTCGTGAGGCTTGATCTCTGGGCCTGGGTTCTGTCCCTCAGCTCTTCGGCTCAAGGCCAATACTCTATCGCTTGAGCCATAGTGCCACTTCCAGTTTTCTGGTGGTTTATTGGAGATAAGAGTCTCATGAATTTTCCTGCATGGGCTGGCTTTGAACCACTATCCTTAGATCTCAGCCTCCTAAGTAGCTAGGATTACAGGCATGAGCCACTGACACCCAACGTAAATTGTGCTTTAAGGAGGGCATTAGCACTTCCAACCTTTCCAGAAGACTGATGTCTGTAAGGAATGTGAAGATTCCACTGGATATTTTAAGAGCCTGCCAACTGTTGTGTCACTTTAGAGATGAAGGCAGGTCCCTTGTCAGATTGAAGTAACTTGGGTAAGCCAAACCTAGGAATAATTTCTTTTATTAAGACAGGGGCAACAGTGTCAGCAGTCTCTGACATTGTGGGACAGGCCTCAATCCATCCTGAAAAGGTATGTCAGCCTTACATCCAGGCATGTGAGTGAAGTCTATTTGCCAGTCTTCCCCCGTGCTTGGTGCATGAGGAATGCAGCCGGTCAGTGATCTCCCTATGAGGAGGTAAGGGAACAAGTGGGGCAGGCTTGGGTAATAGCCTTTAGTCAGGCTGTTACACTAGAGTAATGGAGTAAAGGTTTGAGAAGATGGAAGAGAGGCTTGTATTTGATGTGCAGTGTCTGGTGCACCTGGAAAAGAAAGCTGCCTGCTTGTATCTCAGGAAGAATGACTTGTCCTCCTAGGGGCTGTCATCCCTGTGCTTCCTGGGAGGCTACCTGGTGGAAAAGTTCCTCAAGCTCCTGTATAAGAGGGTTAAATTGAAGGCAATACCAGAAGCAAGGGAACTGGAAGTTGTTTCTGGCTGCTAGCTTGGCCTCCTGGTCTGCTTTTGAATTGCCAACCATGATGGCATTCAGTCCCATCTGGTGTCCCTGGCAGTGAATGATGGCTGCCTGTTGGGGAAGGGAAGCCACTTCTAGGAGCTTAAGAATAAATGAGGTATTAGTAGTGGGGGTCCTTTTCGTGGACAGGAAGCCATGCTGCTTCCAGATGGCAGCATGTGAGTGGAGAATAGGATTGTTGTAATTTGGGGAGGGAAAGGGGTATAGCAGAATGCTCAAATGGGGATGCAGGTTGACCCATTGTGATGACGAGATGTACATGACACTATGTTGAAAACAAACTACAATGACATGGGTGGGAGGGGGCAAGAGGAGTTGGGGAGGTGGGGAGGGTAATGATGGTAGGGAAAAACAAAGGAGGAGGTAACAATGGTAGATATGAAATGTACTCATTACCCTACTCATGTAACTGTAACTCCTCTATACAATATTGTTACATATATATATATATATATATATATAATAAAGCTATAAGTTCTGTGTTTTGTTAGATAATGCCAGGGAGCAGAGGGCTTCCATTGATGTACCATGTGTCTTCTGGGTCAGGTGTGAATTCCTGGTCTCTCTTCCAAGGTCTCTGTATAGGAGGGGGAAAGAGGGGTAGAACTAGATGGAAGCAAAGTAGCTGGACTGGGAGTCTAGCAGTCAGGGAAAAGTCAGGGTTTTCAATAAAAGTATCATGAAGTAGCTGTAGGCCAAAAGGGGAAAGGGAAGACAGGGCTTTGTTAGATAAAAAGGTCCTTAAATCTATAGGGAGAGCAAAGGATGACTATTTCCAGGTGTGCCAGTTGCCTAGGTGACATAGGTACTGGGTAGAGGCTTAGCTAAGAGGAGGAAGGAGTCTACTCTGCCTTTCTAGGGTATACATTACAAGAATCATCTGCAGTTAATAAATCTGTTGAAGAAATGCCTTACCTGTCTTGGTGCATTTTAGAATTCATGTAGATTGTGCTTATATTACTAACTTGTTAAAAGCTATGATGTTGAACTTCAGATCTGTTTTGCAAATCATTCCCCATTCTCTGTGATATTTTTTCATTTTCCTCTAGTCTACCATTTTTATTATTTTATTTATTTTTATTGGAAAGGTGATACACAGAGGGGTTACAGTTACACAAGTCAGATATTGAGTACATTTCTTTTTGAGCAATGTCACCTCTTCCCTTGTTTTCTCCCAGTCTTTTCCCTCCTGACTTCCTTCCCCATAAGTAATTTAGTTCATTTTCAACATAATATCTATTGATATCGCTACTAAATTTGTTGACCCTTTGTCTCGCCATTTTTGTGCTTCCCTTTACCCTTCACCAAACAGATAAACTTATATACAAGACAAAAAGTACAGACATGAAAAACAGTGACTAAAGGGGAAAACAAAACAAAAACACAAAAAGTAAAATTAAAAGCCTCTTGTTTCCATTTCTTGGAGTTCATCTTTATACAGATCATTTTATATGATAATATGCTATTGAACTTTCATGATCCTCTCCTAAAAATATTCTCCTTTGGTCTTACTGTGTGAATGTTTATGGTCCCGTTTATTTATCATGTCTAATTGTAATATTTTTGTCTTTTGCCATCCATAGTGTTTATTTGTAGATTTATAGGCACATTCTAATTATTACAAATGAGGAGAACCATGCAACCTATGTTTCTTTGGGTCTGGCTTACTTTGCTTAATATAATTTTTTCTCAAGTCTTTACATTTTCTTACAATGGCGTAATCCCATTCTTCCTGATGGAAACATAGAATTCCATTGTGTATATATACTATATTTTCATGATCGATCCATTCATCCACTGAGAGAAATCTTGGTTTATTCCATAGCTTGGGTATGAAAAGCTGTGCTGATAGCTTTAGTGTGGTCTTCTTTGTAGTTTATTAGATAAATGCCTGGGAATGAGATTGCTGGATCATAGAGAAGCTCTAATTTTAGTTTTTTGAGGAGCCTCCATACCAGAGTAGTTGAACAAGTCTGCATTCCCAACAGTGTAGTAGCATTCTCCTTTGGACACATCTCCACCAGCATCTGTTATTGCTAGTTTTCTTGATAATTGCCATTCTAACTAGAGTATGGTGGAATCTCAATGTTGTTTTATTCACATTTCTTTTTTAGCCAGAGATTTTGAACATCTCTTCATGTGTCTATTCTTACTTCATGTGCCAAGCTTATGGCTTCTTCTGATATGTCTACTTTTAAGTCTGTAGCCTATTTATTAATTGGGTGTTGGTTCTTTGAAGGTTTGTGTTTGAGTGTGTATGAGGCTCTTGTCTGTTGCATAGCTAGTAAAGGTCTTTTTCCATTTTGTAGGCTTTCTATTGGTCTTGCTAGCTATGTCCTTTGCCATGCAGAAACACTTCAGTTTGATGCAATCCCATATATCCAAACTTTCTTTAATTCATTGTGATTCTGGATCTTTATTTAGGAAAATTTGGCCCATGCATCTATTGTGGTGATCATGTAGTTCTTGGCCTTGCTTCTCTTGGTGTGTTTTTATTAACTATATCTGTCATGATCTACAGGAGTCTTCTTAAATTCACTCAAGTCAAGATGAATTTCTAAAGTCTCTTAACTAATATTTACATGGTGTTCTTCCTAGCATCTTCTGTTGGTACCTGATATATTCTCTTTCTTTGAATTTTACAACATTTAGATCCATGCATCTGTTGAGATACTGCCATTTTTCTCATGCCTAGCTTGTTTCACTTAATATAATGTCATTCAAGTTGATCTCTATCACAGCAAAATTCAAGATCATAATAATTGTTATACCTGAATACAGTCTTATTTTTTATAAGTACCACATTTCTCTACCTATTTACATGATTCTTAATATTCATTGATTATTTCCATACACTTATTATTGGAACTAATTCACTAATTCATCATGGACAATGGGAATGTACATAAATTTCACCTTAGCAATTTCCTGCCTTTTGGGTAGACATGAAGTAATGGATAGCTTGAAGATACAGTAGCTCTATTTTCATTTTTATTTTCCCCCAAACATCAAAGTCCCACAATAACTGCACTAGTAAAAATAATGCACAATACCATTATATTATCTAAACTTATATTTTTCTTTATTGGTCTAAGCCTGGGACTTGAACTCTATAGTTGAAGATTTTGCTCATTGGCTGGCACACTTCTAACTGAGCCATGTCTCCAATTCCTGTCTAATTTTTTTCCTATATCATTAGTGGCTTTTATTATCTTCCAATTTTTTAACTTTTAGGGTTTTTCTTGCTGTTTTCACCTTTTGAAAATACATATTTATTATCTTAGTTAATTGAGCAAAGGATTTACCACTCAACAAATAACTTTTCAAATACAATGCATCTTGACTGATGTCATCCCTTTCTTGAATATCTCCCAGACCTCCAACACAAACTTTCTTCTCAAGTTCCCTCATTTCATAGAATATGCATTGAATATTATGAGTGAAGTTCCCCCCTAACTCCTTTCTTCATTTGTCTATACTCGTCCTTTGACCTTCCTCTAACACACACCATTTAATATCACGTTGTTATTCCTGGTATTAATTTTTCTGGGGAATCACACCAAATTCTGCAAATACAATACTTGGAAAATGTATTTATGAATATTTGCATAGAATGCTGTATGTGTTTACTTATGCATGTATAAATTAGTATAACTCCTTCCAAGGTATGTTTGCCTCAGTTTAAGTAGGGACCCTAGACTAGTGGTGAATTCATGACTTTCCGAACCCAGTCTCTTGGAACTCTGGAATTACAGGTATGTGACACCACACCTATCTTCCCTTGTGTTTGTGTGTGTGTGTGTGTGTGTGTGTGATAGCTCATCTACCAATTGTGAAGGCACACATCTTATTCATTTTCATTATTATTATTATTATTATTATTATTATTGTGGAAATAGCATACAGAGGGGTTACAATTACATGGGCAAGATAGTGAGTACATTCCTTATCAAGCATTGTTACCTCCTCCTTTGTTTCCCCATACCATCCTTTCCCCTCTCAACATCCCTCTACCACCACCCCACCACCATCCCCATCTTCCATCCCGCCAAAGTTGTAAAGTTCGTTTTTCGACATAACATCTTGTATATCTCATTGTTGTAATGGGTCCACCTGTAACCCTATTTAAACAGTTTGTTTTTTCCCTTCCCCTTCACAAATTATATCAACATCAAATACAATGAAAGCAGGGCTTATACCCTGGGGTACATACAAAGCAACAAAGAAATCTTCTTATAAATATGTTGGAAACAATCGCAAGAAACAAAAAAAATTTGAATCCTTATCTTGGGGTTCATTTTGCCTAACATCAACTTGTCTGACAGTTTCTATTTGTCTCAGACATATACTAGTTTTTGCAAATAAGGGAAACTATGGGATCTATATTTCTTTGGGCCTGGCTTACTTCACTTAATATAATTTTTTCCAAGTCTTTCCATTTCCTAACAATGTCATTCTTTCTGATAGAGGCATAGAATACCATTGTGTATATATACCACATTTTCTTGATCCATTCATCTACTGAGGGGCATCTGGGTTGGTTCCATATCTTAGATATGGTAAATAATGCTGTAATAAATATAGTTGTGCTGGTAGCTGTAGTATGTTCTTGTTTGTGATCATTCAGGTAAATGCCCAAAAGTGGGATTGCTGGTTCATAGGGCCGTTCTATGTGGAGTCTTTTGAGGAACCTCCATACTACTTTCCAAAGTGGTTGAACAAGTTTACACTCCCACCAACAATGCAGTAGGGTTCCTTTCTGTCCACATCCCCTCCAGCATCTGTTGTTATTAGAGTTCTTGATTATAGCCATTCTAACTGGGTGAGGTGGTATCTCAATGTTGTTTTGATTTGCATTTCTTTTATGGCTAGGGAGTTTGAGCATTTCTTCATGTGTCTATTGGTCATCTTTCTTTCCTTTTCAGAGAAGTTTCTCATTATAAATAAAATACCGGGTTGGGAAGGTAGCTCAGTGATAGAGCACTTGCCTTGCATGCCTGAGGCCCTGGGTTCGATTCCTCAACACCACATAAACAAAAAGAAAAAAACCTGGAAGTGGCGCTGTGGCTCAAGTAGTATAGCACTAGCCTTGAGCTGAAGAGCTGAGGGACAGCGCCCAGGCCCAGAGTTCAGGCCCCATGACTGGACCCCCCCAAAAAAATTAAAATGAAGTTGGATGCAGGTGGTTCATACTTGTAATCCTAGATAATCAGGAATCTGAGATTTGAAGATCTAAGTTCAAAGCTAGTCTGGGCTAGAAAGTCTGTAAAACTCTTATTTCCAATAAATTACCAAAAATCCTGAAATGGAGCCATGGGTCAATGGTAGAGCACTAGTTCGAGCACAAAACCTCAGAAATGATGTCCAAAGTCAGTTCAAACTCCAGCACTGGCACACACACAAAAATATTGTCATTCCATTTCCTAGCAAATGGGGCTATGTCATTCTTTCTGATGGAAGCCCCATTTGTTAGAAAATGGAAAGACTTGGAAAAATCATACTAAGTGAAGTATGCCAGACACAAAGAAATATAGGTCCCATGCAATAATTAGTATATGTCTAGGATAATCTTATCAGATGAGTAAAAAAGTTCAAAAGCTATATACATATGACCATATAAAATGATAATAAGCAAAATGAACTCCAAGATATAGACACAAGAGGTTTTTCTTTACTGTTGTTGTTTTTAACGTACTATGAGATTATTTTTGCTTCTTCTGTATGTTCTTCCCCCTATGGTATATATCCCCTGTTGTCAATGTATCTGATATTGGTACCCTGCATCTTGTATATACATTTATCTAATTTGGGGAGGGAAAGGGGAATAACAAAATGCTGAAACAATGACACAGGATGACCCATTGCAACAATGATACAAAACATTATATTGGAAATGAACTTTACAAATTTGGGGAGAAGGAGCAGGGGAGGTGGGAGAGGGGAGGGATATCAGGAGACAAACAAAGGAGAGGGTAACAATGCTTGACAAGAAATGTACTCATTACCTTACTCGTGTAACTGTAACCCCACTGTATAGCATCTTTACAATAAAATAACATTTAAAATTATATTGTCAAAGGTGTGGAAATATAAACTACAAATAAAAATGGTGCACTATTTTATATAACTAATAGAAGTTAATGTCCACAAGGAGTCCATAAATAAGATGGCAATTCCTTAACTCTTACAAAGTTAAATATTTGAAAGAAATAGAGTTAGGGATGGCTCCATGATGAATGCTGATGTTTTCTTGTAAAGTTTTCATAATATCATTGTGTCTGGTGGAGCACAGTTGAATGGACTTACCAAATTAAGGGGACACATGATTGCCAAGAAATAGCTTTTTTCTTGGGGAAAAAGAAGAACATGTAGAAATTTACAAAATGTGTTTTAGGGCCCCCAATTTCCACTCCATTCTAAAGATCACAGATTCAGGAAGGAAAGGAGATGGCTCTGCTGAGGAGTCTCCCCAGGGCCCCTTTCACATCCTTGTTTCTCAGGCTGTAGATGAAGGGGTTCAGCATGGGGGTGACCACTGTGTACATCACTGAGGCCATCATGCTTCTATCAGCAGAATAGGAAACAGCAGAACTGAGATAAACCCCCAGTCCTGTCCCATAGAACAAGCAGACAACACAGAGGTGAGAACCACAGGTGGAGAAAGCTTTGTGCTTGCTAGTGGTGGAGGACATCTTCATTAAAGAGGAGAGAATCTGATAGTAAGAGAACAGGATCCCTGTGGCAGGAAAAACCCCAAATAAAGCAGCTGACAGGTACAAGCAGATTGTATTGACCAGAGTGTCAGAACTGGCTGCCTTGAGAAGTTGAACTAATTCACAGAAGAAATGTGGAATCTTGGTGCCCACGGAGAATGTCAGTAGCTTTATCAGCAGGACATGGAGCATGGCAACACAGAACATGATAATCCAAGACACAAGGACCAGGAGACTACAGAAATGAGTGTTCATAGTAACTGAGTAGTTTAATGGATGACAGATGGCCACAAATCTATCAAAGGCCATGACTGTCAATAGGAAATTATCCATTCCACCAAAAATCATGAAGAAATACAACTGAGTGAGGCACTCTGAGTAGGAGAAGTCCTTCCTCTGTGTCTGGATATTCACCAGCATCTTGGGAATGGTGGTGGAGGTGAAGCAGATGTCCACAAAAGAGAGTTTGGAGAGGAAGAAATACATAGGGGTATGGAGATGGGGATCAGAGGTGATGGCCAATATGATGAGAAGATTTCCAAGCACAGTGATCAGGTACATGGACAGGAATAGCCCAAAGAGGATGGGCTGCAGGCTTGGGTCCTCTGAGAAGCCAATGAGGATGAATTGTGCCATGGATGTGTGATTTTCCCCTCTCATGTCACTAGCATTCTCTTTTAGAGCAAGCACTCAAAGTCATCTGCCTGCAATTCAGACCACTATTTAGCATTACCAGCCCAGGGTTAGTATCTGTGTATGTGTGTGCATGTGTGTGTTTGTGTGTCTATGTGTACATCTGTGTCAGTATCTGTGTTTGTATGTATGTATGTGTGTGTGTATGCCACTCCAAGTTCTTAAACTCAGGGCCTGAATTCTCTCATTTTGCTTTTGTACCCAAGGCTATCACTCCACCACTTGAACACCACCTGCATCCTGCCTAGGCTGGCTTTGAACTGTGATCTTGAGATCTCAGCTTCCTGAGTAGCTAGCATTATAGGCATAAATAACCTGCACCATGGCTATTTTTTTTTGTACCATGTCATCTTACACTGAATTCTCTTCATTGAAGTATGCCTGCTGCATCTTTTGAATGCCTGTATCATTTCTTATCAAGTGACTCAGAAAAAAATGCTTTCTGGGTGAATTCCTTCCAATACAAACCAAAATAATGGCAGGCACACAGATAAGAGAACAAATCAATTCCCAATCATCTGTAAAAGTAACCACATGGACTGTCTGGGAAGGTGGCTCAGTGGTAGAGCACTTGCCTTGCATTCATGACGCCCTGGGTTCGATTCCTCAGCACCACATAAGCAGAAAAAAAGCCAGAAGTGGCACTGTGGCTCAAGTGGTAGAGTTCAAGCCTTGAGCTGAAGAGCTGAGGGACAGTGCCCAGGCCCAGAGTTCAGGCCCACAACTGGATCCCCCCCCCCAAAAAAAAGTAACCACATGGAATATGTTTGTCAATGTTCTTCAGCTGCTATGGACTGAGTAAGTTTCACAGAGTTCGTGGATAAAAGATATATTTGATCAAATTAATTAATATTTGGAGGGAGAAGCTCATGCCTATAATCCTAGATATTCAGGAGAAAAAGATTGGGAAAATTGAATTTATAAGCCAGAGTGGTGAAAAACAAATAATAATAAATAAATCAGTGATACCCTATGTCAATTAAAATAAGCTGGGAGTGGTGGCGTTGCTCCTATAATCACAGCCAAATGAAAGTTATAACTAGGAGGTTCATGGTCTGAGACTGGACTGGGTGAAAAATATAGGAAAGAGCCTATCTGAATAATAACCTAAAGACTAAAGGGTTGGAAATGTGCCCTGAATGCTTAAGTGCTTCCCTAGCAAGCACGGAACTAAGAGTTTAAACTCCAGCCAATCAAATAACAAAAATGTCAAGGCTTGTATGAACTCCAAATCATCTTAAAGTATTAAAAAGTGGAGAGTCCACGTGGAAAGAAGCAATGTCATATACATACACTTGACCACACACACACACACACACACACACACACACACACACACACACGAAACAATAAGAAATCATGTTATTTTTCAGGACAATGGATGGACCTGAAGGTCCTTGGGTGAGTTGAAACATACAGCCTCGAAAAGAAAGCTATCACATGTGTAATCTAGAAGACTGTGCAATAAATAAACAAATTTATAGAATTGGGAGGGCTGTTGGAGGAAAAGCAGGTGACTAGTGGGAGGGTTACATATGAATAAAGCTCCTGCTATGCATCTATGAAAATATGACAATGAAAACTGTTATTAGGCCTGATTAATACATATTCATAATCAAGCTTAAAGAAGACACAAATGTAAGTTTGTAAGTTACATGTTTACAATGACAGTGATTCAAGGAAGTCAAGGTTCTCGATGTCTGTTGAGTGGAAATTAAGGAAATAGACTAACGACTCATGACCTGCCAAGTACATGAGAAAGGGACTAGGAGTTGGTCCTCTAGGCAAGAAATGGTTGTGCTCTGAATGCAAAGATGGGTCACCTGTGGTCCCTCCTAGCACCAAGAGGCATTCCAAATGCAGGAAACAGACTCTTCAGCTGGTAGATGGATGGGGAGCTGGACCCCCAGAAGGATTTGAAAAGATGGTGTGATGGGGAGTAGAGGCTGAGGGCTGGGAGAGATCAAATCTAAGCCCATACAGTAAAATTTCTGGCAGTCTACCCCGATGTTCCTCTTGCACTGGAAAAACCAGGTTCATGTGTGAATCTGAGATTTTGTGTTGCTTTCATCTTTTGCTTTTTTTCAGTGACTATAGGAATCCCATCACCTGGTAAGCAGTGACAAATATAAATGTCAGCAGAATCTAGAGGTTTGGAGGCTGTGATGCTGGTTACTAATCCTTGTAATTCTAGATATTTGGGTGGCCAGTCCACGCAGGAAAGCCTATGAGACTCTTCTCTTCAAGTATTCAGAAAAAAAAAGTCCAGCTTAAGTGGTGAAGAACTAGCCTTGAGCTCAAAGAGGTCAAGGCTAGTGTGTAAGCCCCAGTGCTGGCAGACAGACAGACAGACACACACACACCTGTTACACCTCTATCCTGAAAGCTAACATTATGATAATACAAGTTTGTCTTGTTTTTCTTTATTATAGGGAGAAGAAAGTGTCATTATATAGATAATAGTACAACACCTGAAATGCATCCTTATTTCACTGTATCACCCCTCCTATGTGTGTGTGTGGTGTGTGTGTGTGTGTGTGTGTGTGTGTGTGTGTGTGTGATTCTTAGAACTTGAATGCAGGGATGGGGTGTTTTCCCTGAGCTTTTTCACTCAAAGCTTGTACTCTGCCATGTGAGCCACAGCTCCACCTATAGTTAATTTCTGATTATTTGGAGTTAAGAATGTCATGGACATTTCTACCTAGTCTGGCTTCAAATTGTGATCCTCTGGTCTCAGCATCCTGAGTAACTAGGCTTACAAGCATGAACTACAAGCACCTAGCCATGTAATTTTTTTCTACAAAATTATAGGAATTATTATCAAAACAAAAGGAAACAGCAATCAATCTAGTTCATAAACAGACAATTGACAACAGGAAATACAAAGAAAGATAACAATGTATAAGCAAGAGTGAAGATTTGTAGACTCGGCAGAACATACCTTGTGGTTAAAGGCAATCTAGATTTCACAGCATGATGAAGGAAGCAAAATAAAAAGCTGAGGAGGAGGCAAAGTAATAGATTTGTTCATGTTAATAATGATAAATGTTACTGGAAGTCTGTTTTTGTGAAATCTGTCCTGAGGAACTCTGCTGGGGTTTTAAAGGAACCTTGAAACAGACAATTCCAGGGGATGGTCAACAGGGACCTGGTTAATGTTTATAGAGTGTTAATGGTTGCATCATCAGAACTTCTCATTAAATAAATTGTTCAATTACGTTTCCATTCTCCAAATATTGTAGCTCTCTTGAGGTCTCAAGAGAATTACAGTATGGAAAAAAGTTCAGGCAAATTCATGTCAGTTAAGACAGCAATAGAAACTAACAAATTAATTTCATTCCAAGGGCATGTAAATCTTTTATTTTGTTTGATTTAAAAGTCACAGGAAGGGGACCAAGATGGCAATGGGTCAGTAGGGAAACCACAGCTCTCTCCAACCAAAAGGAGAGTTCGAATTCCAATGCTCAATTTCTCCAGGAGACCAACAACAACAAAAAGACAAACACCCAGAGAAAAACAAGTGGTGGAAAAAGACAAAATAAACAAAGAAAGAAAAGGAAGAATTTCAGAACAGATATGTGCAAAGACCCCTCTCCCAAACTTTACTGGCTGCGAGGCAACATGCCAAGCCATGGCCATCCTGGCTCGGTGGGGGCTGCTGGAGGCCCCAGAGACACAGGGGGTCATCTGCAGATCACCCACGCAGAAGACACCTATGGTACCAGTGTAGGACCCACTGATTGTGGTGAACAGAGAAACATCTGAGCCAGGAGTCTGCACAAAGAGCCCTCCCTAACCCCTCAATCTCCAAGCAGAGGGGCTCAGAACCCTAGAACTACACAGGTCACCCACAGAACACCAGAGCAGAAGCCCTGGAAGGTACTGGTGCTGATCCGGAGAGCACAGAGACAAACCTCAGCACTCAGTACCTGCATGGAAACCCCTGCCCTACCCATCGGACAGAGGCTGGCACGCAGCCCACCCAAGGCACAGCCCATCCCACTGTGCCAACCTGAACAGCATCTACAGAGGAAAAGACAGGAGGAGAAACATGCAGAGCCACCACTGCCCAGGCAAGCCCACAAGGATCTCAACTGAACACTGACTGCAGCAGCAACCAGTGACCTACATTGCACAGAAACAACAACTAGCTCCAGGGTGAGTACCCCTCAGGGACAGCGTATCCCTCCTCAAGGGAGACCAGAGCTGGTAGGAACCCCCAGATCTTGACCCAGACCCCCTACCCCAACACCTGGACCACAGGACCCACTAAAACTAGGAACTGTGAGAGTGTTCCAACAGCCCATGGAGCACATCCAGCTGGCCAGGCTAGATCAAGAGCATCCCTGGAAGGGACCTTCAACACCCAAGCCAGGAACAGCACCCATGGGTCACAACAGTGAACAGTGGAAGAAACCTGAACAGTGTACTCCAGGCTGCATAACCCAGGTGGGATATACAACAACACAGGTCCAACTGGCATGCCCTAGGCTGGGAGAGTACACCCAGCACACCAGATCCTGCCAAGAGCACCTGTAGGAGTAAACAGGAGCAGTCTAGGCTGCTGAGTCCTTCTAAAGGCAGGAACTGCAAGTGATCTACAGCAGACAGCCGAGAGCCCTACATGGGTCACACCAGTAGCTGGAGGTTGGCTCCCAACAGAATTGAGACCAGGTACAGACTCTCTATGCCAACCCAGAAACAGCAACCAAGCAAAGACAGACACCTATTGACCAAAACAAAATTTCAGATTAGTCTCCAATAATATCTGAATCTCCATGAAAAAATCACAGAGAAAAATTACAAGGTTTATCAACACCCAGGATAGCAAGCTACCCTCAAAAGCCAGCAGCCACCCAAGGAAGAGCTCCAATGGAAGCAAAGCAGGAATGGAAGACAAAAGCTACATCCAAGAGATGCTGGGGGCAATGACTCAAGAATTAAAGTGAGAAATAGATCAGAAATTTAAAGAACAAAGGAACAAACTATCAAAAGAGATGCAGGAGTTCAAACAGGAGATGCACACAAAGATAGAGGCAGTACACACCCCACTAAGAGGTGAGATTAGTACTTTGAGAACCAACATCAAATCCATAAATGAGTCAATTTCCTCCATGCAAACCACAATGGAAGCAATAGTTAACAGAGTGAACGAAATGGAATTTAGAGTATTAGATACAGAAGAGAGAGTGCACCAACTGGACCAAAAAGTAACAGATTTGGAAAAATCTCTTAAATTATGCCAAAGAGAAATCCAAGAGCAAGCAGGTAGTGCCAAGAAATTTAACCTTCGTATAATTGAGTGGACAAAGGTGAGGAATATAAAAGCAAGGGAATGCAACACCTATTCAACAAGATTATCAATGAAAATTTCCCCCATCTTAAAAGAGAACATCTTACCTACATAACAGAAGCATATAGAACACCTAACAAGCAGGATCCCAGGAAAAACACTTCTAGGCACATTACAGTAAAAATGATAGATCTGAATAATAAGAAAACAATCTTGCATGCAGCAAAAATGAAGAAGGAGCTATACTACAATGGGGGAAAAATTAGAATAACTGAAGATCTCCCCACACAGACATTGAATACAAGAAAGACCTGGGAAAGTACAATCAGAGCCCTGAGAACCAATAACTGCCAGTGCAGACATATATCCAGCAAAGCTAGCATTCACATTCGATGGAGAAACTAAAATTTTAATAGTAAAGAAAAACTAAATGAATTCATAAACAATAAGTCAGCATTACAAAGAATACTAAGAGGGGGAACACAACCTGAAGAAAGTAACCAGGAACAGGGACCCACACCAGACTGGTATTACTAGAAGTCTAACAGTAAGCACAGGAGGAAAGGAAAGAAAACTTAGGAAAACAGGAAATGACAGTAACCACAATGCATCTCTCTATAATAAAGTTATATTAATGGACTTAATTCACCAATCAAAAGAAAAAGAACTGCAGATTGGATAAGAAAACATGACCCATCCATCTGTTGCCTTCAGGAGACCCACCTCTCAGCCAAACATGCAAACAAACTCAGAGTGAAGGGTTGGAAAAGGATCTACCAATCAAATGCCCTTAGTAAGAAAGCAAGCATAGCAATCCTTATATTTGACAAAATAAGCTTTTCATTAAAATCAATACAAAAAGACAAGGAAGGACACTACATATTAATACAGAGAAAAATCCAAGTGGAGCATATTATCATTATCAACTTATTCTCCCCAAACATTGGAGCACCCAAATATGTTAAGCAAATACTCTCAAACTTACAGAATAAAATAGATCCAAATATGATACTACTAGGAGACTTTAATACCCGACTCTCACCAACCAGAGGATTGGCAAAGAAGCTACTAAATTATGTGAGGCCATACTTCAAGCAGAACTAACTGACATCTACCAAGTATTTCACCCTAAAATGACACAGTACATGTTCTCAGTAGTTCATGGGCTTTCTCCAAAATAGACCATATCATAAATCATGCAAGGAACTTAAGCAAATACAAGGGGATTGATATAATCTCCAGTAACCTATCTGACCACAGTGGAATCAAGCTAGTTCTCAATAACAAAGCATACCACAGAAATTACTCAAATACATGAAAATTGAACATCACACTTCTAAGCAACATCTGGGTAACAGAAGAAATTAAAAAAGAAATTAAGAAGTTCCTACAATTCAATGAAAATGAATACATATCACAAAGAAACTTGTGGGACACAGAAAAATCAGTCCTGAGGGGCAAATTTATCACCCTTAGCCCATGTCAAGAAAATGGAGACAGACCAAGTTAATAATCTCATGTTGCAATTAAAACAGCTAGAAAAACATGAAAAAATGGAACCTAAAGTTACTAGACGGAGCCAGATAATCAAATTAAGAGAGGAAATTAATGAGATAAAGAATAGGAAAATTATAAATAAAATTAATAAAACAAAAAGATTGTTCTTTGAAAAAATAAATAAAATTGATGACCTTTGGCAAGATTAATTAAGAAGAGAAGAAACCCAAATTAACAAAATCAGGAATGCCATGGGAAAAATCACAACAAATACCCAAGACATCCAAACAATTATAAAGAACTATTCTCAAAACTTATACTCTCTAAAGAAAGAAAACCTAGCAGAAATGGATGCTTTTTTAGAGAAATACAAGTTGCCCAAAGGGAGCAAACTGGAAATAAGTCAATTAAATAAACCAATGTCTTACAACGAGATACAGGAAATAATCAGAATTCTTCCAACAAGGAAAAGCCCAGAACCAGATGGATTCACAACGGAATTCTATAAGACCTTTACTTTTCAAGCTCTTCAGAGCAGTAGAAAAAGAGGGAGCTATCCCAAACTCATTCTACGATGCCAATATCACACTCATCTCCAAACCAGGCAAAGAACCAACAAAAAAAGAGAACTACAGACCCATCTTCTTGAGAAACACAGATGCAAAGATCCTTAACAAAATTCTAGCTAACCGAATTCAGAAACACATAAAAAAATCATACACAACCACCAGGTAGGCTTCATTCCAGAGATGCAGGAATGTTTAACATAAGTAAATCAATAAATCTAATCCAACACATCAACAGATCCAAGATCAAGAACCACATGATTATCTCCATTGATGTAGATTTGCCCCATAAAAGTTACAATATGTTTATGCCTTTAACTAAGCATCACTATCCCACAATACTGTGAAATCTGGCAAATTATGTAATCACTTAATCACAATAAAGAATTTGAAAAAATATCACAAGAAATTTCAGTAAGGAATACTTATTTCTAGAAGAGACAAAAACCTAGGTATCATTTGTTTATAATAAATGTCTCTAGAGGAATCTCTGGAGATATAGAGAATTATTTGTCATTCTCCTAAATATAATAAAGAGGAAATTTATTTTGAATTTTTGTTGGAAAGGTGATATACAGAGGGGATACAGTTAAATAAGTCAGGTATTGAGTGCATTTATTTTTTGAACAGTGTCATTTCTTTGCTCATTTTCTCCCTGTTTTTGTTCCCTCCTGACCCCTTCTACCACAGTTGTTTAGTTTATTTACAATATACTATCTAGTAAGTAGCACTGTTGAATAAGTTTACCCTTTGTCCCACTATTGCTGTGTCTTCCCGTAAACTCCCCAAATCACATAAACTTACATAAAAGTCCATAGGTACAGAAAACAAAAACAGCAACAGAAGACAAAAAACAGAGGAAAGAAGACCACAAAAAGTAAAAAGCCTCTTTTTCATTTCTTGAAACTCATCTCATTAGGTATAATTTTGTATGATCATATATACTATTAATCCCTTGTGATCTTCTGCTAAGACTATTCTCCTTTGGTCTCACTGTTTTACTAACCATTGTGTTTACTTGTAGATTTACTGGCACATTCTGATTACTACAAATAAGGGAAAGCATGCAACCTCTGCTTCTTTGGATCTGGCTTAATTTGCTTAATATAATTTATTTCCATGACTTTCCATTTCCTTACAAATGAGGCCAATGTCATTATTTCTCATGGAAGCATTGAATTGCATTGTGTATATATACCACATTTTCTTGACCCATCCCTCCACTGTGGGGAATCTGGGCTGATTCTGTATCTTGGTTATGGTAAGCAATGCTGAAATTAACATGGTTGTGCTGGTAGCTTTAGTGTGGTCTTCTTTGTGGGCTATTGAATAAATGCCTAGGAGTGGGTTTCGCTGTATCATAGGGAGCTCTATGTTTAGTCTTTTGAGGACTCTCCATAGTGCTTTCCAAAGAGGTTGAACAAGTTTCCCTTCCTACCAACAGTGTAGTAGCATTTCCTTTTAGTCACATCCTCACCAGCATTGGTTATTGTTAGTTTTCTTGATAATGGACATTCTACTGGGGTGAAGTAGAATCTCAATGTTGTTTTATTTGCATATTTTTTGGCCAAGGGTGTAGAATATCTTTTCATGTGTCCATTGGCCATTCTTATTTCTTCTTCTGCTAAGATACTTTTAAGTCTACACCATTTAACGATTGGGCAGATGTTTCTTTGAGGATTTCTTTGTTGGGGATGTAATTTATTGACTCTGTATGTGGCCCATGTTTGTTGTATAGCTAGTAAAAGTATTCTCCCATTCTGTGTAATTACTTTTTTAATTATTTTTCTTATTGTGAAAATACCATACAGAGGGGTTACAATAACATGGGGAAGGTAATGAGTAAATTTTTTATCAAGCATTGTTGCCTCCTCCTTTGTTTCCCCTTCCCACCTTTCCCATCTCCCCCCCTTTAACCCCACCCCCATCCCCGCCAAAGTTTTAAAGTTCGTTTTTCAACATAACATCTTGTACATCTCATTGTTGCAATGGGTCCACGTGTATCCCTATTTAAACAATTTGTTTTTTCCCTTCACCTCCACAAATTATAAGAACATCATATACAGTGAAAACAGGGGTTATACCGTCGGGGAGGAACATACAAACCAACAAAAAAAAATCACCTTATAAATATGTTAGAAACAATAGCAGGACTTGAGTTCTGATCTTGGGGTTCATTTCACCTAGCATCAACTTAGCTGACCGTTTCTGCTTGTCTCAGACATACACTAGTTATTGCAAATAAGGGAAACCATGAGACCTATGGCTCTTTGGGTCTGGCTTACTGCACTTAATATAATTTTTTCCAAGTCTTTCCATTTCCTAACAAATGGGGCAATGCTATTCTTTCTGATGGAGGCATAGAATTCCATTGTGTATATCTACCACATTTTCTTGATCCATTTATCTAGTGAGGGGCATCTGGGTTGGTTCCGTATCTTAGCTATGGTAAATAAGGCTGCAATAAACATAGTCGTGCTGGTAGCTTTTGTGTGGTCTTGTGAACATTTGGGTAAATGCCCAAAAGTGGGGTTGCTGGGTCATAGGGGAGCTCTATGTGGAGTCTATTGAGGAACCTCCATACTACTTTGCAAAGTGGTTGAACAAGTTTACACTCCCACCAACAATGCAGTAAGGTTCCCTTCTGTCCATATAATCTCCATCATTTGTTGTTATTAGAGCTATTGATTACAGCCATTCTGACTGTTGTGAGATAGTATCTCAGTGTAGTTTTGCTTTGCATTTCTTTTATGGCTAGAGAGGTTGAGCATTTCCTCATATGTCTATTGGCCATTCTTATTTCCTCTTCAGAGAAATTTCTCTATAATACTTTAGCCCACTTATTTACCAGGCAGTTGTTTCTTTGAGGATTTGTTGTTGGGGGATTTAATATTTTGAGTTCCAGGTATATTTTAGATATGAGACCCTTGTCCATTGTATGGCTAGTGAAGATGTTCTCCCAGTCTGCAAGCTTTCTATTGACCTCCCTAGCTATGTCCTTTGCCAAGCAGAAGCTCAGCAGTTTCATGCAATCCCATTTGTCCAACCTTTCTTGGATTTGTTGTGTTTCCGGGTCTCTATTAAGAGAACCTTCAGATCTCAACCAAGAGCTAGGCTTTTGGGTGTGATCCACCAGTGCCTGGAAATATATATATATCATTTTGATAATGTTAAGGCTACTATGGAAACATATTTAATTTGTACACCACTTAATGTCATTTAAGTTAATGATGATTGGCTATATTGTTATATAAGATTATATTACAAGTCATATCCATCTGAAATTATTAAAAATATGAGCTATTTTGCCCATACAGCAATGAAATCTGCTGTCTTTGCCTTTTTCACGAGAAAGTACTATCTCGCCAGGTGCCAGAGGCTCATGCTTGTAATCCTAGCTATTCAGAAGGCTAAGATCTGAGATTTCTAGTTGAAAGATAGTCTGGGCACAAAAGCCCTCAAGACTCTTATCTCCAATTAATCACCAAAAATGCTGGATTAGGGGCTGTGGCTTAAATGGTAGCGCACCAGCCTTGAACAAAAAAAAAATCAGGGACAATGCCCGGATCCAGAGTTCAAGCCCCAAGACCAGCACCCAAAAAAAAGACAGTACTGTCATTAAACATTGCTTGCCTGATTATATTCATTATATTCATCATTTATATGTATGCATATAAATGAAGTTGATGAGTTATTTTTTTATCTATTTAATTGTTTCAGGAAAAGCCATCTATTTTTTCCAGAGTCACTTTCCCATTATACATCCTATTACATGAAGATACATAAATTCTCTCAAATTGATTCTTTTCAGTTTTAACAAACATAAAACCTGCCATTGGATAGAAGTTGGTGTCCCTTGGGGCTTCTGGTTTGCATTCTTGACTAATGTATGCTCTTTTATAACTTACATATTTTCTAGGGGTAATAATCTTGCACATTTCGCCTATTTTGTCATTCTATGGCTTGTCCTTCAGTCACGGGCTATGAAAGAATGTCTATATTCTCTCTATATATATTTTGCAAATATTTTCCCCATCTTTGCACTTTAAAGTGTGAAATTTATTGTTTTTACCTATGTTTATACCTCAGTTCAAGAGATCTCTTGAAGTTATCCTGTCTACTGGCATTTTAGGTTCTATGAAAAGCCTGTGCTTCACCAAGCATCTCTTCTGTGCCTCATTTTATTCTCTCTTTTAATGATTATTATTGGTTTATTCAGTCATTGTAACTATTTTATATTGTACCTACATGTGGATGGGACATTTGCTTTTCTACACCTGCCCCATGGCTCTTAGTTGAATGGCATAGAGCTTACTTCACGTTCCTTTTCTTTGTTATGGCTGAGTCATTTTCTACTGTCTGTGTGCTCTGTTGTTTTAATTTTGCACTTTATGATAAAGAAGTTGATAAGTTGATTGATTCCTATGTTTTGGGACTAATGCTGACATAAAGATAGGGAAGCTCATATATCTATGTCATATTCTTTCTATAAAAGAAAAAAGTGTCAGTGCCAAATTGTTACACAGAAATTTTGACTTATTTGTCCAACTATTTTTGTGAAGTGAGTTCTCATTACATTGAATCATACTGTGACATTTGACTGGGTGAGGAGATGGAAGAATTGGGAGTTTTGGAAATGAGTGCAAATTTAAAGTTTGGAAAGTTGAATAAATTCTGGGGATCATGGGCAATGATATTTATGTCATCTATACTTCAGAACTGTGCACATAAGAAGTATGAAATTGCTTATATGTATTTTCCCAAAATACCCAATGTTCAGTGGTAATGTTCAATGTACATCTGTGAACATGAAGTGGATAACTTGCAGACAGGGGTAGAATAGACAGAGACAGGGTCAAGAAATGATAGAAGGAGGGACATTCCTTGAGATGATGCATTGTACTCAGAAATAGACAAATTGAATTGAAATCCCTGTATATAACTACTGGAAGATAACTTTTTTTAAAAAATTTTATTTTATTTGTGAACATGCTGTACAGAGGAGTTACAATTACATGGGCAGGATAATGCGTACATTTCTTACCAAGCATTGCAGCCTCCTCCTTTGTTTACCCTTCACATCCCTTCCCAGCCTCCCCCCTCCCCCCCCATCCCAATCCTTCTCCTTCCCCCCCCCCACCGGCTATGTAAAGCTCGTTTTGGACATGACAACTTGTACTTCTCATTGTTGCAACAGGTCCACCTGGATCCTTAAACAACTGGTTTTTCCCCATCTCCTCCACAAGTTATAACTGACACAAATATAGTGAAAGCAGGGGTTATACTGTGGAGGAGGGACATACAAAGCAACAAAGAGATAATCTTATAAATGCGTTAGAAACACATGCATGAAAGAAAAAAAACATTAAAATACACATCTAACGGTTCATTTTCCTGACATCACATTATCTGACCTTTTCCGCTTGACTCATACATATACTAGATATTACAAATAAGGGAAACCATGGGACCTATGTTTCTTTGGGCCTGGCTTACTTCACTTAATATAATTTTTTCCAAGTTTTTGGAAGATAACTTTTTAAGCACCGATGAGAATTTTAAATATGTGAAGCAAATCAAATAATGGCTCCAGAGCCTTCTGCCACAGAGGAAGAGACTTGAAAACTTTAGAGGACACTCACATCATCTTTTCTTTTCCTTAGTAATTCTCAGAAGTCATAAGAGACTGGGACGATAATGAACCAATCAAGCTAATTATGAGCTCTGGGTGTTAACCCTGTAAACTCCTCTAATAGTTGTCAATAACCAAATTATGTTCCCAGCTTTCTGGTTGGGTAATGCACTCCACTCATGTTTGTACTCTCCTTGTGCTTTTCTTCCACCAGGAAGATCTTCTCTGACACTGCTACTAAGTATATCAGAGACAGAGACAGAGAAGGAGAGAGAAGACTGCTTTCCATCAGAGGCCTTGGCCATGTCACAGCAACGAAGAAACCTCACCCAGTAAGTACTGGGGATGGGGGACCATGGATAGATGGAGGACCCAGCAGGAGTAGTGTTTTCTCATCATGGGGAATAACAAGACAAGTTGCGTAGCGATATAGGAAGCTTTCAGTTAGGAAGACTGTGATTGTGTGTTTGTGGTTGTGAGGGTATGAGAAATCTTGTTCAGATGGAAGCTTTTCTTGCCCAAGTCTTCAGTTTCCAATAGACCAATTCAGGCATGTTGGAAAGATGGAGACACTCACTCCAAGCTCATTTTTTTTTTGTTGGTTATGGGGCTTGAACTCTGGGCCTGGGCATGGTCCCTGAGCTCTTCAGTTCAAGGCAAGTTTTCTACCACTTGAGCCACAGCACCACTTCTGGCTTTTTCTGCTTATATTGTGCTGAGGAATCAAACCCAGGGCCTCATGCATGCAAGGCAAGCACTGTACCACTGAGCCACCTTCCCCACTGCCTAATGCCTCCATGCTCATTTTAACTAGCAGCCAAGTAAAGATGAAGGAAAAATAATGTACTCCTGTGCTGTGAAAGAAAAACAATGTGGGCCTTGATAATTAGAGGAAGGCTATGGGGATGTGTGAGTAAACTGCTTAAAACACAGAGCTCACAGCATGATCTTGAGCACCAGATTGCTTGAGTTCGAAGCTCACTTTTGCCATATACCCAGCTCTTCAATCTTGGAACACTTAACCACTGGGCATCATGACTTGAGAGGAGTGAGGCCACCTGTGTTATAGAAGTGCTTTGAGTGCAATCATGTATTGTTGCAAGATGGTGTGGTCCAGAGTTTGCACTGGATGATTGTTAGCTCTTACTATTATTCATTCATACAGGAAGATTGTATATTGTCATTTCTTACTTGGAAAGTATGTTTTATGGAGTAAATTACTCTCTCAGTGACTTTCACTGTTTAAATTTAAAGCTGACAATCCTTCCCCACTCAGCTAATCTGCCTCACTTTCTACCTGCCCTTGGAAGAATAAGTGAGTATTTACTCAATCTCTTCCCTGAGCAGGGACATGGACAAGAGTGATTCTAACTTACTGCATTTATGTGACAGGATTGACTTCACTCATTGTTTATTGGATTGAGTTAGTATTTCTAAATAATTACAGTCTATCATTAAATGCATGTACAATAAATAATTTATCATGTTTGAAAAAACACCCAGAAACTAAAAATAAAGCACAGCACTCAGCACCTGTGATTTAGGAAGCCTTGAATAGCCCTTCATGATGGAATTTACTGGGTTATATTTCCTCTTTCTAGGCCATGCTCTAATTCTTAAAATTTACTTGTCTGAGCTAGACACCAGTGGCTCAGACTTGTATACTTGCTACTCAGAAGGCTGACATTATGAGGATTGGGATTAAAACTCAGCCTGGGAATGGAAGTCCATGAGATTCTTATCTTCAAAGAACCACCAAAAAGCCAGAATTGGAACAACTATACAAGTGGTACAGTGTTAGCCTGGAGTAAAAGAATCTGCCCAGGCTCTGAGTTCAAGCCCCCAATACCAGCACACATGCACACACACACACACACACACACACACACACAGAGTTCTTGTCTGTAAAGTTCAAGCCCCCAATATCAGCACACATGCGCACACACACACACACACACACACACACACACACACACACACACACACACACACACACAGTTCTTGTCTGTAAAGTAGATTTGGAATTTGTCAGAATATTTATATTATTTCTGATTATTCATTTCAGCCATTATTTTCCCTAACTAATACAAAGGTCTAGCTGACAAAATAAGGAACCTATCAATTGCTGGTAACTGCAGAGAATTGTAGTTGATGTGTCAGTGAAGAATGACAGGAATCAGAACCTACTAAACAGGCACAAGAATGTTGACACTCAAAATGTATTTTAGAGCCAGGCACTGATGACTCGCACCTATAATCCTAGCTGCTCAGGAGTTTGAGATCCAAAGGATGATGGTTCAAAGTCAGCCCTAACAGGAAAGTCTATGAGATTCAATCTCCAAAATAACCCAAAGACAAGCTGAAGGGAAGGCTCAAGAGGTTAAATGCCAGCTAAGCAATCACTGAGCAAAGGACCATGAGTTTGTCACCCATGACAATGAAAATAAAAAGTATGTTTGGTGATACTCTTTATGGCTAAAGTTCTCTAGGTTAAATAACTTTTACATTAATAAAAACATGAAGACTATTAGTGGTTTGTAATGAATAGCCCATTATAGAATACAGAGTGAAATGGAGAAGAGAAAAGAACTGGTTGTACCTGATGATAATTAATAAGATTTAGTTGTTTTCATACAAATTAGTCCCAACAAAACAGAAAAAACTAATTCTTGCCTATTTTTTGTGCAATATTAGGGCTAGAACTCAGGA
The DNA here is from genome assembly GCF_000151885.1 of Dipodomys ordii. NCBI lineage: Eukaryota > Metazoa > Chordata > Mammalia > Rodentia > Heteromyidae > Dipodomys > Dipodomys ordii. The sequence goes on from NW_012267451.1 coordinate 992,588, forward strand.
CTCTCCCTTACTCTTTTAGCATACGGTTAGCTCTCTACAACTTGAGCCAAACCTCGACTTCAGGGGTTTTTTGGTTGGTTCATTGGAAATAAGTCTCAGAGACTTTCCAGCCCAGACTTATTTAGAACCTTGATCCTCAGATCTCAGCTTTCTGCATACTAGGATTACAGGTATGAGACAACCAGCATATAGAAAATTGAAACATTGGGCTGGGAAGGTGGCTCAGTGGTAGAGCGCTTGCCTTGCATACATGAGGCCCTGGGTTCAATTCCCCAGCACCACATAAGCAAAAAGAAAAAAGCCAAAAGTGGTGCTGTGGCTCAAGTGGTAGAGTGCTAGCCTTGAGCTGAAGAGCTGAGGGACAGCCCTAGTCCCAGAGTTCAGGTCCCACGACTGGACCCCCTCCCAAAAAAAGAAAACTGAAACATTTTTGTACAAGCAATCAAAGATATTTTTTTCTAACGACTTTGTTTGGACTTTCAAAATTATAGAGACCTGCTCCATACTATTTTGTTTTTTCAAACTTTTGTTCTCCATTTAAGCAGTTGTCCAAGCCATATAGAAGCACAAATCCTAACATGTGTCACTAAATTCCATCTCCTGGGCCTCTTGGAGGACCCAGACCTACAGCCCATCCTTTTTGGTCTGTTCCTTTCCCTGTACCTGGTCTCCATGCTTGGAAATCTGCTCATCATCCTGGCCATCACTTCTAACCCCCACCTCCACATCCCCATATACTTCTTCCTCTCCATCCTCTCCTTGGCTGACATTGGCTTCCCCTCCACCACCATCCCCAAGATGTTGGTGGACATCCAGACTCACCACAGAGCCATCTCTTACACAGGCTGCCTCACACAGTTGTCCTTTTTTTTATTTTTTGCCATTTTTGCATGCATGGGTGACATGCTTCTGAATGTGATGGCTTATGACTGGTATGTGGCCATTTGTGACCCCCTGAAATACACAGTCATCATGAATCCCCATGTCTGTGGAGTATTACTTAGTCTTATAGAAAACTAGCATTATATCATTTCTAGAGAAAATAGATTTAACTATAGACCACTAGGTTAAATGAAATAATTCAGGTTCAGAAAAATAAATACCATATGTCTTTCCTCCTATGGACGAAATCTAGATTTATAGAAAAATGGAGCTCATTATTTTTACAGTGAATAAAAAAAAGAATTGCTTCTTTCCTCCATAGCATTTAGGATGACAAATAATTTTCTCTTGTTTTTTTAGAAATAATTAGTCCTCAATGAGATTTTTTTGTGATTTTAAAATTTAAAAATATATAAATTCCCTTTGGATACAATAAATCTATTAATTCCTATTGTTTCCTAAACTGACATTAATTTGGCTAAATTTTTCCATACTCCAATGCTCTTGATACCCAAAGAGAACTGAAGTATTTGGAGAATGGAAAACACCTGAACAATTTATTTAATGAGAAATTCTGATAATGCAACCATTAACACACTAGAAACAGTAAACAAGTCCCTGTTGACTATACCTTGGAATTGTCTAATTTAAGGTTCCTTTGAAATCCCAGCAGGATTTCTGAGGACAGATTTCACGAAAACAAAGTTTCAGTTACTCTTATCAGAGAAATCAGGGATATCTTGATGAAAAAATCAAGTGGATAAAAGGGAAAAGCAAAAAAAGTGAGATCTTGATTTTAGTTCTGAAACAGTAAGAATGGGAATGAATTAAGTTTATGTAGTATTTGAACATGAAGTCTCTTTCTTTAGGAAAAAAAAAGAGTTCCAATTTCACAAAATCTATTCTTTTCCCCTCAGCTTTTAATTTTGTTTTCTTCCTCATGCTCTGGAATCTAGATAGGCTTTCCCCATGAGGTATGTTCTGCAGAGTTTTCAACTCTTATTCACTCTGTCTTATACATTGTCGTCTTCATTTGTATTTCTTATCATCAATGATCTGTTTATTAATTATACTCATTGCAATTTCCTTGATCTTGTTAACACAGCACCCGGCTATGAGTTCAAGTACCAGGACTTCCATACAAATAAATAAATAAATAAACAAATAAATAAATAAAAGAATTATATGGTTAGAGTTAAAAGAGACTGCACTGATGTGTCACCTGCTACATTTCTTTTCCCCTTTGTTCCTCTCTCCCAATACAAGTACTCTAGTGATTTAATTATCCGTTCTTCTTGACTGCAGTTTTCAAACACCCTTTTTTTTATTTGTTTAGGATGTTGTCATGGTTAACTCACAGACTCAGATCTAGCAGCTAGCTACAGGAGGATTGTAAATAAACTTCAAACTTTTTTTCTATTATGATCATGTTTACAATGTATATTTGTTGACTTAACATTGGTGGTGAATGAGGTTAAAAAAATCCTCATGTTTATTGGCCTTCTGTTCTCAGAAAATAGAGAGGATGGCATTTAAAAATTTTTTTCCCTGTCAGCTTTGTGTCTGGCTCCAGGAAAACAGTATAGATAGTATTTTTTTTGTTCTATCATTGCTCTTTTGGTCTCAACAATGTGTGTGTGTATGCATGTGTGTGTGTGGTGGGGAGGGGGTTGCTTAAAGCTATAGCACTCTACCAATTGAGCCGCAGTTCCCCATCTATCCACCAGCTGCAGGTTTTACTCTCTGCATTTGGAATGCCTTAGGTGTTAGGAGAGACCACAGGTGACCCATCTTTGCTCTCAGAGCACAAGCATTCCTTACTCAAAGAACCATCTCCCATTCCCTTCTCATCCACTTGGCAGGCCATGAGTCTCTAATCTATTTCCTTAATTTCCACTCAACAGACATTAAGAATTTTGACTTGCTTGAATCACAGTCATAGTAAACACATACAAACTTCCATCTGTGTCCTCTTTAATATAGATTACTCATCTATATTAATCATGCCTAGTAACAAATTTCATTGTCACATTTTTAAAGTTGCATAATTATTCACATTCAGCCCTCCCACTGGTTGCCTGCTTCTTCCTCAAAGTGCCCTCCTAATTCTGCATTTTTGTTTGGTGTTTGTTTATTGCACAATCTTCTAGCTTACATGTGTGATCACTTCCTGTCTTTGGTTATCTGTTTCAACTCTCCTAAGGATTTCCAAGCCCATCCATTGTCCTGAAGAGCAACGTGATTTCTTGGAATTTTGTCTCTGTGTGTCTCATCAAGTGTGTGTCCATCTGTATAATACATCATCATACATGTATACCACATCGTATTGATCTGCATGGACTTTCTGTAAGCATTATGCCCATTTTTGGTCCTCAGCTCCATCCAGATCTGAGCTCCTCCCAGCCCTGGAGTTCCCACCATACAGCTGGCCACTCCCTCTCTCCATCCAGACCCACCTGAGCACCCACCTACCTCACTTCCTGCCGGCAACCCTCCTGTTACCTGAATAGGGAAAGACACCATGTGCTCTCTCTCCCCCATGGAAATATGACTCCTCTAATAAACCTTGTAATCTTTCTCCTGTGCCGGCCTGCCTCCACATGGTCCCCTGGGATGGATGTAAAGCCTTCCTTTCACTTTCTTTTTTTATTAAGACAATTAGGGGTTTATAGAAGCCTTGAAATTTGTAACTTTTGATCAACTGGGGTTTGAACTCTTAGCCCATTGTTGTTAGGCAAGTGCTTAAGCATTCCCAGCACATCTGCAAGCTTTTTGGCATTACTCTATTATTTAGAAAGGGCTGGTCGGACCATGAATCTCCTAGCTGTGATTATGGGAGCACATGTCACCACTTCCAGCTTATTAATTGATGTAGGGTTTTATTTATTTATTCATTTATTTATTGCTGCCCAAGATCACCTGAAACTTCAATTATCCCAATCTCACCCTCCTGAATGTTTGACATTTATAGAAATGAGCTACTGCATTCAATACTTTAATTGATTCTTTCCTATATGTGTTTTTTCCACGAACTCTGCTGATACTCAGTACTAAGCCACTGGAGAAAACTGAAACATGAGCAGTAAGTCCCACATATATTCCTTGCAATTGCTTTTAGAGATGGTTTGGAATTGGCTCCTTCTCTTATCTGTGTGCCTGTCATTATTTTGCCTCATATTGGAAAGAATTTACCTGAATTGCATTTTTTTCTGAAAGATTCATCTGATGAGAAATGGTACAGTTGGTAAAAAGATGTAATGCACATGTTTGAATGAGGAGAATTCTATCTTGGTCAGCTGCCCAGTATAAGATGACATGGTTAAAAAATAACCTTTTAAGGTTGATGCGAAGGACTTATACCTGCGATCTTGGATACTCAGGAAGCTGAAATCTGAGGATCACAGTCCATAGCCCACCTGGGCAGAAAAATCTATGAGACTCTTATCTCCAAGAAACCACCAAAAGAGCCAGAAATGTAGGTGTGGCTCCAGGGATGGAGAACTAGCCTTGAGCACACAAGCTCAGGGACTTCCAGGTCAGTTCAAGCCCCAGGGCCAGAGACTAAACCAGGTATGAGAATGTAAAATAACTGACTTCCAGGTGAATGAGGTTGAATGTGTGTTCATCTTTGAAAGAATAAAGCTAGCAACATGGTAGGGGAAAATGACACATCAATACCACAGTTTCTCCTCTTGGGCCTCTCAGAGGATCCAGAATTGCAACTTGTCCTCTTTGGGCTGTTCCTGCTCATGTATCTGATCACTGAGTTTAGAAATCTGCTCATCATCCTGGTCTCCACCTCTGACCCTGACCTCTATACCCCCCCCCCATGTACTTCTTCCTCTCCAGCCTCTCCTTCATGGATATCTGTTTTGTCTCTAACACCGTCCTCAAGGTGCTGGTGAACATTCAGACACAGAAAAAGACATCTACACAGGCTGCCTCACTCAGATGTATTTATCATTTTTGCTGGAATGGATACTTCGACCTCTTTGTGGCTGTCACCCATTAAACTACCTGGTCATCATGAACCTTCATTTCTGTGGCCCCCTGGTCCTTGTGTGTTGGCATCTCTTTTTCTGCATTGCACTATTCAGTATTCTACTGATGAAGCAATTAACCTTCTCTGTGGGCACTGAGATCTCCCATTTGCTCAGGTCTCAAGGTGGCCAGCTCTGATGCCCTCATCAACATCATCTGCTTATACATATCAACTGCTTTGGTGGGGGTCTTTCCTGTCATGGGATCCTGTTCTCTTACTCTCAGATTGTTTCCACTTTAATGAAGATGTCCTCTACCGCTAGCAAGCACAGAATCTTCTCTACCTGTGGCTCTCACCTCTGTGTGGTCTCCTTGTTCTATAGGACAGGACTTGGGGTGTACCTGAGTGCTGCCGTGTCCTGATCTTCTTACAAAAGTATGATGTCCTCAGTGATGTACACATGTCACCCTTATGTTGAACCCCTTCATCTGCAGCCTGAGGAACAAGGATGTGAAGGGGGCTCTGGTGAGACTTCTCAGCAGAGCCGTCTCCTTTCCTTCTTAGATCCCTAACCTAAGAATTAAATAGTACTTGTAGCCCTTAAAGAACATTTTGTAAATATCTACATGCTCATTATTTTTCTCAAATAAAAGAATATACTTTTCCTTTTTTTAATTCTGAAAATACCCTTGAATTTGCATATATGTGTATATGTGTGTGGACTTATATTTGATTTTCTTCAAACTCTCCTTTTCTCTCCTTTCCCAATTTTCCTTCCCTATATATGACCCTTAATGATTTATGTGTAGTAAAGCATTTTTAATGTTTTTACTTTGTGTGTAATCCTGGGGCTTGAACTCAGAGCCTGGGTGCAGTCACAGAGCATTTTTTTTTTTTTTTGCTTAAGACTAGTGCCCTTCCATTTGAGCCACAGATCCACTTCCAGCTTTTTGGTGATGAATTGGAGATAAGAGCCTCACTAAATTTCTGCTGGGTCTGACTTTAAACCATGATCCTCAGAACTAACCCTCTTAAATAGTTCAGATTACAGATATCTGCTACCACCACCTGCTGAAATCACCTTTAAGTAGTTGTTCAAAGAGGCTTCATTTCAACAGGTCTGTTTATGTGTACAATGCTTCTTGATCAGTGTCACCCCTTCCATCCTTCTCCATCTCTCCCATTCCCACCACCGCCTCAATTTTCCTATACGTACATTGAGTATTATGAGTCTCCATCTGTCTGGCCCCCTTCCCTTAATCTCCCCTACAATAACTTGTACATGTGTTCTGATATCTCTGATTGGAAATTCATAGCACAAATCACATCAAATGCTCCCAGGAACTGCTCAAAACTTATCCTGTTGAATCTTAAACATTTTTTTTTCTTCAGGATAAGATGGGTTAGCTTCATGTTTTTACAGAGAGAACAGGAATGAAATTGAGCATTAAATAGTGAACAAAAAATTTTTTCTCTCAAATTCAGATTCTACTGACTCTCTTAAATGTATGTTTTTATTGTGTGGTGATAACTTTTTATTGGAATTATTTCTCTTACTCACAGGTTTCTGAAAAGGAGAGATTGTAAGGTAACTGAGTCATGGGGGTATCAGGATTAAAAAAAGGGCAGAAAGTGAACTCAACACACCAACAGGTTTTATTCAGGAATGAAACCTGGGAAGAGCAATTAAGTCTCCTTTAGGATGTCTGAAGGCAAAATGGCACTTCCCCCCACCCCCTTACATCTAGGGCATTTTAAAGATGAGGCAGAAAGAATGAAGTCAGGTAGAGAGATGGCAATGGGATGAGATGGAGGCAGCGTGGGTGAGCAATGTTATTTTGCCTGAGGAGTTTCAAGGTTTCAAAAACATTCATTGGGGCACATTGTCATTAGATGTGGCCTTGGTCTCAGTCTTTCTTTCAAGACTGCTGGTGCATTTGTTCAAAGGGAAAGGGAAGGGAAATGATTCTACGTGGTCTGCAGCTGAAATAAGGATACTGGGTCTAAATAACAATGTCTTGTCCCCACTGCCATCCTGGCATTTTAGTTGGAAGCTGGGGACATTTCATCCAGTTCTGAATTTCAGATGCCTTGTGTTGTTTAGTCCCAAGAAATTGCGGCTCCAGAGAATATGCAAATATGTCATGCTGTTTAGCCCCAAGGAAAGTTTTGGTGCTGAGATTGTTCCCCTAAATGGTTTGCTTTGCTTACCCCTGATTGTTCCCCACATGGATCAGGTGGCTTTTACCTTTATAAGCCTTGTGCTAGCTACATTCAGTGCTGCAGGTCTTTGGGACAGGGGGCCACCTTCAGTCTCTGGCTTTCTCATAAAGACTCCCAACATGACCCCTCAAAATGTGCTTCTCTGTATTTTGCGATTCAATTCCCATATAGCATAAAGAAGACAGTCCTAAGATATGGCTGGTTGGTGGTGGGGGAGGTGATTTCTTAAGGTTAAATCATCCTTCATTAGAGATTTGGATTCAGATTCAGAATTGTCTGGCCCTTGATACTGAACACAAGCTTTGAAAATCCCATGGAGATTTGCAAACGAATTCAAGAGCCCCATTGCTCCTCATGACAACAGTAAATGAAGACATATTGATTTCCTGAAAGAAATTGATCTGGTGTGATATGTATTTATACATAATTATATAACATATAATATATTATATATAATATGTGTACATAATATATAAGATACTATATATGTAGAATATATTATATATGTAGTGTATAATATAATCATTGTATATAATATGTAATATTATAATATATATAGCTGGGAAGGCAGGGCAGACTCCTCCCTCCTCTTGGCTTTCTGCCCAGTACCTTCATTACCTAGGTAACTGGCACACCAGGAAGCAGATACCTCCCCCTCCTTCAAGGTTATATCCTAAACCACCCCTGATCAAGCCTTTCATTGGACCTGGGGAGGGTCCCAGGCTCTGAGGTTACATCTGGATAGAGTGTGTCCACACCTTTCCCCCACCAGGCCAGATATCTTCCTGTCCCTGGCCTAGTTAAGTCCTGCCCGGGGAGTAGCTTAGCTCTTTCTGCCTTGTGCAACCTCTATCATGTATGGCGGGACAGGCAGTTCAGAAATAGAACTTCTCTTCCTACCTGAATACTGCATAGTGTCTCTTTATCTGCAACCTAATTAAACCTATTTAATTTACCTTACACACATAACTTGAGAAAAAAAAACCTCAAAATACTCTTTGAAAATGGGCCTGGGAGGGGGAATTCAATGGGAACTTGGTGGCAGGAGCAAATCTGTTCAAAGTGCACTGTGTACATGTATGGAAATACCACAGTGTCACCACTGCATATTAAAAAGGTAAGAAGACTGAAAAATAAAAAGTAGAAAAAAAATTTTTTAAGTTTGTGTGACTCTTCTTCCAGTTAACCATCACAAGACTGCAAGTAGAGCTGTGTCTCATGTGGTAGAGTGCTAGACTTGAGCCAAAAAGCTCAGCAGTAGTACCTAGGCACTGAGTTCAAGCCAGAGGGCCCTCATACAAAAACAAAATTAAACTATCACTTCATTATGATACAGAATTTCCTGGGTGAAGATTCCAAGGATTTTAATTTTTAATATAAAAACCCAATGCATATACTCATGTTTATTGTGACAATGTTAGCAATAGCCAACTTGTAGAAAAAATTCAGATGTCTGTTAACAGATGCACACATAAAAACATGTGATATTATACACAATGAAGTATTATTTATTCCAACAGAAAAATAACATTGTGTCATGTATAGAAAACATTGATTGAACTATAGACCCTCAGATTAAGTGAAATAATACAAGTTCAGAAGGATTAATATAGGATGAGAAAACCTAGGCTTATACAAAAATGAGAGTTCATTTTTTTTTGCAGTGAATTAAAAAGAGAATTTCTTCTCTCCTCCATAGCATTTAGGATGATGAATAATTCTCTATATTTCCAGAGATTCTTCAGGAGACTTGCCATGGATCAGTGAAAACTGGATTTTATATCTTTGAGAAACAATTATGCCTTCATGAGATTTCTTGTGAATAAAGAAAAAAGAACTAAATTCTCTTTTGACAGAATAACTCTATTAATTCCTATTTCTGTTTAAATTAATCGGAATTCGGTTAATTTTTTTTCCATACTGAAATCTTCCTTTTAACTCCAGAGATAAAAAAATATTTGGAGAATAGAAAAACAACTGTATAATTAATTTAGTGAAGAACTCTAGTAATCCAATCATTAACAGACTAAAAACATTTAACAAGTCCTTGCAGACCACCCTCTGTAATTGTCTGATTCAAGGTTTCTTTAAAACCCCAGCAGGGTTCCTGAGGAAAGATTTCACAAAAACAGAGTTTCAGTTACACTTATCAGAGAGATCTGGGATATCTTTGACAAACACAAGATCAAGTGAATTAAAAAAATAAAAAGGAAAAAAGTGAATTCTTGGCTTCAGTTCTGAAACAGAGAGAATGGGAATGAATCTAGTTTATATAGATTTTAATGTGTAGTCTCTTTTTTTTTTTTTTTGCCATTCATGGTGCTTGAACTCTGGGCCTGGGCACTGTCCCTCAGCTCTTCAGCTCAAGGTTAGTGCTCTACCACTTGAGCCACAGCACCACTTCCAGCTTTTTCTGCTTATGTGGTGCTGAGGAATCAAACCCAGGGCCTCATGCATGGAAGGCAAGCACTCTACCACTGAGCCATCTTCCCAGCCCCTGTAGTCACTTTCTTTAGAATAAAAAGTACTAATTTTACAAATCTGTGTGTTTTTTCCTCTCAGCCTGTTGTTTTGCTTTCATCATCACACTCTGGAATCTAGACCAGCTTTCCTCACAAGGTATAATGTATTCTTCAAATCTATTTCACTTTTTCTTATACATTGACATTTTCCTTTGTTTCCTGTCTTCAATTATCTTCTTATTAACTATACACATTGCTATTTCCTTTTCTTCTTGTTAGCAGCCCTTATAAATTTTCCAGACCAAAAAAAGAAAATCACATGGCCATGTACCTGTGGTCATACCTATAATCCTAACTACTTAGTAGACTGTAATCTAAGGATCACAGTTAACCACCTAAAAGACAGAGACAGAACTGTGGCTCAAGTGGTAGAGCACTAGCCTTCAGTGAAAACTCTCAAGGACAACACCTAGGTCCTGAGTTGAGGCCCAAGACTAGCAGAAAATATAATCATCAACATCACATAATTTGTAGAGGACACTGAATTGATCTGCTTATGAAATTTACCTTATTTGTGTATATTAACTTCTACAAAATGAGGGGTTTAGTTCTGACCCTTCTTTTTTGGTCAGTTGTGGGGCTTGAACTGTGGGCCTGCACATTCTCCCTGAACTCTTCAGCTCAAGGTTAGAGTTCTACCACTTGAACCACACACCACTTCCAGTTTTCTGGTGGTTAATTGGAGATCAAAGGCTCACAGACTTTCCTGCCTCAGTTGGTAGCTTCTAATTTAGACCCTCAGATCTAAGCCTCCTGAGCTACCAGCACCCTGCTGTCCTGACTTTTCTATATATAGATTTTAATGTATACACCTTCCTCCTATTCATATCTGCAACCCTTCTGCTCCTCCTTACTTTCTCCTAACATAAATAGTATAGTGATTTAATTGTCTATACTGTAGATTTTGGTTTCAAGCACCCATTCTTTATTTGTTTAGGGTATTTTCATTGTTAACTCACAAGCTCAGATAGAGCTGCTAGCCACAGGATTGTTTCATACCCTCTTTCAACTATTTTCTATTGTGATCATGTTTATAATTCCTATATATTGATTTAACATTGGTAGTAAATGAGGTTAACATCCTTATGTTATTTGTCTACTGTTTCCAGAAAGTACAGAAGAATGAATGTTATTTAACTTACCCCAGTCAGTTTTGTGTCTTCAATCAGTAAACAGGATGTTTTAATTTTTTGTTATATCATTGGCCACTTAGTCTCAATCGTGTGTGTGTGTGTGTGTGTGTGTGTGTGTGTGTGTGTGTGCGTGCGCGCGCATGTGCACCAACACTGGGGCTTGAACTCTGGCTGAAGGCTAGTGCTCTACCGCTTGAGCTCCAGCTGCACATCTGGCTCTTTAGTGGTGACTTTGAGGTCAGAATCTCATGAACATTACTGCCTGGGCTTGCTTTGCAACTCAAGTCTTAGATCTCAGCCTCCTGAATAACTAGGATTGCAGGCATTAGCCACCAGTGCCCCCATTTTTAATCCTTTTGATACTGCTGACATTTGTATTTTTCACCTCTTACCAGGTGATAGGACTCAGGTGAGTCACTGATGAAAGCAAAAGATGAGAGCAACACAAAATCTCAGACCCACACATGAGTTCAGCTTTTCTAGTTCAAGAGGCATATCTAGGTAGTGTGCCAGAAGTTTTACTGTAGGGGTTTAGATTCCATCCCTCTGGCAGTGAGCTTCTACTCCCTATCACACCATTGTTTCAAAACCCTTCTGGGATCCAGCTCCCCATCTGTCAGCCAGTGGCCAATTCTGATCTCTTCACTTGGAATGTCTCTGGGTGCTAGGTGGGCCCACAAGTGACCATTCTTTGCTCTCATAGCACAAGCATTCCTCGCCTAGAGAACCATCTCCCATTCCCTTTCTCACCCACTTGATTTCCTCTCAACAGACATTAAGACTCTTAACTTGCTTCAATCATGGCCAGTGTAAACACATAGCTTATGATCTTGCATTTGTGTCTTTTTAACTTGCTTATCAGTGTATATTAATTGTGCCTAATAATAGTTTTCATTGTCACATTTTCACAGATGCCTAGTCTTTATTTTATTCATATTCAACCCTGACTAGTTGTTATTTTATTCATATTCAGCCCTCCCACTAGTTACCTGCTTCTTCCTCCTAATTCTGCATTTTTATTTTTATTATCCATTGGTTGCACAATCTTCTAGCTCACACATGTGATCACTTACTTTCTGTGACTATAGGCTTCAACTCACATAAGGATCTCCAGACCCATCCATTGTCCTGAAGAATGACATGATTTCTTGTAATTTGGTGCTGTCTTGTCAGGTGTGTATCTGCCTGCAATATCAGGTATATATACCACATTTTATCAATATAAGATGATTTGGGATTTATAGAAGCCTTGGAAATTTTTCATACTTTGTCTTAGTATAATGTAATAAAGTAACACCTTAGTTCCAATAGATAGAGCAATATTAATATAGTTAGTTCATTGGGCAGTTATATAGTGATAGGGGGTGTTACATCCATTTTTCATCATTCTGCTCTTCCATGATATTTTCTATTTGAGCACTGAATTTAGGTTTGACTATCACACATAATAAAAACAAGACCCCTGACTTTATAAATATCAGTCAGCCCTTCAAGTCTTCTAATTGAAGTTGGAACAGAAGAGACATTACCATTCCTTCTAAAAATGGTGCAGTTCAGGACAATAAGCATATTTTGAACTCTTTCTCTGTGAGTCCTTGTGTTAAATATTGTCACTTGATTGGACTTCTGTATTACTTATATCCCTCACATTCAACTGCTGGTATTTTGACAATAATCAAACAATGGTCACAGTTCTAATCCCTTCCATACAGGCCTGAGACATATGCAAGTTGTTCAAAAAATAATTGCTGGTCATTTGCTCATTTCTTTGTTGTAAGTTGGAGCTCTTTCAGAACTGTGCAAGAAGGGCTGACCTCAGACTGCGGCTGACCTCAGACTTCCTCCCATGTGCAGTCATCGAACTCATTTTTCTGAAGAACAGAACAAAAAAAGACAGGTTACCATAGAAGGTAAAGGAAGAGAAAGTCAGGTGAATAAAAATGCTCACTTAAAGAACAGACTTTGATTTCTGAATTTTGAGATCAATCTGCATAAAGAAGTCTATACATATTAAAATCTAAAGATAAATTCCTAATACTAAAAAAATCCTAAAAAAATGACCAATATTAAGCCTTGGAATTTTTAGTCTAGGGTTTGAACTCTTACCCTCATCCTTACTAGGCAAGTGTGTAAGCATTCAAGGCACATATCCAAACCTTTTGCTTTTAGGTTATTATTCAACTAAGGACTTGCACTTTTCCTCCAGTCTAGCCTCACACCACGAACCTCCTAGCCATAGCACCACTCCCAGCTTATTAATTGAGAAGGTCTCACTATGTGTGTATTTATTTATTTACTTATTCCCAGGCTGGCCTAGAACTTCAACTTTCCCTACTTCTGTCTCCTGAATATCAGAGATAATAGGAATGAGCTAACTCATCAGGTAAGCCTTTGATGCTTAAATTGATTCTATCAAACATATCATCTTTGTCCACAAACCCTGCTGATTTAACTCAGTTCATAGACACTGAAGAACACTGACAAATGAGCATAAGTCTCACATATATTCTTTGTGATTGCTTTTAGGAATGTTTGGGAATTGGTTCTCTTATCAGTGTGCTTGTTATTATTTTAGATCCTATTAGTAGAAATTCACCAGGATGACATTTTCCTGAAAAAAATCATCTGATGAGAAATGGTACAGTTTGAAAGTTGTTTGAATGAGGAGAGTTCTATCTTGGATAAGTGCTAGTATAAGATGACACAGTTAAAAAACAACATTTTATACATGTCACAAAGGACCCAGGCCTGTAATACTATATACTCAAGAGGCTGATATCTGAGGAGGGCAATCCAAAGCCCACCTGGACAGGAAGTCTGTTAGACTCTCATCTCCAAGTAACCACCAAAAGAGCCAAAAAAAAATTTCAGGATCAGTACCCAGTCTCTGAGGTCAAGCCCCAGAAGCAACGCACGCACACACATACTAACCCAGGGGTAAGAATGTGAAATTTTTGTCTGAGTAGCAGGAGATTGAGTCACAATGTTTGTTTGTCTCTGAAGGAGAAAAGCCAGTGCCATGGAAGAAGAAAACCACACATCAGTAGTACAATTCCTGTTTCTGGGCTTTTCAAATGACCCTAAACTACAGCCGGTGCTCTTTGGACTGTTCCTGTCCATGTACCTGGTTACTGTGCTTGGAAATCTGCTCATCATCCTGGCCATCAGTTCTGAACCACACCTCCACACCCCTATGTACTTCTTCCTCTCCATCCTCTCCTTAGCTGACATTGGATTCACCTCTACCACTATCCCCAAGTTGCTGGTGAATATCCAGACACAGAAAAAAGACATCCCCTACTCAGGTTGCCTTACTCAGATGTATTTCTATATGATTTTTGGTGGGATGGATAATTTCCTATTAGCAGTGATGGCCTTTGGCCTTTTTATGGCCATCTGTCACCCGTTAAACTACCAGGTCATCATGAACCCTCACTTCTATGGCCTCCTGGTCCTCATGTCTTTGATCATCATGTTATGTGTTGCCATGTTCCATGTCCTACTGATGAATCGACTGACCTTCTCCATAGTCACCATGATACCCCATTTCTTCTGTGAATTAGCTCAAGTTTTCAAGTTGGCCAGCTCTGCTAACCTCATTGACACCATCTGTATGTATCTGACAGCTGCTTTAGTCAGAGGGCCTTTTGTCATTGGGATTATCTTCTCTTACTGTCAGATTCTCTCCTCTGTAATGAAGATGTCCTTTGCTGCTAGCAAGCACAAAGCCTTCTCCACCGTGGCTCTCACCTCTGTGTGGTCTCCTTGTTCTACAGGACAGGGTTTGGGGTGTACCTCAGTTCTGCTGTGCCTCATTCATCTCAACAAAGATATGTGGTCTTGTAATGTACATGGTGGTCACTCCCATGCTGAACCCATTCATATACAGCCTGAGGAACAAGGATGTGAAAGGGGCCCTGAAGAGACTCCTCAGCAGATCTGTTTCTTGTCCTTTCTAGACTCCTGATCAGAATTCAGTGGAAATTGGACCGTCAATTCACATTTGAAAATTACTCTAAGTTCTCTCTTTTGTGCCAACAAGGGCATACTTCTGCATTTTTTCCTACTCTAAAAACACCTTTGAATTTGTTTATATATGTAATTCTGTTTCTCTTGTCTCTCTTCCTCTCTCCTTCTTTCTCTATTTTTCTTTCCTGTCCATAGCACTGGATGTTTTATGGGCAGTGAGGTATTTTTAAAAACTTTTTAAATTATCTTTTTGTGTATGTGCCATCCTTGAGCTTTAATTCAGGGCTTCAGTGATGTCCCTGAGTTCTTTTTGCTCAAAGCTCTAACACTGGAGCCACAGCTCCAGTTCCAGCTTTTGGTGATTCACTGGAGATAAGAGTCTCACAGGCATTCCTGCTTGAGCTGGATTTGAACCATGATTTTCAGATCTCAACCCCACCAATTAGCTAGTTTGACAGATGTGAGGCACCAGTGGAGAAATGTCTCATCATCCTTTTATGCAATTTATTTGTTTACTTACTGAGTTTTTCAGCTTCCATATATTCTAGATACACACCAATCATCCTATGTATATTACTCTGGTATATTGCTTATTCTGTTGTATGGAAGCCTTTTATTACTCAAAACAATCACCTATCTCTACTTGTGCCTTCTTTCTGTACATGTTTTTTTGGCCAATAAAATCATATCTCAAATGAATATCATGATGTTTTCTCCTGTTTCTCTCTCTCTCTCTCTCTCTCTCTCTCTCTCTCTCTGTGTGTGTGTGTGTGTGTGTGTGTGTGTGTGTGTGTGCGTATGTCTTGAGCTTCTTTTGTTTCAAGGTAGTGCTCTACTACTTGAGCCACAGCTCCATTTCTGGCTTTTTTTGGGTAATTTATTGAAGATAACAGTCTCACAGATGTTCCTGTCCCAGTTGGCTTTGAACCATGATCCTCAAATCTCAGCCTCCTGAGTAGTCAGGATTACAGCCATGAGCCATGTGCCTGGCTTCCTTCTACTATTTTACTAAGTCAGAACTTACATTTAAGTTTTTAAAGGTCAACTTTGAGCTGATGTATGTGTATGGTGTGAAATAAAGATCTAGTTCCATTCTTCAGATGTAGATAAGTATTTTTACAGTGCTATTTTCTGAAACAGTTACATCTTAATTGTGCTATTTTTTTGGCATCTTTATCAAAACTCAATTGGACAAAAAAAACACTGCAAAAGGAAGAGCCATGAAACTAGAAGAGGAAATGTAGAGGAGGCACTAATCCCTAGAGGAAAGGGAACAAGGAGAGTGATAGAGGGGTGAAATTGATGGGAATATAGTGGAAACATGAAATCAAGTGTTGCTAAATCTTCTGGGATTGAAATTTGGGAATCAAAATTCCAGTTAATTGATTCCACAGGCAAAATGATTGTGTCCACTGAACTCGCTGGCCATCACAGCATCCTGGGAGCCATTACCCTCTCTGTTCACTGCTGACATGATCATCCCTTGCTTCTCACTCTTAGCTTTGCCCTCACATCAACTTCAAGCCTAACTCTCTATGATCTGTCATGTCTAGGACCTGTCATCTGTGGATGTACCTGACTCCATATCTCAGGAATCCCATTCAAAATTCTCACAACAGAGAACCTCATTGGCCCTAATGGGTCTTTGGTATTTGATCTGTAGATTGGCTGATGGGTATTAAAAGTGCAGGTGTCCAGGCACCAGTAGCTCATGCCTGTAATCCTATCTACTCAGAGGCTGAGATAGGAAGACTGTAAACCTGGGTAGAAAAGTCTGTGAGATTCTTATGTCCAATGAACCAACAAAATAGCCAAAAGTGGAGCTGTAGCCTAAGTGGTAGAACACCAGCCATGAGAAAATTGAAGCTCTGGGACAGCACCCAGGCCCTGAGTTCCATTCTCCTCCTCCCCCCAAAAATGCAAGCATATACCGCTTGATAAAATGTAAAATAACTATTAAAGGAATCTCAGAAAATGTCCAAAAAAATTGGAGAGAAGGCCAGGCATAGAGGCTTATGCCTGCACTATCTATATCTCTTGTTAATTAATGATACCTCTGGAGAGCATTTTTAGTTCATTAGATGCATTCCCATATATTTCATTAAAAATAAAAATGACCTACCTCATAACCCTGTACTTCCTTCCTGATAAATCCCAGTTTTAAAAGAGTTGACCTAAACTTGATATTTTTTGTTCATACAAGGAATTTCTACTTTTACTGCAATATTTCCCCTTCAAACTGCAAAGAGTTTATTCATACCCAAACTTAGTATAGAATCCTGTATTTTTAAAGCACTTAATTGTTCTGTAACTAAATCAATGGGCATATCACGCTTTTTTATTCCACTTTATGTTGTTTGTGGAGCTTGAACTCTGCACCTGGATGTTCTCCTGAGCTCTTCAGCTCAAGGCAAGGGAGCACCCTACCACTTGAGCCACAGCACCACTTCCGGTTTTTTCTGGTGGATAATTGGAGAGAAGAGTCTCATGGACTTTTTTTTCTTAATATATATATTTTTATTGTAAAGATACTGTACAGAGGGCTTACAGTTATATGAGCAAGGTAATGAATCCATTTCCTATCGAGCATTGTACACCCTCCTTTATTTTTCCCATACCATCCCTTTCCTCCCCACCTCCCCAACTCCTCCCTCCCCTCTCTCACCCCCAACCCCATCCCATCCTCATCCCTGCAAAGTTGTAAAGTTCGTTTTCAACATACTGTCATGGACTTTCCTGTTGGGGCTGGCTTTAAACTGTGATCCTCAGATCTCAGCTTCCTGAGTACCTAGGATTATAGGCATGAGCCACGGATACTGGGCTGACATCATGCTTTTCTATGCATTCAATTTTGGATATGATTAAATGATATGACTTCCAGAACTAAGGCGGTTGGAAAATTTGGTAGCAGAAAATCACCCCCAGGGACAAATTTCTATCTTTAAAAATAAATATATATACTCACACATATGTATAAATGTGTACATATCTATATATATTCTCTCCATATTTAGAGACTATATATAGAAATGGTAATAACTCTGTACAACACCTTAATAATAACAATAATATATATAGGTAGAATATAGATATATACATAAGAAAAGAACAAATTATGTTGTAAAATTATATACAAAGGTAAATAACAATCACAATAATATATAGTTTAATATGGACTATATAAATATGTTTATGTATTTATTTATATATTTATATATTATATAAACATATATAGCATATATATTTATATTATACATATGTTTCTATAAACATAATATATAAAAATATTTATATATACTTATATATATGCTTTCTATATTAGAGAGCTTATATATATATATATATATATATAAATAGTAACCCCTATGTACAAAACCTTAATAATAAAAATAAAATTGTATTCTATATATAGTATATATTGTATATATTATATAATATATATGATATATATAATAAATTAAAAATATATAAAATAAAAATATAAAATAAATAAATATACAAATACAATAAGAATATATATTCTCTATATAACATAGAGAATATAGAGAGAACAAAATTGCAAGGTCTATATAGTATATAGAGAATATAGAGACTATATAATTTTATATGTATTGCTATTATTATTGTTTTCTCTATATTTTATTATATGTTATTGTTTTATCTTTGATATAATTCCATATATATTCTACACATATTCTTCATATAGATGTATAGAATAAATATAATTTTGTTATTATTATTAAGGTGTTGTACAGAGGGGTTACATTTCTTTTATTTCCTTTTTTATGTTTAAAATTTATTGTAACAATGATGTACAGAGGAGTTATAGTTATGTAAGTTAGGTAATGAGTACATTTCTTTTGTAACAATAACACTTCTTCTCTCTTCTTCTGGGCAATGTCACCTCTTCCCTTGCTTTCTCCAAGTTTCTACCTCTTGTCTGTGCCCATAAGTTGCGTAGTTTATAGTCTAGTGAATACCAGGCCTGCATTTGTTCACCCTTCCTACCTCCATTTCTGTGCTTTCCTTTTTTCTCTCTCAAAAGAGCAAAAACAACAAATAAAAAACCAAAAAGCAAAAAAACACCACCGACAACAACAATAATAAAAAAAAAAGTCATGTTTCCATTTCCTGGAATTTGTGGCTCAAGTGGTACAGTGCTTGCCCAGACCCAGACTTCAAGCTCCTGGACCAAAAAAAAAAGTATTTTAAAAGTTCAGAGGGATTATGCCTTTGGAGTTCTCCCCTAAGAATATTCTCCTTAACAAATTTCTGTGTTTTAAGTTTAACCATCATTAATGGAAAGCCAACAAGCACAGGCCACTGTAAGGAGTCCTGTGAGACTAATTTAAAAAGAAATAATGAACAATTTTGAATCTCCAGGCAAATGATCTTGTTAAAAATTGCTTTTTATCAATGTTATCTTCCCAGAGGCAAAAGTAATTTTTTAATTTGTATTTTTTACCTTAAGGGAGTATTACTGATTAGAGACCAGAATGATGATAGAACAATTTATTGAATAATGCAATTCTTTCCCAGTTTTCTGGAAGACTTAAAGAAACTTCCAGTATCCTCAAGACAAAATGTTTTATAACCCCCAGAGATTTAAGTTAGGAATTCCCTAACTAGAATATTTCCCTGTGCTTTCTGGAGGAAAAAAAATGTAGGAGAACAACAGAAGTAGGGTCTCATTTTTTTCTTTTAATTTTTTTAAATTTTATTTTATGAGGGAGTTCCATCTTGAAGTAGGGATTTCCACAAATGAAAGAATTTGGGCAGGGCAGAGAAAAAGCAACTAATGAAGGGGGAACTTCTACCAGACTCAAAGAATGTCCTTCCCAAATGTTATCTCAGATCTGCAGGATCACATCCTTTCTCAAAGTTCATTAAACATGTAAATTCCAGGCCTGGGTTTCACAATGGTTAAATTAGAATTGTGAGGGGTCTGGATTCAAAATTGTCATTTAATTAACAATGCATTCTAATGATTCTTCCTTCTATGTGGTTAAAATTTGATTAGCAATTGTTTGTGAAAATGGATGATGAAGCTGAGCTAGGTGGCTGACTCCTACTCCCAGCTATACTCTGGATGGAGAGACAAGAGGTTCATTAGTTCAAAGCCCTATCTTAAAACAAAAATATCAAGAAAGGATTAGGCAGGAAAGTATGGTATAAGCTGTAAACTGCCTGACCAGCAAGTACAAAGACCTGGGTTCAGTTCCAGTATGGTTTTGAAGTGAGGAGGCTGAGTCTAGTAACCTCTCACAGCCATCCCGGTGCCTTGCTGTCTCCCAAACTTGATAGGCTTAACTATCTCACTGGAACAACCTGAGGCTGAGTTTACAGAATCCCACCTTTTCACCACGCCCTAAAGTAAACACCCTGCAGCTACTAATGACCACCTTTTCACCCCCCAGTAGCTGCTAACAACCACCTTTTCACTGCCCTAAGCAAACATCCTACAGCTGCTACGGCCAATGAAAAAGCTTCCTTATTCCAAGCATATAAATACCCTTGTGTGAAAAATAAAAATTGGCAGCTTGATCAGAATCCTTGTCTTGCTGTCCTTCTTTGTGTCTCTTGTCCCTTCATTCCTTCTCGCTTAGGTTCATTGCCCTGGTTGAAGTCCTGCGGGTCGGGACAAACATGTGGCTTCTCTGTTTCTCACTGAGTGAGTTACAAAAGTTTAACAATAAAAAATTAAAAGGATTATCATCAGATGCAGGTGAATATTAATGAATTTCCCTCTAAAATTAGAGACTCTTCACTTAAAGTCCTTGACTTTTCTGCCCTGGCCATTTATGGCTTTTTTGATGAGTTTAAGTGGAGTCTCCTGGATTTTCCTGCCTGGGCTGCCTTTGAAGCACCATCTTCAGATCTCAGGCTCATGAGTGGCTAGGATTACAGGCTTGAGGCACCAGCACCTGGATCACTAATAATTTATAAATATTTACATAAACACATATGCATTTTGGTCACCTGTAGAAAATGACATGTAACAGGAAAAATTCTTGGCTCTGATTTCTCAGATTTTTCTAGGAATCCCAAATAGTCTAATTAAGCTAGAAAACTTCTACAATAGAATTAATCATTCATTCAAACTAAACAGAAGTAGCAACTTCTGGCACTCACAAAATATACAACAGTCACTCAAGAATATCAAGATTCTGCTTATATTAATTTTATAATTGGTATATATTTAGTGTCTTAGCCCAAAGTTGAGATCCTCCATATATGTATATATATATATATATATGCACACATATATGTATATATATATGCACATATAAGTGTGTGTTTACCTAAAATTTTTAGAAACAATAAATGAGGTGAAATAAAAAGGGATTATTATCTTCCAATGCTTGAAAGTAAGAAGAACCTGAATAGCAAAAGACATGAAATAAAATACATACCAAAATTTGAATATAGTATCATAAGTTGTAAACACATATATGCACACAAATCATTCTCTAATCAATGAGAGCCATAGCAAGAGAAAAAATGAATAAACACAAAGCAGAAGGTCATTTAGCTATACAGATATACACTGTCATGAGAGAGAATTTCTCATTAATATTATTATTACTTTTAATTATTATTATTATTAAGTAGTTGTAAAAAGGGGTTACAATGCCATGTCAGGTTATGAGTACAATGTTTCTTGGTCTCCTCCTTGTTCTCCATTTTCCCTCTCCATCCCTTTATTCAAGTTACATAAACAGAATTTCTTTTGCCCATTTTTAATGTTTTTATTGTAAAATTAGTGTACAGAGGGGTTACAATTACATGAGTAAGGTAATGAGTACATTTCCTCTAGAGCATTGTTATCTCCTCCTTTGTTTATCTCCTACCATTCCTTCCCTCCTCATCTCCACAACTTCTCCCACTCCCCACTCCCCCAAGTTGTAAAGTTCATTTTCAACATAGTGTCTTCTATCTCTCATTATTACAATGGGTCAGCCTGTATCCTAATTTCAGCATTTTGTTATTTCCTTTCCCCTCCCCAAATTGGGAAAATGTATATACAAGATGCAGGGCACCAACATCAACTACAGTGAAAACAGGGGTTATACCATGGGGGAAGCTCATACAAGAGAAACAATAAAAAAAAATCACATAGATTTTTGTGCATTTTTTTATTTTGCTTAGAGGTAGAGAGATTACACCATTCTCGAGAATCCTCAAGAGGGCGTTCTTGATGTCCCTGTTCCTCAGACTATAGATGAAGGGGTTTAGCATGGGGGTAACCAGGGTGTACATCACTGCTACCACAGCCACCATTCTGGGGGAGTGTGAGATGGCTGAACTGAGGTAGACAACAGTGGCAGTGCCATAAAACAAACCAAATACTGACAGGTGAGATCTATAGGTAGAGAAAGCTTTGTACTTCCCCGCTCTTGAGGGGATTTTCATAATGGAGGAAATGATTCATGTGTAGGAACAAAAGATCCCTGACACTGGGATGCCACCCAAAACAGCACCTGTCATGTAGATCAATATGGAGTCTATGGAGATGTCAGAACAGGCAAGCGTGAAAAGTTGAGAAACCTCACAAAAGAAATGAGGGATCTCCACCTCCTTGCAGAAGGTCAGATGGGACACCATCAAACAGTGCACCTGGGCATCCAGGAGGCTGAAGAACAATGTCACCACAATTAACATGCCACAGAGATGAGGGTTCATGATGATTTGGTAGTGTAGTGTAGGGGGTGACAGATGGCCACCAGGTGGTCAAAGGCCATCACATCAAGAAGCAGACATTGCAAACAGCCACAAAGGTAAGAAAAGAACACCTGAGTTAGGCAGCCAGTGTAGCTGATGGATGTGCTGTGTGTCTGGAGGTTCACCAGCATTTTGGGAACCATACTCTTGCTAAATCCAATGTCAGTCAAGGAGTGATTGGAGAGGAAGAAGTACATGGGGGTGTGGAGGTGAGGGTCAGAGCTGACAGCCAGGATGATGAGCAGGTTGCTCAGCATGGTGACCAGGTAAAATTTCAAGAATAGCCCAGTAATAAGGATTGTAGTTCAGGATCCTGTGAGAGTCCAAGGAGGAGAAATTCCCAGACACAGGTGAGGTTGTCTGTCTCCCCATAGATGGGATACCTGGTGAAGAGAATGCTGGTGTAAAAACACCAAGCCCAGAGCAGCAAATGAATGTTTAGGCTTTGGAATCACACACACACACACACACACACACACACTGAACTCATTGGAGTTGTGACAGTCCCTTGTTCTGTACTCATCCAATATGGGGTCTGTGGGCCAATTAACCTTAAAGATTCAAGGTCATTTTTTAATTCACAAATCCTGAGCCAGGTAACTATCAGTTCATTCTATTTGAATGGATAAAATAAATAAGACAAGCAATTAGCCTTCCCTCCCTTAGGGGAAAATAATCTAACTAAAAAGACACCATGAATCAGTCAAATATATTTTCTTCATGTTCAACATTCATGCTTGTATTAAGAATATAAATCCTTCCAAGTATTGGTGTCTAATTCCTATAAGCTGAAGATATAAAGATCTGAGATCTAAGGATCACGGTTCAAATCCAGCCTGGGCAGGAAAGTCCCATGAGACTCTTATCTCCAACTAAGCATTAAAAAGGTGGAAGTGGAGCTGTGGCTCAAGTGGAAAAGTGCTAGCCTTGAGCAAAAAAGCTCAGGGACAGCGCCCAGGCTCTGAGTTTAAGCTATAGGACAGGCACCAAAATATTTTTTTAAAGAATATGAATCTTCTTTCTATGGATCAGAACCTGTTAAGGCAAAAGATCCATTGTCTGGATATACAATCACAATGAAATACTTGGAATTTAGCAGCACATTTTGTGCTTGGTGGCTGGTGTACTTTATGTAGTCTTTAGATGGTCTCTTTTAAGGAGATAAAGGACATAAAGGATTCAACTGTTGGGTGTTTCATGTCAAACATTATTTTTCCTTTTTATTTGTTTTAATGTGACTCAAAATATACCTGTTTAGGCACTAGACTTCTTATTTGGATAATGAGTTTTTTGTTTTTTGTTTGTTTTTTTTTTTTTTTTTGGTCTGGTCATGGGGCCTGAACTCTGGGCGCTGTCCCTCAGCTCTTCAGCTCAAGGCTAGCGCTCTACCACTTGAGCCACAG
>NW_012267451.1:1019248-1025097 GCF_000151885.1 Dipodomys ordii
TTTGGGAGTGGAGTCTATGGGATTCTTTAAATACACGATCATGTCATCTGTAAAGAGGGAGAGTTTTATTTCTTCTTTCCCTATTTGGATCCCCTTTATGTCTGCATCTTGACAAAATCTTTTAACTACACACTTTCGCATAAAAAAGATAGAAGAATATCACCTTAATTCAGGCTTCTTATGAAAACTCAGGCTTTTGTTTTTTCTAACAATAAAACTATAATTAAGGGAACCAATTTTAAGAATGTTGAGTGATATTTAAAAAACTCAGCAGTTGATTGTCAATAAAACAGATGTAATATTACCATAGATGTGACTATTTTGAAAATTTTAAATATACAAAGTGTTCAATTGCAGGGGAAACAAAGGATGAGGCCACAATGCTTGATAAGAAATGTACTTATTATCTTGCCCATGTAATTGTAACCCCTCTGTACGGTATTTTCACAATAAAAAAGTGTTCAATTGCTCCTTTTATTGTTTTAATTTTTAATTTTAAGTTTGCAAAGTCCTGGGGTTTGAATTCAGGGCCTGGGCATTTTCTCTGAGCTATTTTTCACTCAGTGCTGATGTCTCTACCATTTGAGCCATAGCTCCCCGTCTAGCTTTTGGCTACTTGACTAGACCTAAGAGTCTCACATACTTCCCTGTAAGCCTCAGATCTCAGCTCTTGAGTAGCTAGAATTACAGGTGTGAGCCACCTACACGCAATCATTCTTAGAACTTTATTTAGTAGGAGCCATTTTCTCCACCAATGCAGAAGATTTTAATGAGCTAGAACTTGCGTAGAAAGAAATCAAAATCACCTATGAGAGGAATTCTGTCCTCACAATAAAAGACCTTAAACTGTCTAGACCTCTGAGCTCAACTTTGCCCCCTGTAACGTTCACATCTGGCTCACCTCCCTGCCATGTCTGAACAGATGATGAGGAAATAGGTCGAAGTTCCCCTCTCCCCCATCCCTGAAACCTCAAAACTCACTGAGATGCCCTGAGCCTCTGCTGGAGCATGAAGGGTGTGTCTCCATCCTCTCCCTTTCCCATTCACTAAATTAGTCCTGGTTATTTCCAATCTCTGGAGACTTGATAATTGGATAAGGGACATTCTTAGAAGGATCTGGGGCTGGCAATCTTCTTCTCACGAAAAAGTCACTATGTACTCTAAACCCATGGATCTCAAGTTCAAGGATGTCATCCTATGGTGTGACTTGAAAAAATGTGTGACTCAGTGGCTCAGGCCTGAGATCTGAGGATGGTGGTTCAAAGCCTGCTTAGGGAAGCAAAGTCCCTGAGACTCATCTCCAATTAACCACCAAAAAGAAGTCAGAAATGGAAGTATGGCTCAAGTGTTAGAGTACCAACCCTCGGCAGAAAAGTTAAATTGGAGCCTGAGTCACTAAGTTCAAGCCCAGCATATTTCTAGTGAGGTGTGTACACACACACACACACACACACACACACACACACACGCACACTCACTACAGGAAAACTGGTAGGTCAATAGGAATTTACTTTGATTTCTGCATTTCTTTGGATAATTGTTATTTCTTCCAGATCAGGTAGACAGTAGAAGAAAATGAATTTCCTTTTACATCATTTGCAAACCTTTGTTGGTGTCATACCAGACATTCAACAAATGGCCCCAGAAGATTATGATTTTTACTTTTCCAGAAATAGCCCAGATTACTTTAGGAAATAATTGGTTCTATTTTTTCTCGTGTGTGTGTGTGTGTGTGTGTGTGTGTGTGTGTGTGTGTGTATCTGTGCTAGTCCTGGAGCTTGAAACTCAGGGCCTGGGCACTGTCCCTGAGCATTTCAAGGCTAGTACTCTACCACTAGAGCCTCAGTTCCACTTCCAGCTTTTATGGTGGTTAATTAGAGATAAGAGCTCTTTCCTTCCCAGGCTGGCTTTGAACCACAATCTCATGATTACAGGTTCAAGCCACCAGCATCTGGTAAAATATTTTTTTTCTTTAGATCACATTGTATTAACTGTTCATGGAAGTATGAATAATTAAGTATTTGGCGACCTTTTGTAATTTTCAAAATAAGACAATATAATTGTGATTGCCGTTGACAGTAACAGCAGGCTGTTTCTGTCTATCCTTTTCTGACCTATCCTGTGGCACCCCAGCCAGGATGACCTCATAAAGAATTAAAAATAAATGTTAAAGTTAAGTCACAGAACCTGAGCTGTCTTTGAACCATGATCTTCAGAACTCAGACTCTTGAATAGCTGGGATTACAAGCATCACCTGTGTCCACCTCAATGAGAGGACTTCATCATTATGAAGAGAGGTGGTTGTGAAAATAAATAGAAAAACACTAACAATACACTGAAATTGGAGGATACTCTCCAAGGTGTCCCAGCCAGCCTCAAAAATATATCTAAACCCACCCACCCCATTTCTGTTCTTTTTTTTATTGTGAACATACTGTACAGAGGGGTTACAATTACATGAGCAAGATAATGAGTACATTTCTTATCAAGCACTATAGCCTCCTTCTTTGCCCATTTCTATTCTGATACCAACGGAAACCTTTCTTATGGTATTGGAGTATTAAATGATGCTGATAAAGCTCAGTGGAATTACAAAGTTCTGATATTCATCAACTAGCACATGAGTGCTGTTTTACAGGGTCTCTGGGTTTGTGATCTAATCCTGAAGCGGATGAAAGCCATAACAATGATGGCCAAGTCTTGTGAAGTAAGGATGACTGTGGTCCATGTTTACAATTTCACAATTTGAACTCTTGATTCAACACTTTAGCGCACTGGCTGATGTCCTACCACCTGGACCATGCCTCAAATCCCCAGGTTTTTATTTTTAGTGTTCCCCTATAGTTTGAATGATGGTTAGGATCTGAAGACTTAGATGTGCAAGAAAATAATTGAGTTGTCTCCGAAGATGCACATACTATTATTTTAAAAACATAAAAATAAATGTATTTCCATGGTGTAATTCCTTTCAATAAATTACCTCAAATAATAAATTTTAGGGAGTTCAAATATGTTTTGTCTGATGATAAGATGAACTTAAGAGGAGTGGAGGTAGACAAATGGAGAGAAGAAGGGTGGGCAATATTGATCATAATACTCAATGTACATATGTGAAAATGGAACTGAGTAACTTGAGGGTGTAGATGGGATTGGAAGAGATGCAGGGTGGGTTATGTGTGGAAAGAATGACAGAAGAGGGGTGATATCTTGAAGTTAATAAATATCCATCATTGTGGGGGATTCTTATATATGGAAGCTACATTTAGCTTACAAACTCATCAGTAAATGTGCAGTTATATAAATTATAAATGTGCAAGTATATACAAATGTATTCACTGACATATGGTAGATTCAAGGGAGATCTCTGGTAGTATAATTCCTTAGAAAGGCAAAATCAAAGTTCAGCAAAATAAAACACCAGGAAGTAGGTACTAAAAAGGGGTGGTGTGGGGTCAAGGAGAGGGATAAATGAATGATGAGGAGAAAGGTGAGAATGCACACAATAATCTAATGTATATCTTACATAAAACTAAGGTGAGTGAGGGAAGGGATGAGTAGGGGAGGGATAGGTGAGAATATTGAAAGGGATAACATTGATCAAGACCTACTGCATTCACAAGTTTCTTTGTTAATGGCATTTCTTCTGTACAACTACTTAGAGATTATAATAATAATTTTAAACAAAGACATTTATCTAGAAGCATTGTACTCATAAACTGACATGTTGGACTGAAATCCTTTTGCATAAATATATACATAAATTTGACTTAAAACTCAAATGGAAGCTGGGTACTGGTGGCTCACACCTGTAATCCTAGCTACTCAGGTGGCTGCAATCTGAGGATCATTGTTCGAAGCCAACCTAGGCAGAAAAGTCCCAGTGAGAATCTTATCTCCAATTAACCACTTAAAACCTGTAAGCGGTGTTGTGGCTCACAGTAGTTGAGTGCTAGCCTTGAGAATAAAAAGGCTCAGGGACAGCACTCAGGCCCGGAGTTCAAGCTCTAAAACCAATTTTAAAAATTCAATGGGACCAGGTGCCAGTGCCTCACACCTGTAATCCTAGCTACTCAGGAGGCTGAGATCTGAGGGACTGTCATTCCACGCCAGCCTGGGTGGAAAAGTCTGTAAGAATCTTATCTCCAATAAACCACTAGAAAACCAGAAGTGGTGCTGTGGCTCAAGCAATAGAGTGCTCGCCTTAAGCTGAAGAGCTGAGGGACAGCACCCAGGCCAAGAGTTCAAGCCCCATGACTGACAAAAAAAGAAAAAAATCAAATGGGATTGGAGAAAGAACACCCCCAAATTTCTGTAGTATTTGAAAATAAAAATTGAAATGGCCAATTTCTTTTTTTTTTTTTTTTTTGCCGGTCGTGGGGCTTGAACTCTGGGCCTGGGCGCTGTCCCTCAGCTCTTCAGCTCAAGGCAAGCGCTCTACCACTTGAGCTACAGCGCCACTTCCGGTTTTCTGGTGGTTTATTGGAGATAGGAGTCTCACGGTCTTTCCTGCCCGGGCTGGCTTTGAACTGCGATCCTCAGATCTCAGCTTCCTGAGTAGCTAGGATTACAGGCGTGAGCCACCAGCGCCCGGCTGAAATGGCCAATTTCTAAAACATGAAAATTGCAATTTCAGATACTGGACTCATTTAATTGAATTGAATGATGTTTATCTTTATCATAGCATCATACGGAAAATAATAATAACAACATATAACATACTTTTTCATTTTTTAAAATATATATTCATCACTTAAGGATATAACAAAAGGATCTTTTGATCTCTTCACTATTTCCTCGATCTAGTTCTAGCAACTATTGTCTTCTCAAATTATAATAATGACTCCCAGATAGCTTTCAAACAAATTCTTCCCTGTGCTACAGAAATAATAAGATAAAGTAAAATAATAAGATAAAATAACAAAACAAAATAGAATAATAGAACTTATCCAAAAACCCAGGCTCTGATGGCCCACACCTATAATCCTAGCTACTCAGGAGGCTGAGATCTGAGGATCATGGTTCAAAGCCAGCCTGGGCAGGGAAGTCCATGAGATTTTTACCTCCAATTAAACATCAAATAGCCAGAAATAGAGCTGTGGCTCAAGTGATAAGAGTGCTGGCCTTGAACACAAAAGCTCAAAGATAATTCCCAGGTCCTGGGTTCAAGATCAGAAAAAAAATCCCAGGTTAAATCAGCCTTTTTCAGGCCAAATGTATTTTCTCACTGTTTCTCATACTTCACAAAGTTTTAAGGAGAGGTCCAAAGTTCTAAATCAGGGATTATCTTTTCTTGAACAACAGCAAATTCTTCCCAGTTTCCTGAATTGTAGTTAAATCAAATCCTTTATTGAATTCCAATTTTGAGATAAAGATGGTTAATAAGATTGAAGGAAGTTGTGGCTACTGCCAGGATGCCATTGAGCTGAGAAAGAAGATCACAAAAGTTTTTTGAGTTCTCCTTCTTCTAAGTGGAAGCTCAGCTAAAGCTTACTTTGTAATTACCTATATATATATATATATATATATATATATATATATATTAAAAGTACTGTACAGAGGGGTTGCATTTACATGAGTAATGTAATGAGTACATTTCCTATCAAGCATTGTTACCTCCTTTGCTTCTTTTGTATGTTCTTCTCCCATGGTATAACCTCTGTTTTCACTGTATTTGACTCCAGTGCCCTCATCTTGTATATACATTTTTCTAATTTGGGGAGGGGAAGAGAAATAGCAAAATGCTGAAATAAGGATTCAGGTCAACTCATTGTAACAATGAGATATACAAGATGCTATGTTGAAAACTTGGCTCCGGCCGAAATTTTCTGAATAGAGACCCAGAAACACAA
>NW_012267451.1:1025901-1026259 GCF_000151885.1 Dipodomys ordii
GCTCTACCACTTGAGCCACAGCTCTACTTTCAGCTTTTCATGGTTAATTGGAAATCAGAGTCTCACAGACTTGCCTGATGGGTTTGACTTCAAACCACTACCCTCAAATCTCAACCTCCTGGGTAGCAAGGAATACAGGTGTGAGCCAGGGACACACAACAAGAAAAGATTTATTTCATCATGACTCCACATTCTCAAAGAAATGCCTCAAGTTCTGCTTACTAAATAGATATTTACTATCATCTATCTGGTGGAATTCTCCTCATCAACTACAACCCTCCATTGTGGGTACTAGAAACCAATGCCAGAACCACAATCAAGTGAGAAACTATAACTCTGACAAAATCTTTTTTTTTTT
>NW_012267451.1:1026309-1073435 GCF_000151885.1 Dipodomys ordii
AAAGAAGGAGGCTGCAATGCTTGGTAAGAAATGTATGCATTATCCTGCTCATGTAATTGTAACCTCTCTGTACAGTATGTTCACAAAAAAATTAAATTAAAAAAAAGAAAGGTATCTCAGCTTAAAAAAAAAAGAAAACGAACTTTACAACATGGGGTGGGGGGGAGGGAGGAGTTGCAGAGGTGGGGAGGGAAGGAATAGTAGGAGAAAAACAAAGGAAGAGGTAAATACCTTTCTTTTTTAAAAAAATTTACAATAGTTTCTGCACTTTAAGAATTTGTATATTTTTCTATATGCATGCATATGGCAAGTACTAGGACTTGAACTCAAGGCCTCATGTTCTTGCTTGTTTTTATTCTCAAGGCCTGACACTCTACCACTTGAACGACAGTTCCAATTCTGGCTTTTTGCTGGTTAATTGGAGAGAAGAGACTTATAGATTTTTCTGCCTGGGTTGGATTGACCTATGATCCTCATATCTCAGACTCCTGAGTAGCTAAAATTATAGGTGTAAGCTACTAACACCCAGCTGAAAATTGTATTTCTTAAGATTTTCTTCATAACGGTGAGATATTCCCAGAAAACAGGCAACCTGTCACTTTTCAGTGCTTCTTTTCTTGGCATCTTATACATTGACCTGTTTCTACAAACATTCATTTCCAGAAAAATGTTTACCTCCTTAAGTCTTTATATGTTCCAATACCCAATCTATGCACCATCAGGTAACTACAAAAACATTGATATGTAATTACCAACAAATGACAGCAGATCTCTGCATTCTCTGCATGATCAATCTTGGTAAATTTTCTAACTTTCATTCCAAACAAACACCACTGAACAGATGTCAAGCTAAAGTGGACTCCTATAGAGCCTCTTCAGAATCCTGCTAATGTCCCTGTTCCTCAGGCTGAAGATAAGGGGTTCAGCAGGGGGATGACCACAGCATACATCACTGAGGCTGCCACACTGTTGCTGGGGAAATGAGATAGAGATGAATTAAGGTACGTCCCAATGCCAGTTCCATAAAACAAGCATATGACAGATAGGTGGGAGCCACAGGTGGAGAAGGCTTTGTGTCTCCCACCCAAGGATGATATTCTCAGAACAAATAATTTTGCAGTAAGAGGAAAGGATCCCTGAGATGGGGAAAAAGCCAAAGATGGTGCCAACACAATAGGTGACTAAATTTTGGGTGAAGGTCATAGCACAGGCCAGATTAAGGAGCTGAGAAGGGTGATAGAAGAAACTGGCTACTTCAACATCCTTGAAGCAGGTAAGCTGTGGAGCAATCAGATTATGCTGCTGTGAGTCCCAAAGGCTAATGAATAATGATAGCAGAACTAAGGAGACACAGAAGCGAGGGTTCCTGATGACCGGGTAATGCAGGGAGTGACAGATAGCCAGAAAGAAATCATAGGCCATCACAGAAAGAAACATGCCCTCTATATATATTGAAAAGAGACATCTGTATGAGGCAGCCTGCATAGGAGATGGCTCTGCTGTGAGTCTGGATGTCCACCAGCATCTTGGGGACAGTGGTGGTGGTGAAGCAGATGTCAGAGAAGGAAAGGATGGAGAGGAAGAAGTACATGGGGGTGTGGGGGTGGGGGATCAGAGGTGACAGCCAGGATGATGGGCAGATTTCCAAGTCCAGTGATCAGGTACATGGACAGGAACAGACCAAAGAGGATGGGCTGGAATTCAGGATCCTCTGAGAGGCCCAGGAGGAAAAATTCTGTGACTTGTGTGGTATTTTCTGATGGTAGACTTTTTGGCCATAATTTGGGGAGGGGGGAAAATGGATGGTAAAAATGAAGCAAAAAATATGCATCAAAGACTGAACTTTTTTAAAGTTCAGCTATTTCTCAGTTGTGACAAATCCAGTCTTCTTGAACTCTGCTTATCATTTATCCATTTTCTTCCTCTATACATTTACTTTCAAAATATTCTAATGACCACTGTTAAAAGGCTAATAACACCAGAGATACTGTATCTATGACCAAAGCCTACTCCTTGCAAGCAAGGATATAGGCCACTATTAATTCCCTTTTTACAAATAATATTCTACTAATACTGAGCATCATTCAAATACACTGGATTTATATTGTAGGACAAAGGTAGATATCACTCTGAGTCAGGGAACTTAGAGACACCATTCAAGCCTAGGACTACATATTTTAAACACTAAAATTAATCATTCATAAGCAGAAAATAGAGTTTGCACTGGTTATCTCCCAGGAGTTTGTCATCATTCATGGGTTTATTACCACCTTCAAGGTTTACCTATGCTCACTCAAGTCCTGTTTGTTTGGAAAAGGATAATACAGTGGTGAATAGGTTCAAAATATGTTATACCTCCCTAAACAAATCCCATGTGTGTGTGTGTATGTGTATGTGTGTGTGTGTGTGTGTGTGTGTGCATGCATGCGCACATTCATGTGCACATACGCTGGTCCTGGAGCTTGAACTCAAAGACTAGGTGCTATCCCTAAGGCTTTTTCCTCAAAGCTAGAACTCTACATCTCTTATTTATAGATGCATCAATTTAACTCCATTATAATAGTCAGCTCCTCCATGAAAGGAGTCAGGAAAAGATCATTTTATCCCAGTGTTGCTGACCTACTGGGGCACACCAAATGTATCAAACTCTCTCTGCCTCTCTGTGCTCATACTAACTAATGAAAATAGAGTAACTTCCATCTGTACCGTATATGGGGTGCCTTAAAGCATCTTCAAGTTAATAGATATTCATCATTGTGGTTTGCTTTTAAAGATACAAAGAAGTTGATCAAGGTGCATTGAACTTAGAAACTGACATGTTGAACTGAATCCCCTCTGTACAACTATTTAAAGATGAGTTAAAATAGAGTCCACCATAAAACCAGCTAAAATTGGAAGTTCAAAAGCAAAGTTTCCCTTCCTTTTCTTTCTACCTATTTTTCATGGTTTTTTTCCGCTAACAAAATATGTCATGCTTTTTTTAATAACTGATACGCAGTTAAACGGATTCTAGAGCCCCCATGCTCATGACATAGGCACAAGAAAGAGATATTTCACTCTACTTCATCACTCATTTGGTAGAATGAAACTTTAGACAGGAAAAATAGAAGGTATTGAAGCTACATAGTTGATGGCCAATTATTATGAAACATGGAATCATCTATATAGTATTTAAGACAGTTTTTTTAAATTTTGGATTCTTCTTATCTACCAAAACCAATATAAAGTTTGGTTGTGGCACTTAAAAATTAAATAGTCATTCCTCTTCAAATACATGTGCATACAAAGACAAAAATAACATCTCATGGAAGACCATGATAATTTCAGATCACAGGATGTTTCACCTGAGGGATGAAGAAACCTCCATAGCATTGTTTTATAATATCTAAATTGTATTTGACCATTATTTTATTGTGTACTACTTTTTTTTGGAGGTAGTTGGATTTGAACTCAGGACCTTGTGTTTGCCTGGCAGGTACTCTTGCCACTTCAGCCAGGCTCCAACTCTGAACTTAGTTCTTGTATACTTTTTTTTTTTTTATTTTCTTGTATACTTTTAAGGTGTCCTTGATGCTGTTAGTTCTCAATCCCTTCAATCACATCAAAGGAGAAATGGACTCAGATGGCAAAGATGAGTCAAAAATGACAACAATTGAGATTAATAATTAAATTTCTGTCTAGGATTCAAAATAAAATTGCCGGTCACTGGGTCCAGTGTACTGAATAATTGTATTGCTGGACAATTTAAACATGGGTTCAGTTTTTAATCATAATTTTTATCACTTCTTATCATTAACTAGTTGTACAAAGGGGTTTCAATTCAACATGTCAGCACAATACATCTTGATCGGTGTCACCCCTTCCATCATTCTCCCCCATCTCTCCCGACCCCACTCTTCCCCTCAAGTTATCTGGTTACATTTTTACATATGTACATGTGTGTACATGGAATATGATTACTGTATTCACTTACCTTTAGTCTCTCTAGTCTTCTGCCCATCCTGCCCTGGGCCCCATGCTCATTGCTGACACCCCATTTTCTCTCTGTTCATTTTTTAATAAAGCTTGATATAATGTCCACATCTGAGATTGTATAAGCAGATTTACAAGTATGGGGAAGGAGGTGGGATTCTGTAATATTCCAGTGGCAATTTGAGATATAGTTGTGCTTAATTATCACCTGCCTACTTTTTATATGATCTGTGTCCATTATTAATATTTATGGAACCTATACCCAGAGCATTTATAAAAGCAAACCTGGAATGAGATTTATGAAGCCATAGTGAAATCTACTAAAAACTACTGAAAAGGCAGGAAGAAGGGTTGGAAGGCAGGCATTAAAAAGTATTCACAAAGGGATTTTTTTTTTTGCCAGTTTTGAGGCTTAAAACTTGGGGCCTTGATGCTGTCCCTGAGCTTTATTCCTAAAGGTCAACAATCTACCATTTGAGCCATAACTCCACTTTGGATATTTTGATGCTTGATTGGAAATAAGACTCTCACAGACTTCGTTACCTGGCCTGGCTTTCAATTGTGATCCTCAGATCTCAACCTCCTGAATGGTTTAAAGTTACAGGCATGAGTCAGTGGTACCAAGTCACAAGGTGAAATTAATCAATGAAATTAATCAATTTAATTATGTGCATGTTTTGCACTTACCATGAAACCTAGTTGTATAATTCACTGATACTGAGGAATTCTCAAGGACCCATAGTGTTTCCATGACAACCAAGAACACATTCCACTATTCCTATGAATCCATGGATGAAATGTACATAAACTAATCACCTCCCGTCTTCAGGATCCAAGCCCTCATGCTTGCTTTCATGAAGAGGAATCAGTATGTCAAGACTGCTCTTACTGAGCTGTGTAGCTTCCCTGCTGAGCCATGACAAAGATGTGTAGATTCAGAGATGTCTCCATAGCTGGTAACCAATTCAGGTTCAATCTAAGCCCTCAAAATGGATGAGAATGTTCAATGCCACATAGGATCTTCTGTGAGGAGAGGACCACTGTGCAAGAAGAGAAAAGCTCTAGACCAGCTCCACTGGAGATATCAAACTGCAGGGCTGAGGAGACAGGCCAGGTATGACCTTGGGGGCTCAATTCACAGAGGTGGCAATTAGCCAAATCTGCTCCTTTTGTCCAAAATAAAATCTCTAAGGATCTTCTCCTATTAATAGAGGAATAAAGAAGAGAAAAGCAAATGTCCACGAGGGGGTTTTGACTTAGGTACCCAGCAGGAAAATGTAATCATTTCTTCCTTCTCTATTATTTTATTAATTACTGTTATTTTATTGGCATGAGGTATACTTGCCATTATTACCATATTAAGAAATTTAGAGATGAATGATGAGAGGAAGAGAGGACTACAAAATTAAGAAAATTGAGGGAGGTTTGGAGTGATGAAAGGGATGATATCGGTCAAGATGTATTCATGAGCATCTTTATTGGATGGCAACTCCTGTGTACAACTCCGTAAGATTTTTGTGTGTGTGTGAGAATACCATACAGAGGAGTTACAATTACATGGGAAAGATAACGAGTACATTTCTTATCAATCATTGTTGCCTCCTTGTTGTTTCCCATTCCCATCCCTTCCCATACTCCTCCCCTCCCCTCACCTGAACCTCCCCCCAAAACCCTCACCGAAGTTGTTAATTTTGTTTTTTCGACATATCGACATGTACATCTCATTGTTGCAATGGGTTCATCTATATTCCTAGTTAAAAGATTTGTTTTTTTCTCTTCCCCTCCACAAATTATACCAACATCAAATACAGTGAAAGCATGGGTTATACTGTAGGGGAGGGACATACAAATCACATAGAAATGATCTTATAAATATGATAGAAACAATTGCATGAAAGGAAAAAAAAACAAAAAAACTTTTTTTTACAAAAGAAATTTACATTCACACTGTTGGAATGCAATGACAGCATTCAGTTCCAGAAACTTTTCATTTTATAAAGCTGAAAATTTTTTGTAAATCTCTTATCCTACCCTCTACCCTGATAAATATCGTGAGAAAGTAAAAAGCCAAGATACAAAAAAAGAAAAATCTGATGTCAGTTTAATCTACAAGTGTAGATAGTTCATTTTAAAATACATATTTTTAAATTTTAAATATATATTTATATGTTAATATATGGACAAAGAAAAAATTAGAATGCGATATATATGCATATATATATGTATGTATTTGTTGGCTGTTTTGTATAAAGCAAATGGGAATAAAAAAAAAAGAATTTCATCAAGGAAACAGTGATTTGGGGCCATATTACCAAAAGTCCTATACAAATTCAAGCACTAGCAAAATTCCAATAGGAGCCAGGTGCCATTGGCTCTTATCTAAAATCCTAGCTACTCAGGAGGTTGAGATCTGCAGATCATGGTTCCATGCCAGCCCAGCAGAAAAGTCTGTGAGACTCATCTCCAATTAACCAGCAAAAAACCACAAGTGGAGCTATGGCTCAGTGGTAGTGAAAAAGCCTAGTGATAGCACCCAGGCCCTGAGTTCAAGGTCCAGGACTGGAATACACACACACACATACACACACAAATAAATTCAATGTCTTTTCAATTTTTAATAGTTTTTATATTATATTTTATTAGTCTTGGGAATATTTTAGTTATATATAATGTATATATATATAATATGTAAAATATAAATCATAGGTGGTAATCATTGATACTCTACCTTCCATAAAATCAGAGAACACCATTCCTACTGTACACTGTAGCAGCTCTTCATATGATTCAGTCATAAATATATAAAACGACAAATATAGGGGCTTGAACTCTGGGCCTGAGCACTGTTCCTGAGCTTTTTCATTCAAGGCTGATGCTCTACCACCTGAGCCACAGCTCTCTTTCTGGAGTTCTGGTGGGATTAACTGGAAGATAAGATTCTCACAGACTTTCCTGCCTTAGCTTGCTTTGAATCATGATCCTCCGATCTCTGTCTCCTGCATAGCTAGGATTATAGGTGTGAGCCACCAGTGCCTGGCCTACCATGCAATTCTTAAACTGGACATCTACTGTATGTCTGAATGTGACGGAAACTGAAATTCATTAGTCCATCAGCTAATAGTGGAGAATATTTAACCAATTAGACATCAGTTTATACATTTTACATGTGGCCAAAGTTAGGCAGGGGAAATGATGTGGTTTTCCCTCTAGGAAGTCGAAGGTCTGATAGAGTGGAGTAGGTAAAATGACAGCTACAGCCTAATCAGTGGTATAAATGGGAACTTGGAGGGTGCCATGGGAGCCAAGGCAGGGACCAGGTCCGCTCCTTGAGAGGTGTGGTGGAAAGGAGTAGTTGCAGTCTCAGGCTGATGATAAATGCCAGGTATGTGTGCAGGCACTGGACACTTCGTGGTTCTACAGCCCTGATTAGTTCCTACTTTGGATAAGAAAGAAGTTAGCTGGGCACAGGTGGCTCACACCTGTTATTCTACTCAGGAGGCTGAGAACTGAGGATTGTGGCATGAAGCCAGCCTGGGCATGAAAGTCTGTGAGACTCTTATCTCCAACAAACCACCCAACAGCTGAAAGTAGAGCTGTGGCTCAAGTGATAGAGTGTTAGCCTTGAGCAAACAAGTTCAGGATCAGCACCCAAGTCCTGAGTTCAAACTAGGACTAGCACAAATAATAATAAAAATAATAATAAACAAGGAAAGATAAATTAAAACAAGCAACTATAACATAAAACACGTGAAAGCTTTTATTTAAAGCACTACAAGAACAAATCATATTTTACAAATTGTACAAAGGACATTCCAAAGGAGCACAGATTGTAACAGCTGAGTCAAGAATGAAGACATGAATTTACAAATAGCTACAAAGCTGACATTTTGTACCCTGGCAGAGGGGCACGTCCCTGCGTTGTTCCTCCACCAGACAGAGTTTAACTCTGTAGATTAGTATTAGCTGCAGAGTGCTCTCAGTTGCCTGCAGCCCCAAAGTTCAGTGTCCATGGAACTGGCGAACACAAGAGAATGTGCTAGACGCTTTTTGTTCCACAATCTTTCATCTTATGTCAGGGTCATAAACTTACTCCCATCAACACTAACCCTTGCCCACTCACCTGTCCTTCTAGTTGATCAACAGGTGTCAAAATAGCTTCTTTCCCCACAATTTGAGGGTCTCATAGTAAAGAGCAATGGCCATGAATATTAGACCAAGTGTGTATGTGTGTGTACGTGTGTACATGTGTCCATTATAAGCATTATGGAAATATCATAACAAAGTCTCTTCTTATAATTAATTTTTGCTAATATAAAGAGAGAACAACCACAACAGGAAGCTTATTAAAAGAAGCTTGTGTGTGTGTGTGTGTGTGTGTGTGTGTGAGCGTGAGCATGGGCTTGCTCACACGCACTCACGTGTGCATGTATGTGTGTGTTGAAAAACATCCACAAATATCACAGGATTTTCCTCAACTTAAAACACATTATATGAGTTTCAGCCAAAATACGACGCAGGCAGCATTCTTGGGAGCTATTTGCATGCATTCTTTTTACATTTTCATTGAATGATAACGAAGAGAACATACAATAAGAAAAAGAAATAAAAAACCACTTCCCGGTGACATTCTTGGGGTGTAAGCCCATCTCTTTTAAGTGATACCAGGCTGCCTGTGACCAGAGACTCCCATGTATCTGAGTCCTTTGCATGACTCCTTGTGCAGAATGTGGTGTGTTCTGTCTTTCTGATGATCCAGTGAAATGTCTTGTGCACTTTCCCCATATTTAGACTGCTACACCAGCTCCCCAACCCCCACCACCCCCACACCAACCATTCTCCTCATCTTGGGGATAAGAAATAACCACATATTGAACATCGTTCCATTTGCAAGCCCAATGACTGCATTGGATTACTCTGTGTGCATAGTTTCAAGCAATTCTTTGCCTTCTTGTAGCCTACAGCTAGAAAATAATTTACTATTTTTTTAATGGATGGTTGGTTTTGGAGGGGAGCTTGGGAACAGTGCCCAGGCTCTAGGTTCAAACCCCAGGACCAGCACAAAAAGAAAGAAAGAAAGAAAGAAATTGGTGTCTGTCTGTCATGGTGCTCAGACAGGGCCCATTCTGGAGCCCATGGAAGCTGAGGTTCAGGGAGCCTCGGGCCTGGTTGGGTGGAGCTCTTTCCTTCTTTACAAGGCCAGCTAATAGGTCAGCATGCCATTAGCATGATGGGGATGCCTAAGAAATGTCCACAGTGGGGTCTTCACCATTAGCAAGTTCTTGCTATCCTCTGCTATAATATGATCATTTGAACCTTTCAAAGCTGATGAGGAATTCTAACATATTGGGGTGATTCCTAGTGAACCCTGGGAGGATACATCCCCGAATTCTAGCATTTTCTGTGAAACAGCTAGCCTTGTTGGGGTGGGGGTGGAGTCAGGGTGGGTGGCAGTTTGTGAAGTCACACACAACCCTTGGACTTTCATTCCCTATATGGCCTATCGTTACTTGTGATTCCTTTAAGCAATGACACTCCACTAACTAGACAGCTAGAAGATCTAGAAGAACAATGAATGCCACAGTATGCTGTAAGGGTTAAATAAGGGAATAGACCCAACCTTTAAGAAAAATAAGAAGCTACAGATAGGGATAAGAAGTGAGGTTTCTCCAAAAACACATTACATGCCACCACCAGCAGTGCAGTTCTCAAGCCACAGGCAGACCATCTGTGGATTTTAGATCCCTCAAGGACTCTGGTCTCCATCTTGTGACCCTCTTTTCACACTGCATGATTTCACTTAAGATCATCCATAGAGATGAAGATACTCAACTCAAACAGCCTGCTAAGCCCCAGCTGTTGGATGTTTGGCATGATGGGAATGGACAGAAAAGATTCACTGGAGCTGGGCAGAAGGGAGGATGGAAGGCTGGGAGGGTAGGAGGGAGTCCCATGTGGGGGTCCCCATCCATCACAGGTACAGCAGGTGCTCCTCAAAAATCTCCAGGTTAACAGGTGACATTCACTTGCCCAGAACAGCATCCTCCATCTAGATTCAAATCTTTTCCTATGTCATGGAGTTTTGCCCGGAACAAAAAGAAAAAGATATCCGTATCCTGCTACAATGCAATCCATTCTCAAAAAGATGAAGACTTATCTTCAACACAGTAAGTCCCGCACAGAAATGTGATTGCAGATGTCTGGTATTATATATTATATTTAATATAATATAATAAAATACCAGTAAAATGTGTACTAATAAAAAATTGAACCTTTTCCACCCAGTGCAAGCAAGTGGCCATTTCTGTGGTGACTTGCCAACCTGGGCTGTCCTGGAAGCAGTCTCAGAACCAATCCTGTGTCCCAGAGACCCCTGCATCTTTCATCACCAACCGCCACCAAACAGGAGGTGCTGGCAATAGTTCAAGAACATATCAGCTCTTTTCACAGATCAGCTCAGATGATCAGAGTGGCAACCTGTCTTCTTTCAGGGGTATTTATTCAAAGGGAAATAAAATTCAAAACATAAATAAAGGCAGCCATGACAGCCTTTTTTGCCAACTGGAGAGACTGATTTTGAACATGGTGGGGGGGGCTGGGGGTTAGGGTTGGAGTGTAGGCAGGGAGGGAAAACAGAGTTGGGCAAGAGTAATGCCATAATGCAAAGCACTGAGGAGGTTTTATTCCCTCCCAAAAGTGAATCTTTGCCCAAAAGGTTAGGCATCACAACTTCTTCTTCTGTTCCTCCTCCTCCTCCCCTTCCTCCTTCTCTTCTCCTGGGTCACCAGAAAACTCCAGGTTGGTGTTCTCCCAACCCATCCCAACTTCCAGAATTCTGCACACTTCCTATTCACAGACACTGAAGCTTCTGATAGATGGCTGGGCCCTTTTTTGGGTTCCAAGAACCCAGGAAGAAGAGCTTTCTTCTGATGAGTGTGTGTCCAGCCTCGTTTCTAGAATGCCCTTTCTAGAACGCAGCAGAGAAGACTCCTACAACAACAACAAAAGAGTCCACCGTGGGGCAGACATTTTCAAAGGCAACTTGTGACTCTTCACCCGAGCACTTGGGTGAGGGAGAAATGGGTTGGCCAGTTTGAAAACAAAAACACTACCTCTCAAAAAATAAAGCACAAATAGCCAGTCCAGAGGAAAAGAAAATAGGCTCTCTAAAGGAGGAGGATGGGAGCCTTTCACAATTGCCACCACATACTCTGTGGCTCCTGCAGCCAATGAGAGCACAGGGTGAAGGCAGGGAGAGGAGCAAGAGATTGGAAGACCACAAAGGACTTAGTTGGGAAACTGGGCAGATATGCCCAAAGATGCAGCCCTTAGCCCAGTCAGGACTCAAGTGAGATACCCCGAGACCCCATGTCGCTCCATGGGGGCAAATAGAAAGCAGACCTAACGAGGGACAAGTAGGCAGAGGGCAGCAGCCCTGCCCATGTGCCACTTCTAGTGTCTTATCCCACTTGGCGAGCATGGATAATTTGACTGGTTCAGACACAGAGACCTCTGGTGGCTAGGTGGGGTTTGGTACCCAATATTTAACCAAAGACATTCAGCCACAATTAAAAAGGAAATGAACATTTAATGTCTATGAGAACAGGAACAGGGCCTGGGCTCATAGTACTATAAAGGCAAGAGTCATTATGACCACTTTTTTTCTTTCTTCTTTTTTTTTCTTTTTTCTTAATGAGACACTTAGGGCAGGCTGGAAAAGGATAATTATTTTGAATTTCCCTAAGTCAAAAATTATTCTCCATCAACATGCCTTGGGCTCCCCACCCCCCGAAAAAAAAGTTATGGTGAAAAATGTTATCACCTAATGTAGGTTTTTTTTTCCTACTAATGCATGGGATTTGCACTTTTCTGAGAGTTTAGCTACTTGGCAGAGGACTAGAGAACGCATCTTCTATAAAAAAATGCCTACATTGTTTGTCTGTGAGATCAAGACCCACAGAAGAACAGCCTGTCCTAAATGAAGAGTCAGAGACCGAGAGAGAAAGGAAGCAGTAGGGAGTTGTCATCTCCATGCTATGTATGGAATCCTCTCAGTAACTAAGCAACCAAACTATCACTAAGCAAAACACCAGGAAGAGAAGCGTGTATTATCGAAAATTAAAGTCTAGACAACGTTCCTCCACTACCCTTCTTCCCTCCCCAATTCTGAGTGTTGACTATTTCTGTGGCATCTTCCAGTGCCACAGTCTCCAACACATCCTTCTAGAAGCCCACAAAAATGGATAGCTTTGGGGGGGACATCACAGGTTTGGTGTGTGTGTGTGTGTGTGTGTGTGTGTGTGTGTGTGTATGTGTGTGTGTGTGTGTAGTTGGCTATGTTGGCCAAATTAATTTTTCCAGTACTGTCAAAATGGTGCTCAGTGCCTTCAGGAAACAACTGTGAGGAGAAAGAAGGAAGAGTTTACTCATTTCAGTGCCCTTTCTTTCCAAAAAGTGCCTGGGCTTTGAGGAAGCTGACCTTCCTGGCTACACTGGGGTAAAGGAACAAAGATGGCTGTGTACACATCAGACATATAGAAAGGGGGCCTACTGACACTTCCGAGAAGCATTGCAGGAGAAGATAGTGCACTCTTGGTCTCTTAAAAATGCCAGCAACCGACCAAAGGGCAGCTGCTTCACTGTTGTCAGCAAGAAAAAAGTGCCAATAACCAAAAATTGTTACAAGAAAATAAAGGCAAGAGAAAGAACATCCTAATCTGGTAATGAAGATAATCGTGTAATTTTTCATAATGTCCAAACCAGTGGCCATTTCTCTCAGGCTGACAGCTTCCCCAACTTGTTTCCTTATCAGTCACCTGGAAATTGCCTTCCCTTTTAGACAGTGCTTTTTTTGTTTTCTGTTTTTCAGTTAGAAGATTAAAAATAAAAATTTTAAAAACATTCTTTTTAGGAACTCACATAATTGGAGAGTTCATAAAACCACACATTTTTCTACCTCCTTGTGGACCCTTTGGCCCACAGTTATAGTTACAAGGATTATAATTAGAATTGTCACAACTCTGTCCTCTAGGGTCATCTTGAGGACCCTGGCTACTCTCCCAAACAATCAGAGGTGAAGGTGGAGCCTGGCATTGCCAAACTGAGGCTCCTGGGGACCCATGTTGGGTAAGCTAAGGGCCCCCAAATCGAAGCCAGCCTACAGGGTTCAACTAATATCAAGGCTGCAAGGTATGAATGAAGATCTCATGGTAGGGGTTGCCTTCTTGGAAGAAATTACTTCTCTACTTACCAGAAATCATAGATCATTTTCCTTTCCTATTGGCAGGTAGGAAAAGGAAAAACAACATCACCCACCCGATTGGAAGACAACAAGACAGTAGTTGCTAAGGATCTTTTAACCACTCAGCCATCCATTCCCTTTTTCCACTTCTCCTTCCCCAAACTCTCCATTTATTGATCTTGTTGTCAACTTCTGTCTGATCTAAAGACAAATGACAAGTTCGTTTGCTCTACTCTATCCATACAAGAGAGACAAATCCTTTATCCCAAAGCTTTGAGTTTCGTATAGTGTATCTTTGTTGTTTGAAACCACTATTGCAAACATTGCAATTATTTGGCTCTTAAGACACTCAGAATGGATGTGCTTGAAACCCATGCAGCTGGACAAGGAGAAGTCCATTCCCCGGAGAACACAGCTTGATGCAGGCTGTATTGACTTTGGAGAGACCAGGTACTCCAGAGACCCTATCTTGCAGGACACATTGAGTAAGCTCACAATTCATGTTAAATCAACATTGCTGCAAATTTGAGGAATTAGGCCTAAGTCACCCCCTCCCAAAAAGAAGGAATGGGCATCTTTTTACCCCTTCGCAATTATTCTTTTCAAAATCTAATTTATAATAAAACAAGTCACTCTGTCGATGTAGAGTCTTCATTTATGTTTCCAGTGGACTCAGAATGTTGAGTCTGTGTACCTCGATAACAAAACAACAATCATCGCAGTTTCATTGACTGGATGGATGAGAGTGCTTCATCTGAGTTTGGAC
This sequence comes from Dipodomys ordii, assembly GCF_000151885.1. Taxonomy (NCBI): domain Eukaryota; kingdom Metazoa; phylum Chordata; class Mammalia; order Rodentia; family Heteromyidae; genus Dipodomys; species Dipodomys ordii. The sequence goes on from NW_012267451.1 coordinate 1,040,286, forward strand.
TGTTCCTGACTTGAGTCACCTCCACTCCCCTTTTGTTCCCCCTGCGTGGACATCACACACACACACAAGGCATGAATGATGGGGGGGGGGTCCGCGGGTGAAACACTAGCTCCTGGTAGTTGTTCCGTCTTCACCCTCTTGGCATTCGCAGATGTCTCCTCTATATAAACTTAACCACCATTTCAAAGGGATTCTGAAGAATATACTGCCTTCATCCACACAAAGAAAAAAACAGAAAGCATCAGCTCTAACTAGGCAATAAAGACCTCAACTGCATTTTCACTCATGTTATACTCAATGGCTGGACAAAGTGCACATGTACACCACAGGTGTTTTTATGTTTATCTCCTTTTCAAGGTAAAACGTCCAATTCAAAGAATCAGATGTATCCTTGACACAATAGCATATCTTTTTTTTCCCTCTGTTGAAAAAATAACACAGTGCCATATTCTGTCTTAAAAGATAGATTCTGCTGGTAAGTTTCAAAGTCATTTTCCTACTGATGGGTGCCTTCAATGATCTGAAAGGACATTGCTATGAACTTCCTACTTTAGTGCAAAGAAAAAAAATGTATTGCCCAAGATAATCTTGAGTCCAATTGACGAAGTAATAAAGTAGGGTAAGGTGGCTACCTTCCCTAAATTCTTCGCATTTTTTTAAAATTCTGCCTCTGAGGGTATCCATAAGCTAAGTCTCTTACCAAGATCAAGAGCACTTTTGGCTCTGACTCCTTGAGCTTCTTTTTGTTGTTGTTGTTGTTGTTGTTTTGTGATGAAATGGTTTGTACTCAGAACCTCAGATTGGCTAGACAGAGAGGGGTTCTACAATATCCTAGCCCTTTCCCTTTCTGCTTTAGCTATTTTTTTTTTCAGGTAGGGGAGGGCTCATATTTTTATTTTTTTGAGGGGGGATGACCAGGCTGGCTTGGACCACAGTATCCTTTTAAAATTAAGTTTCCCATCCAGCTGGGTGGACAGGCACAGTGCAACCCCACTCAACATTTTCTTTAAAGATTGTGTCTCACAAAGCTTTTGCCCAGCTCTAGTCTTCAATGGTGATCCCTCTTCTTCGCTACCTCCCAAGCCACTGGGGATCCAGGAGTAAGTGACACTGCCAGACTTGCTTCTATCATCTTTGTGTTAACATCTGTTTTTTATGGTAGAATTGGCACAGGTCTGGGGGAGAGGTTGACTTGGAAAGTTCTAGTTTTGAAACCCCAAAGACACATACATCCATCATATTCAATTAATTCTGTCCTTTACCTTTGTGTGCTCATTGCACAGCACATTTTGAGGTCAGTCAAAGTGTTTCCTACTACATTTTCACTTGCCAAATCAAAGCTATTGCTTTGACCCTGTGTGGTACTATAAGACATACATTTCATAGCCCTTATGATTTAGCCAATAGTTGTGTTCACCAAGGCTTCATTTGAGATTTCATGAATGTACCTTACAACTTCTCTTTCCAGCCTCCTGATCTTCACTACAAAGTAATAAAATTGACTAAAATAAAAACATAAACCATGTAAAAGTAATCTCATTCCTTGAGCAAATAAAATGGGGACTGCAAAGAATCTCTCCTTTTTTGTCAGCTCCCAGGAACTGTGGTTATTACCCACCTACAATATTCAAAGGGGAAACTGATCTTTTATATCATTTCCCAAGAATAGCATAATCTTGACTATCAAAACACATGCATGCAGATAAACTCACGACTTGGTGGCACAGAAAAAAAATGAATAGAGAGGGGGAAAAGCCTTACATGAGCTACCACCACACCCCAGATACCGAATCACAAGGTTTTCCTAAAAGACAAAGAGAATGGAGGGAGGGACATGGAAATATTCAATTATGAAAACTCTGCTTGGTTGGTTAGGTGTTTGTGGTTAGGTCCTGTTCTAGACCCTCTTAGTAAGACAGGTGGAGGGCAGATGGCTTCTGTACTCAGAATCATTTAACCAAACTGAAGACCATAATGTGTTCATAAGTAAGGAGAACTAACATCAGACACTGCTCTGTGGGACTTGCACACATTTAATAAGGACGTTATATGAACTATGATATTTGATGCTCTCAATGGCCCCAGGTTGGTTCCTTCAGATAGAACGAACCTCACTGTGACCTTAGTTTCCCCCCACACACCCTACCCACCACACTCTTACACTTCAGAATACAGATGTAAGCATTCTTTCATAATAAATCAGGCACAAATGCAAATTATGCCAGATAATGACACCTAGGCTTTGCATCTATACTTTAGGAAAACAACTGGGGATGGGGAGGGAATATTTGGAAAACTAATCATAACTGAGAATTATTCTTCAGACAAATGGAGGTATTGCCTTAATTCTTCTCCTCTGGGTACAACTGCAAAGTCTGGAAACAATGCAAGCAAAAGGAAAGATGGCAAGAAGAAGGTGGGTGATTTCAGAACCCCAGGACTGGGCAAAGCACAGCACCAGAGTATCCTGAGCCAACATACCCAGGAGCAGAAGGCAAGCTGGGCCTGGTTCTCCCAACCCAGCAGCCCCAAATAGTTGCCATTTGCTCTCCCTGGCCAGTCATAGTCTTTCTGGCATCACCAGGTGAGGCACACACCACACTGCTGAGATGGGAGGAGTTAGTCCTTCTAAAAGGGGCCCAGGAAGAGTCCCCCCGACACACACACTAATCCCTCTTTGAGATGTCAGGTTGACTAGACAATATCAGAAAGTATTCAGCCACAACCATCCCCTCTAAGAATCTCTTCTCTTCAAAAGCTCCAACACAACTAGATGGCAGAAAGGGAGGATTCCACCAAAAGACAAACCCATCATGGAAGCCTTGAGGCCCATCAGACACAAAAAAGCACAGACTCAGGTAGGCTACACCATGAAAGGTCTGAAAACTAAGCTTCCACTGGGCCCATAGCTCCAAAACATAGTCCAGGAGCTAATGTATGCTGAAGCTACCAAAACAAATTAAAAATTAGAAATTTACAAAACTAGATGTGTGTGAATGCAACTGGGTTTCTTGGTTGGAAAATAAAAATTAAAAAGGGTCACTTGCCTACAAAACTAGATTTAAATATAATCAAGTGTCCAAAGACAACCTGGGGGATGGGGGCTGGGAGAGTGGTGTGGGGGAAATGTCCAGCATATAACTGAAAATCACCTGTACATCAGGAACCTAGAAAGAGAGACACTCCACATCCCTGCCAGGGTGGGTCTTCAGTGGATTGACCCAAAGCTCTGGTGAGTACATAGTTATACATAGCTGAACGGCTCTGTACATAGCTATCATAGAGCATCAGAGAGTCCCTAACATCTAGAACTCAGTCCTGAGGTATGGGGGAAGTGTAAACACTGCCCCCCATGCCCTGTAGAGCTAGAAGGAAAGGGAACACAGCTGGGGGGTGGGATCTGGGGGACAACCTCACCCACATGCAGAATCTGGTAGTGCGTAGCAGGAGGTGGCCCTAGCTCTGTGTGGCCCTTGCAATTTTATATCTCCAAGTGCCAATGGCCTCCTCCCTCTCCCCCCCCAGCTCCCTCCCCTCTCTTTCTCTCTCTCCCATGTCCAGTTGGGGCAGCCACCCTGAGTAACAGTGTTGGGCCAGGGAAGTAGCTATGACTCTGACAAAAGTTCATGTGTCCAGTGTGCTCACAATTAAGTGATCATAGCTCAGCAGATAGCTGTTTTGGAAGTTGGCCCTCTCCCTGCCCCCTTGCCACCCTCCCCCACCCCCGTGGCTTATCACCAGATTGGGGCTAAGAAATAAAATATTAAGCCTTGGGCCAGTTTGACCACTTCCTCCCCAGGGCCAGATCTCTACTCATTACTTGTGCTTGCAGGAAGGTGGGGTAGAGGCACAGATGGCACTAGTACAGTTGCCAAGGCTAGGTGGGAGCCTACTTGTGGTTCCGCACCTGCACTGTTCCTCTCCGTCCCACCCTTGGTCTGGGCCTGAGGGCAGCCAAGCCCAGGGCCAGCAGATTGCCAGAGTGCTTGAGCTAGCACTGAGGGTAGCTGTGCCACAGAACAAGGTTTGCAGGATGGCTGGGGACAGTGGCTCAGCCACCCTAGGCTGCAAAAACCCCAGGGCCTTCCCTTACTCTCCAACACATTAAGGAAGATGCCTTCACTTGGGTACTTGCCATGCCCCTCATGCCCTGCCTCACCCCACCGTGTGTGGACAGGTAGGGACAGGGAAGCTCTAGGACTGAATCAGCTTACACCTTGACCCTGAGGCACATCAGTCTGATACCCTCAGATACTGAGGAGAATGCAGCCCTAGCCCCTAACAAAACATCCTTGAGGCCACACCACTGCAGGAGACATGGAATTTGGGCTTTTTGTTTGGGAGTGAGGGGAGGAGACGAAAACCAGAAAAGAACTACAACAGCCCTCAGCTGTCACACTCTGTCCCCTTCTACACCAGCAGACTCCAAAATCAGAGGTCTCTCAGAACAAACCTCAGCAAACCCAAATATCTCAGGTACAGGGAATGATTGACTCTCACTTCACTTTTGATGCTGCTTGGTTGGGCATCAGGATGGTACTCCTGTTATTTCATCTACTTTTATCTACTTACCTAATGTTTCTTTTTTTAAATTCTCAGAGTGATTTTATTCCCCCCCCCACTTCACTGCCTTTTTAATCTCTCACTATTTTCCTCTATCCCATATTCTTTTTCTTTTTTCCAAATTGCTCCTTCTCTGTTTTTCCTTTTATACACCCCGTTATTATTATTATTATACTGTCATCACTTTTACCCTTATTAATTCACATGGAGCTTATTAGCTACCCCTAGATTATTTCTGACCCATCCTTTTCCCTCATTACTGGCTCTGAGCAGCCATTTTCCTTTCTGAACATATTTTTCACTATATCACCATGTCTACAATATCTCAGTGTTCTTGCTATTGCAGGTGATCTTCTCTTCCTCTTCAGGCCGTGAGGCCACCTTGCCCACTCGGGGAAGGGGATGGTCACTCAGAAAACCCTCAACAAAAGCCATCCAATGAGGTGACCAACAATTCATCGCATGGAAACACAAACATTATGAGCAACAAGGCAGGGAAGCTCCTCCACGGGTTCACCGCAGCTCCAGCACAATGGAATCCAAAGACATCAAGGCAGACAAAACTCCAGGCAGAAAGTCCAGAGTTCCCCTGTGCCCCCCAGCAGACCTTAGCATCCACGGGGTTCCCATCCTGGGGACAATGTTCCAGAGACAACCCAGCAAGGAACCGGATCCAATACAGTGGAGTTCAGATGCTTGAGTCATTTTTCCTCTAATGCCACCAAACTTCTGATCCAAGCGTGCTGCCTCACAACAAATCCAAGACATCCACTCTGTCATTTAAATCAAGCACATTATATACCCCTTATTATTTTGAACCTTGCCTTTTCTTTTAGGAACCACTTGCTTTTGGGCAACAGGAGGCACATTTTTTCAAAAAATTAAGAGAATGCACTTACAGGGCCTAAATTTTTTACTCTATGAATTATGTGTTTATTGATTTATCTGGTTATTTACTGTCTCCAGTCTCAACCACAGAAGTAATTATGCAACTAAGGCATGCTACCTGTAATTGAAAAACTTAAATGAATTCATAAAGGATAACTATCTGAATCAACTAAGGAAAACAATGGAGGGACTCGAGTAAGGAACTCATTAGAGAATGTAGAGGTTCTGGACAAAAAGAGAGAAATTTCAAAAATGCAAAGCTCAATTAGTCAAATAAAAATGTAGTGTGATAGTGTGAAGCTCATTGAGAGATTTTGTATCAGGCTAGGGCTGAAGGTCAGTGAATTAATTACTCTGTGCACATAACAATGAAGAAAATAATATTCAGATACCTGGAACACAAGAGACCAGACTTAGGAAGTACTGATATAGAAGAAGGAAATGACATAGAGATTAAGAGTAGAAATTAAAGCAAGAATTTATCCAAGTCAAAGAAAAGATGTGTGCAGGCATACAGAGGAGACAACAAAACCCGTAATAGACATAGCAAGGAAAAACCTCTATGTCATATTACAGTTAAAATGACAAGAGGAAAAGAAAAAACACAGAGTGCCAGGTCATTTGCAAAGGAAAACCATTCAGAATAATAATGATAATATATATAATAAATATTTGTTACATATAATAAATCTAAAAATAATGATAATAATTCAGAATAATAGCAGACATCTCAGCAGAAACCCTCCAGACAAGGAACATATGGAAAGGTATTTTAAGCCTTGAAAGAAAAATCACTTCCAAGATTTTTATGAATCTTACACAGTTAAATCATTTAAAGCCAATAGATATATAAAGACTTTCCAAGGTAAGCATAAACTGAAATGATTCACAGCCTCTCACTCCAACAGTGCATAAAATAACTAAAGAAATCTTACATGGAGAAGAGGGAAGACAGATATATCTAATCATGAGAACTTAGGAAAGAATAGTTCTCACAAGAAGAGGACACGAGCAATGATTGTGAGGTGAGCAAGACATCAACTCAGTCAGCAGCACATATCTAAGACATATAACAGAAAGGAAAGGAACACAGAGTATTTGTCTTTGCCCAAGTCCCCCAAGAATTAATATATAGCTTTCACTAATAACCTTTAACATAAAAACAGTCTGACCTCTCCAATTAAAATATGCAGTCTTGCTGATCAATTTTTTTAATCCTTCTTTTTTAAAATCTCAAACTCAAACTCGGTACCTGATGCTTTTGCTCATTGGCTAGCACTCTACCAAACCTAGCCACACCTCCAACCCCAAACCACTCCTTTTCTATCAGCAAGATCTCACCTCACTGGTAAAGGCACACAAAAGCCAGGAGTCAAATCTGGGGAAGATGGTATTCAATGCAAGTGGAAACAAACCAGGAAAAGAAGCAGGAGTAGACCACGTACAAAATTAGAAAATCTTAAAAAGGCTACGACCTATTAGAAGAAGGAATAATGCATAAAAATGATATAACAATATCCACCTACCATGACACAACACTACCAAAACCAACCAGGACAGATAAATCCAGATACAAAACCAGCAGTTGACTTCAGCTCCCTACTCTCATCAATAGGAGGATCATCTAAACAATTTTTTTTTACCACAAACTTCAAAGTTAATCTACCAAGCAGATGGGTAAAATGTGCCAACAAAGAAAATACCAGGCTGAGAATGATTCACTGACAAACTCTACTAGAACCTATAAAAAAAAGAAACACATTCAAACTCATCCTGTGAGGTTAGGATTGCTCTGATATCCAACTGGATAAAGACATAACAAGAAAAGGAAAACACACACCTAACTCCTTTCAGATCAGAGACCCAAATATTCTCAATAATATACTTTCAGATAAAATTTCGACAACATAAAAAGGTCAAATAACATGATCTAACATGCTGCATTCAACTCTTACAAGGTGGCTTGACATAGCAATTCAACAAGTGTAACACAGAACTTCAAAGGAACTAAGGATAAAAATCACATGATTATGTCAATAGATGCAGATAAAGTCTTTCACAGATCCAAAACCCCTTCAGGGTAGAAAGGCTTGAAAAAATTATAGGTGAGGGGCCATACGGCATAATAAAAGCTACATCCAACATTACACTGAGTGGGGAAGTCCATAAAACTCCTCTAAAATCAGGGGTGAGACTAGGGTGCCTGCACTCCTACCACTTTCATTTAAAGAACTTGTACTTAGAGAAATAATGTAAGAGAAAGAAACAGACAAAAAAGAAAGGATGCAAATGGGAAAGGAAAAACTTAAATGATGCTTACCAGGGAAGAACAAAAAGATTCCATCACAGAGGACTGTTAGATGCAGTTAACAAACACACCAAAGTTCAGGGAATAAAATCAATGTATGAAGTTCAATAGCTTTTCTATACATTTACAAGGGACAAGTAGGAAAAGAAATTAGGAAACAACTCTACACTCTAATTAGACTCAATAAATCATTTAGAAATAAGCCCACTAATGTGGTGGAAATGAGTATAAAGAAACTTAAAACACTAAAGGAATAAAGTGAAATAAGATGATAGAAGATGAATGGACCTCCAATGCTCATGGAACAACAGAATTAACAGCATGAGGATGGCTGCATTAAAAGCAAACTCCTGAGACTCCAGTGAAAGCACAATGGCCTCAAATGACCAAAGCAATATTGAGGAGAAAAAGAGCGATGATACAAAAACCACTGCAAATCATTTCACATTTCATTAAATATTTCATATTTCATCCACAACAACAAAAGAGTCATAAAAACAGACACACAGGCCAATAGAATAGGCAACCCAGAAATAAATCATTTGCATACATCTAGTCTTTCACAGTGCTGTTTAAAACATTAAAGGTAAGGCCCTTTGACAGCTACATACCCACAGATACAAGACTGAAAATAGATCCCTATTCTTTCCCTGTCCAAAGAGCGACTCAACTAAAACTCAAAGACCTTAATGTAGGACCTGAAAAAAATTCAAAACTACTAGAGGAAAGCACCCGAAAACACTTCCAGAAAAGGACCCAGGAAATAAGAAGTATCAAGATCTGGGATCTCAGCCAATTTAAAGTTTCTGCACAATAATTATCAGAGTGAAAGGCAGCTCCTAGAAAGAACAATTAAACAGAATGAACAAAATATCTTGGTGAGTGTTAACTTTTACACTGAAAGGATCAAATGGGCCAATGAAATGAGTGAGCACTTCTCAAAAGGAGAAACCTTAAATAAATAAATCTATCAATAAATCTATGGAAAATGGTTCAACACCTGTTTTCCCACCTTTGAGGAAAATAATTAGCATTATTTCCTAGCTCACTCAAAAAGTCTAGGCTGCTATAGCTGAGCAAGGGCTCATCCTAGGAAAGGGCCTCTTTTCTAAAATCATACTACTCTAGGAAACTGGCTGTCTGGCATGAACTCCTCTCTGACACCCCACAGACATTGCATTCCCTGAGAGGAAGGCTGTAACCTTACCAAAACAAACCTTAACCCCATTCAGTCAGCTGTGACTCCAGCCTCTCTCAGCATCCTGCATTAGAGGAGGCAGTGCTTTAAGGCAGTGGAGAAATGAGGGTATTGTGGTCAAGAACCTAGAAATCAGGACACAAGAACCAAGGGAATGGTCAGTGGGGCTCAGACCAGACAATCAGTATGTAGTTCCTCCTGCCTCATCTCCTTTTGCTTTTGATCCTTTGAGTGAACACTGTAATTCCAACTGCCCATTCATTCCTCAGCACATATCCAGGGCACATGGTACTGTCAGAATGGGGAGCCAACACTACACTGCAGCTCCTGACATGGCCCCTCTGTGTTTCAGTGTGTTGGCTCATCTGACATTGTTGGCTTCAGTACTCAGCCCTTGCTAGGGCTGCTGGCAGCAGAGGCCCTAACCAGGGGCAGAAACTGTATCAGCAGTGTCTGAGGGAATATACAACACCCAACCAATACCACATGATGACGATGACCCCATGTGCACTGTGTGCATGTGTGTGTGTGTGTGTGTGTGTGTGTGTGTGTGTGTGTGTGTGTGTGTGCATGTGCATGAGACACCTGCCTGGGCCTCTAAATGTCTCCACCCCTTCCCTGGCCTCCATAGACAGCACATGGCTTCCATGCCACCCTGTCAGGTCCTCTTCCCTCAGATCACAGCCAGTGATCTACTACTTGGGGATGAAATCGTGATGCACAACTGGAACCTGGTATTAAAGCACACACTGCCCACTAAACCAAGCCTCCAGCTGCTGTCTCCAGGGGGGAGGCTCTGTACCACCAAGGCAAACCCCACAGAAGTGGTACAGACAACTGATCCAACAAATGCACAAACCACCATGTAGCACTGTAAGAAATAGGGAGACAAGGGAACATTCCACATTTGCAAAGCACAAAGTTATATGTGTTCTTCCACCCAGAGGGCATGCTGGCTCATGTCTGTAATCCCAGTTAGCTCAGGAGATGTAGGCAGAAGTGCTGACAGTTCAAAGCAAGCCTTGGCTACATAGCGAGACCCTCTCTCAAATTTAAACAAAAATGGAATAAATCTATCTATAAGAAACTCGCTGCAAATTCAATGATGTAGACAAAAGAAATTGATTTAATATATATATATGTGTGTGTGTACATACATATATGTATATATATATATATATATATATATATATATCGCATGCCAAAACTGATCAAAATAAATCTGTATTAAAATTGGATAAATGAACTTCAAAGCAAAGAAAAAGCACCAGAATCATAAAGGGACGCTATGTAACAAAGTATAGATCCACCAATAGGGAGTTAATAACGTTTCATGTGTATGCAAAAACCACAGATATTTAATTTAGACTAAGGGAAAGATAACAAAGGAATACTACACTAGACACCTGTCTGCAAACAAACTCGAGAAAAAGAAAAAGGCAAGACGGGGCACGGCTGGTATCTTACAAAACACTTGCCTAGCAAGAAAAAGGCCCTGAGTTGAAAACATTACTACTGTAAAAAAAAGTTAAGAGTCTCAGAAAATAAGGGGATTAATAAAGATCAGAGCACACATCAGATTTAATATCAGAAAAGAAAGGAAAAGATTGATTGAAAAACAGAATGCTGGTCTATTGATGAAAATCTGTGAAACTGGGAAACTTCCAGCAAGACTGAGGGGAGTGGGGAGGGGAGCATACATATGTAATGACAGATCACCAATATCAATATCAAATATAATACATGGGACATGATTACAGGCTCATGAGTTTTAAAAATTTTTCAAATTAAAAATAAAACAGGTGACCTTGAGTAGTGATCTCTAACTCTTAAGAGTCACCATTTATAGCTCATGCAAAATATCTTTCAGACCCAGAAGATTTCTCCAGAGCGTTATGACAAATATTTATAAAAACTAAAACTTGTTATCAATTGGTCATAGAACATATAATCTCTCCTTCAAATAAAATGGGAACAGAACACTTATGAGGCCAATATGAAGCAAGATAAATTCTAAACAAAGAGCACAACAATAAATAGCAGATCAAGGAATTCATGCAATTAGATAACAAAAATCCTAAAAAAAAAATAGTAAACTCAACCTCACAGTAAATAAAAAGAACCAAACACTATGTCTAGAAAGGATTTTTCACAAAATGCTGGGTCATTCTGCCTCCATTTCCATATCTGTAAAATAACAAGTGGGAGATGGCCGCTCTCTGGGACAGAAAGCTGTCCCTGTGTGTTCCCTGCTGGATAGGGCAGTGCAGGATGGGTAACTTCTGACTGGTGGACAGTGCTGAGGAGCAAATCCCAGTAGAGTAAATGAAGATGGAAGGGACAAGAGCCCTGGGGACCCCCATGGGGAAACTCCAGGACAGCTGTGTCTATGCAGGACTTCTGAGTTTCCAAGTTGAAACCCAGGCCCAGCGAGCACACAGCTGGTCAGGTAAAGAAAGGGAAAACTACTCAAAGAGTTTATTAAAGCTTTCTCTCTGTATCCACACACAGGTTGATTTGATATCTTGGCATTTTTGTCTTCGTACTTCTCTATGTTTCCTCCAGGTTTTGTGAAAGAATCTAAAATGTCACATAAAGCCAGAGGCCTTTAGTGTGATCTAAGAAATGAATGGGCCAGTCTTAAGAGACCACTGCCAGGCCACGCCAGAAGATGGCTTATTTGAGAGCTTCTGGTGAGTTTTCTTTTGCCCTACTCATTCACAGGTGCTCAGCATTTTAACATTGTTCTGCTCTTAACATTCTCTTTCCTCCCCCCTCCACCCCCATGTACTTCCCAATGTCCTCAGACAGCCCCCTACCCCAATGACAAACCTCTTATAGGATGTGCTCCTGCCCCATATCCATTTCCCTGCACACTACACCCAGTTTCATTCTTTTATGGCTGAATAATATTCCATTGTGCATCTGTACCACATTTCTTCGATCCCATTCATCAGTTGAAGGGCATCTGGGCTGTTTGCCTAGGGCAGCCATTGGCCATTGTGACCAGCTCTACAAGAGCCTGAACGTGGCAAGAACCTGAAGAGTAACCTGACTTACAATCCCAATTCCAGATGCATGCTTGAGTAGTACTGACCTGCCACCACTGCCATTAATTCTACGTTTAGGGCTTTTCTTGTTTGTTTGAGGAGCCTCCATACTGACTTCCATAGTGGGTTGCACTGCTTCTTTACCTTCACAGGCACAGTGAGTGAGAAGATTCATTTACCCCTGGGCATCCTCACCAGCATGAGGTCTGAAAGGCCTAGGGCTCTCTTACCCTCTTTTCCTTTGGCTTTGAACCCACTTGGTGGCAAGCCCGCAGGGGGAGGGGGGAGTTCCCCTTACTTCTCCACCTTCCCAAAGACCTGCCACCCAGACATTTTTGTTTGGTGTCACTTAGAGCTGTGACCACTAGAAGAAAAAAACAACAACAAATCAAAACACAGCCCAGCCTCTTCTTCCAAGACTAGGTGAGAAACACCCAAAGTGCTTAGCCTCAGGCAATGCAGAAGTGTTTGATTCAGCCTCCTTCTGAGGGATTCCCTTCCTTCCTTTTGACTTCTATCCTCTGTCCACTGGGGTCAAGCCTAGCTTATACACAAATAGTGGCATAGCTGGCCTCAGTTCAAGGAGCTCTGTGCAAACCAAAATGTTTTTGAGATTAGGCCTTCCTTTTTGGGTACCCTCGCCAAACCTCCCCTTGCATTGAAGTTGCATTGGACTGAGTCTCAGGGATGTGGCCAAGTGGTTGGGCCAGCTGGGGCCCTCTTACTCATGGACTGCAAGAGTCCTTCACAGAAAAGAAAATTGACTTACCCAAAAACTGATGAAAAGTCATTTAAAAAAGAAAAAAAAAGGAACCCATCAAGGTGATAAATTAAAAGCTACAAGCCAAGGAGGGAGGGAGAAAATACATGCCACGCATACCTCACAAATTAGAAAACCTCAGGAACAGAGAGTACAAGAGGCAGTGTGTCTAATGGAAGATACTGGTCACAGCCTGAAAAACCAATGGGGCAAAGGTGATACCCAGAGGGCCAATAATCACTGAGGAGCTGCAGGGCACCATCCCCTATGAGAAAATGTACATGAAATCATGATGACCTGACTCCCTCACATCTCCCAGAATGGATAAACTTGGTAAGACCAACTTCAGTGGAGAAAGGAGCAGCTGCATCTCTTATACATGGCTGCGTCATGGAGGTAGGGAAGGGGGTGGGGGACAGGAATAAATAGAAGCTTAGTTTAGAAAACTGGCTGGCAAGTACCTAAAAAGGCTGCATATTATTCCTCTGTAACAAGAGTGAATGTGTGTCTCTTCATGAATTTACACATAGGGATCCATTTGTGGCTGGGTGAGGTGATGCATGCCTGTAATCCTGGCTGTTTGGGAAGTACAGATAGGGGGAGTCTCATGTTTGAAGCCATCCCCTGGGGGAAGTGGAGGGGGAAAATGACATACAGAGGTCTTGAGGCATGTCTAAAGAGGTAGAGGACTTGTCTGGCGAGAACAAAGCCCCAAATTCAATCTCCAGGTAATGTGAAAAAATGAGAGATAATACTTGGGGCTTTTGCAGAGCCAAGAGCGACTTTAAATCATTTAAACATTCCTCGAGAGGAGGGAGGGCACATAAACCATTGCATATTTATGAAACGGACTACTAACTACACAGTGTCTCTGAGTGTGAAAACATCCTTCTAACTTGACCCATAAGAGTTATTTGGGTCGATTGTCAATCACTTTTCAGTAAAGTTAAAGAACCGACCGACCCATCTACATTTAACTACACAGGTCATGGTTAGGGCTCTTTGAGCACTAAGTTTCTCCACCTGAGTGGAACAAATAATCAGCTAATGAGCCCCTCTCTTAACCTGGATCTAAAGGAATAAGGGAGTGAAAAAAATCCACTAAACCTATTTTTTAAGAAGAAAACCTCTATCTTCACAGGGCTGCTGAAAGACAGCTGTCTCTCTGTCCCCATCCCCAGACACAGAGACCCCAATATCTGTTATCTTCATCTATTAAAACAGGAGGAAAGGGGGGAAACCCAAAGCATTCGTAAGTCATCTCCCAAAAAAAGAAAAACAAAAACAAAAAAAGGAATAAAGCACCTTTTAGCAGAGTACTGGTGATTTAATACACATGGTCAGGCTGGGCAAGGATGTACATCTGGTCTTGTTGGGCATAAAAATCAGCTCCTATAGCTGAGTGCTATAGGAGCTGGTAGCTCACGCCTGTAACCCTAGCTGCTCAAGAGGCTGAGATCCAAAGATCATGGTTCAAAGCCAGCTCTGGGCAAGAAAAGTCCATGAGAATCTTGTCACCAAAACCTGTGGCTCCAGCAGTAGAAGGCTGGCCTTGGGTGATAAAGCTCAAGGATAGTACCCAGGCCCTGAGTTCAAAACCCATGACTGGCACACACACACACACACACACACACACACACACACACATCAGCTCTCCTAATTCTAGAATTCAATAGACCTAAGCTTTGGCAAGCAATTAATCAAAAAAGTAAACACAAAAGAAGAGCACTGGGTTTTTAGGCCATATCTATCTATTGATAGACCAGGATAAGCATAACGAGCTCTGGGAATCAGGAAATTCTAGTCCAGGGGAACTAGGACAATGGAAGGTAGAAATAGCCAGTTTTTATGGACAGTCCAAAGATTTTCATGCCATTAACTGGGATAAAGCTTAGGGAAGATACCAGGCTGACCAACCGTTCAAATACCTCTAAGGGGAAAAGAAAAACTTCCTTGGCCTCATCTGTTCCCAGCTATAAACTTGTAGCTAATGTGCAGACATAAGAAGCTGGATTTTGATGCGACCTGAATAGAACCTAGATGTTTGACCCCAAAGTCAGAAACACCAGACTCTTACACACAGACACACACACACACACACACACACACACATACACACACACACACACACACATACACACACCAGGATGTATCCAGCAGCTGCCAGGCTCAGGTATCAGCAGGATGTATCAGCAGCTGCATGCTCACTGCGTCCAGACAAACATCAAGATGTATTAGATACAAGGGAGTGAGTGGCGGCCACAGGGAGAGGGCTACATAAGGACAGAAGAGAAAACAAGTCCCAGCCACTTCAGGGCCCAGAGTGAGGGTACAAGAGGGGGAATAGATGCCTAGCTCATGACCCCCTGATTTAAAGGCTGTTTTAAAGCTGTGCTCTGGATTTCAGAGCTCCGGAGAGAAAAGGGCTGGAATGTGCACTGATGTGGCATCCAGTGGGTAGAGGTGGGGGTGCTTTTATAGATGGGAAGAAGCAGGTCTGTTTTATGTCTCTACTGCACCCATCTTGGAGGAGACCATACTCCCACTTTTCTTGTTTTCAAGTGCAATGACTTCCTGTCTCACCCGGAAAATGTGGATCATGTTCCCCCTGCCTTCCCCCAGCACACACATGCTAGACACATCACCAGCTCTCTCTACTGTCCTGACCCAAGCACATTCTGATTCACAGGCAAAGAGAGGGTCATCTTCTGAGACCCACCTCCCACTTGTAATGCTTCCTCCTCCTCCTCCTCTTCCTCCACCTCCTCCTCCTCCACCTCCTCCGCTTCCTGCCTCAGCTCTCTCCTCACTGACTGACTGGTCCCCAGCTCACCAACTCCTCCCTCTCTCACAGTTTTCCCTCAAGCTCCCTGGCTGTCCCCCAAGACCAATTTGGACCAAGCCCACTATTCAAAGATAGACTCCCAGCAAAGAAAAGGTCTTGATGGATCTCTGTGTGCCCTTCATCATTGCCACCAAAGGGCCAGGTATCATGGGGACCTGCATGAATATCAGCAGAGCCCCCTCCCCACCAACTCCCTAGCTTTGTGGGCACACAGCACTTCCTGCTGTCCTGCCTCCTCTCCCACCTTCTTCTAGGCTTAAGTCAGCCAAGGCAGGCCATGTGAATACCCACAATCATCAGACTGCCAGGATGGACAGATGGACATATAGACTGATGGAGGGTGGCTGGCTTTCTCCTCATTGTGATTCACTGTTCTAGGGACTTTAGATGCTGTGTCCCCCAGATGACCTCCTGAAGCCTCAGCTCCATTGTCTGCCACTTTCAGGAGGCAAAGGTAACACAGGGGCTGGAA
Organism: Dipodomys ordii; assembly: GCF_000151885.1. Lineage (NCBI taxonomy): Eukaryota > Metazoa > Chordata > Mammalia > Rodentia > Heteromyidae > Dipodomys > Dipodomys ordii. Next base: position 1,056,370 of record NW_012267451.1, read on the forward strand.
GTTTGCAGGTCCTATACCCTGCTTGGGGGTAAGGGGCTCGCTGTGGTGATGAGATAGTGGAGAATCCACTGTAACCACACCCACACCAGGCACCACTGTCTCAGGCCTGTCATCCCAGCTACTCACAAGGCTAGAGGTCTGAGGATTATGGTGTGAAGCCAGCCCAAGAAGGAAAGTCCCTAATACTCTTATCTCCAATGAACCAGCAAAAAGCCAGAAGTAGAGCTGTGTGGCTCAAGTGGCAGAGCACCAGCCTTGAGCAAAAAAATAAAAATCTTCAGGGATACTGCACAGACCCTGAGTTTAGGCTCCAGGAATGGAAAAGAAAAAAAGATGACTAGGCCCAGGATAAGATTGCATCAAGCTATGCACACACAGAAATAACATCCAGTAAACCATATACTGGTTGGATCTAAGGAAGTGCTGTAAACTCAAGAGCCAGGGTGGGGAATCTTTTTTTTTTTTGGTATACCAAGGACCAGTTGGACAATTTGCATACGTATATCATTTGCAGGCCATACAGAATTATCAATACACTAAGATGGGCCATAGACAACCAACAAGAAGCATACTTCTCTGTCTGTTCACACACCACCAAATGGTTTCATGGCCCAAAGGCTGTACAGTCCCAACCCCTGATCACCCCAGGGCCAGTGTTTTGGCTTGGATACTGTGCTGTGGGTATAATATGACGTAAATATTGGGAGAGTTTGGGGTTAAGGCACCAGAGCCTTCATTATATAAATTTTCTTGCAAATCCCCAGCAATCAGTATTCCAAAATTTGAAGCTAAAACCTAACATGAATACATATTTGGCTTCCAAAAGGAAAAAAGTAATAACTTAAAACATACAAGAAAACCATTCAATGGCTCTCCATTTTCTCACAGGATTAAAAACAAACTCCCTGGGGCTAAATATTCAAGGCCTCTGTACAAGCACAGCCATGATCTCTCCAGGCTTTTTATTCAGTCATTCCTCCTGCTTGTCAGACATAACCATTGGTCCATCTACAATGGACTGAGACCTTGAAAATGTGGCAACACACACAGCTAGGGCTCTTGGTGCCAGAAACCTAAGTCCTTAGAGATAATATCTCATGTGGACCAGAATGAGCCAAGAGGGCCAGTGCTGGATTGTGGAGGGGGCTGTCCATCTGTTCTATGTCTCATCCACTTGTTTTGTTCCCTTTGTCTCCCCCCCCCACATCAAGTGCTTTTTCCCACACTAATCAATTCCTGGGCTCTGCCCTTCCACATACTATTCCCATTGTTCATTCACTCAACAAGCATTGAATGGAAACCTCTGACTGGTGCTTCATATGTCAATGAGAGAGACAGGTGGCCACCCGACAAGCTGGACAGACAAATGCCAGTGACAAGATTTGACAGAGTGGAAAGCCAACTGGCTCTGGCTAGGTGAGTCAGAGGTGGTTTGCCAAAGCAGGTTGTGTTTATACTCCTCCCTAAATGACCAGAGCTAAGTGGGGCATCAGAGCCCATGCAGAAAAGTGGGCTCAGAGACTTTGAAATACTATGTAAGAAGAGCAGAATTGAAAGGGAAGCAGGCAACACTGGAGAGAAAGGGATCTGGAGGGGGACAGTTTCCAACAGCTTTTAAAGCCAGAATGGTTTGTCCTAGAGATGACCCCAGGAGGGCTGGAGGCAGCAGGGAAAATAATAGGCCATTCTGGTTAAAGCAAACGCTTGCTTTTGTTCATACATACACTTAAAACTAAAATAGGTGGAGAGAGTACAAGAGAAGTGACAGAGAGAAAAGCTAGAGGCCAGAGGTGCTGGAAGCTCAGCCTCATCACTCCACAGAGCCTCACGCTCATGGTTGACTTCTCCCTTGTGCCCAAGTTAAGGCTGTGTGCCTGTGTGTTCACGTGTGTGTGTGCATGTGTGCACACGCACACACACACACACATGCACGCACGCACACACACACGCACGCACTTGTATTCCTAATTAAGCCAGAGCTGAACAGCGCTTGCCAGTAAATTGAATAATGCTTTCTAGGAAGGGGAGAAAACAACAATAACAACGACAACACAAGATGAATGACTGATAGAAAAATCAGTGAACTTTTGCTGTGGCACAGCAGCAAAGCCGAGATGCAGGGTAAGCACGAAGGGCAGGAGAAGATAAGTGGGAAAGATGTGAAAAGGGGGTTATGTTAAAAAATAAAAGCAATGGCAGTTTCTTAAAGTCTGAAAATCAAGAAACTGGTCTTTAAGCTACATGCTGGTGGGTCGTGTCTATAATTAGAGCTTAGTTACTCAGAAGGCTGAGGTCTAGAGGTTTGTGGTTCTGAGGCCAGCTGGGGCAGAAAAGCTTACTAGACTCCCTGTCCAAAGTAACCAGCAAAAATCATGGCTGGAGGCAAAGTTCAAATGGTTTCATGACCAATTTAGGAACCATGAGGCCCCGAGTTCAAACCCAATACTGCCCACCCCCCAAAAATATGAAAAATCTTTTAATGTTGAAGACAAAGGTGGAACTTTGTCTTTTTTTTGAGCCAAGGAATGATAAAATTTGGTTTCTAATTCACAAAAAGTAAAACTGGAAGCTACCAGAGTGGTGAGGAGTGAGAAACAGGAAATGGTGGAGAAGGGAACACAGAGTTGAAGGTCACAGTGAAGAACCTGAAGGTCACAGTGGGGCACCTTGAACAACCTTTCAAGTCCTCTTGCACCTGGCGCTGTGAAGCAATCTGCACAAGCCCTTTACTCCCAGTATCCCATGGTTTATAATCTGCACAAGGCAAGTTATTATAAGTGTTTCTGCTGCTGTTTAACAGCATAGTTGACTGAGGGTTAATTTGTATAAAGGCCAGAAATTCATTTCCTCACAGTTCTGGGGTCTGGGAAGTCCAAGCTCATGGCACTGGCTTCCAGGGAGCATTCAGGCTGCTCCCTCACCAATTAACAAGAAAAATGGAAGCCCCACCCTGCAGCCTTTCTTATTCACTAGGGAGAAGCTTTTGTGATCTGGGCACCTCCCTTAAAGATTTCCTACCTACTAAAAAAAAATCCTATTCATCATTTTTTCTACACATATGTTTGACAGAAACCACATCTGTTGAAGCCCAAGCCAAGACCCAGGAAGATGGCTTCAAGAAAATGACCCCACCCCATCCTTCTTCTGGTTTCCAGGCCAAATATTAGGACACACCTTGAAAAATAGAGGGGGCACGGTACAGACACAGAGATGGCAGGACAACCTTCTGGCTTAGAATGGGAAGATTTGGGGTTTCACTTTCATCTCCTTCCAGCAGGCTAAACGTGTCATGTCCTCTTCTCTTAGTCTCCACTCCTCATGGTAGATTCTGCGTGTGGGACCGTTTCCGCGAATGTTTCCACCCATGTACTCTCCCCCTCCCTGCCTTCTGTTGACAGGCACTTCCCTCCACCATCCTGGACAGCTTCTTCTCCTCCCGTGGTGCTATTCTGGGCTCCTGTTGGGAGATAGGCCTATGATTGACATCCTTCTGTCCAGTACACCATTATCTAGTCTCGCCCCTTTGTCCACTTTGACTCACCACCCACAGAATGCAGCATTTTATTCATCTACCAGGAAGAATGATATTGTTCAGGGAAAGGACAAGATTGGAGGGGATATATTTGTGTGAAGTGAAAAGTCAGACTGAGAGAGACAAAGGTTGCATGCTGTCTGTCATATGCAGAAGTCAGATCTAACTTATAAATATATATGTAAGTATTGCTGGGCAAAGGTAGCTCACATCTGTAATCCTAGCAACTCAGGAGACTGAGAGCTGAAGATTGTGGTTTGAAGCCAACCAGGCAGGAAAGTCTGAGAGGCTCCTCTCCAAATAAAAAAGTGGAGCTATAGCTCAAGTGGTAGAGTGCTAGCCTTAAGCAAGAAAGCTCAGGGACAGTGTTCAGGCTTGCACTGATAGTCAGACAAGACATAAAAGGTGGGCATCGGTGGCTTATACCTGTAATCCAAGCTATTCAAGAAGCTGATATCTGAGAAGCCAGCCCAGGCAGGAAGTCCGTGAGACTCCAATGAACCACCACAAAACCATAACTGGTACTGTGGCTCAAAATGGTAGAGTGCAAGCCTTGAGCAGAAGAGCTCAAGAACAGCACTGAAGCCCTGAGTTCAAGTCCCACAACAACAAAAAAAAAGAGCTGGGACTGTAGTTTAGTGGTACAGTGCTTGCCTAGCATGCATGAAGCCCTGGGTTTGAGTCCTCAGTACCACATAAACAGAAAAAGCTGGACCTGCAGCTGTGGCTCAAGTAGTAAAGAGCTAGTTTTGAGCACAGAGAGGCTTGGGACAGTGCCCAGGCTCCGAGTTCAAGCCCCAGGACTGGAAAAAAAAAGAGAAAGAAAGAAGGAAAGGAAGGAAGGAAGAAAAGAAAAGAAAAGAGAAAAGAAAAGAACAAGGCTCTAATAGTGTCTGGCACTTACCATGCCCAGCACCATCTTCCATGGTGCTTAGAGGATTAATATGCTGACTCAACAATTGTCCCAGAACAGTCATCACCTGACTCTTCAATTTTAGATAACAGCTCAGTGCTCATCTTCTGTCCCATTCTATAATCAAAGGATAGCTGGTATCAGCATGTTTTCATCCTGATATTTAAACACTTGAAATGCATATAATCAAGTCTGAACAAAGTATGAGATGTGAGGGAAAGTGAAGGAAGGGGTGACATTTAAAAAGGAATTTAAAAAGGAAATGTACTCAGGACCTGACTTATGAAGTGGTAGCCCCTCTGCACAATAATAATAATATTAATAATAATAGTAGTAATAACTATATTTTTTAAAAAGTGCCAGGGGCTGGTGGCTTATGCCTGTCATCCTAGCTACTCAGGAGGCTAAGGTCTGAGGATGGAAGTTCAAAGCCAGCCTAGACAGAAAGTCTGCAAGACTATTATATACAGTAAACCAGCAAAAAAAAATGTCAGAAGTAGAGGTGAGGCTCCAATAGTAGAGCTCTAGCCTTGAAGAAGAAAGCTTGGGGGCAGAGCCCAGGCCCTTAGTTCAAGCCCAAGACTGGCACACACACACACACACACACACACACACACACACACAAACACAGAAAAAACCCCACAAAAAAACACCAAAAATAACCCTGAGTGTTTTTGCACAAAAGTGTCACAGAAATAGAAAGATGCTTAAAATGAAAGAGAAATTTAGAAATGTCAGGGATTGTCACGATAACAATTTTCTTTTTAAATCCATAGTAAATTTAGTAAATTAACTCACAGAAAATTTGTCACATCATCTGTGCTGTTCTAGGCACTAAGAAGAAAGTCTGGTCCAATGCAGGTAATATGCTGAATCTTCTGGTTTTTATAATCTGGTGAGATATGCAAATTATAAAGAACACATGATAAAAAAGAACTACCAGGTACCTAGCACTGATGGCTCATGCCTGTAATCCTAGATACTCAGGAGGTTGAAATGTGAAGATCACAGTTGGAAGTCAGCCTGGGCACGAAAGTCTCTGAAATTCTTATCTCCAATTAACTACCAGAAAACTAGAAGTGGCACTTTGGCTCAACGGGGTAGTGTGCTAGCCTTGAGCAAAAGAGGTCAGGGACAGTGCCCAGGGCCCAAGTTCAAGGCCCATAATTGACAATTCTTTTTAAAAAAATCAGGCAACATGTGATGAAAATAAAGCAGGAGATTCAGTTTAACTGAAAGCTGGCTTCCCTTTAACATATGAGGACACTTCTGAGAATTAAAGTTCAAAGCTAGCCCCAGAAGGAAAGTCTGTGAGATTCCTATCTCCAATTAAGTAGCAAAAGGCCAGAAATGTAGCTGTGGCACAAGTGGTAGAGTGCTAGCCTTGAGCAAAAAAGCTAAGGCACAGCAAGTTGAGCTGTGAGTTCAAGCCCTAATGCTGGCACCGAAAAGGGAGGGGGGATAAGAAGAAAGAACAACGAGAAGGAGAAGGAATAGGAGGAGGAGGAGGAAGAAGAAAAGGAGGAGGAGGAGGAGCACTATGAGGAGGATGAGGAAGAAGATGACAGGCTTCTGGAAGGAAAAGATTTTAAAAATATTGAAGTAGCATTAGAGTAAGTTGATTCTACCCAAAAAGGGAATTAACAACACCAACACCTCAAAATAGGAGTGACATTGATAACTTATTTCAAAAAGGATTACAAAGCTGAGAAAGATACAAAGGAGAAAGAAAGAAAGAAAGAAAGAAAGAAAGAAAGAAAGAAAGAAAGAAAGAAAGAAAGAAAGAAAGAAAGAAAGAAAGAAAGAAAAGAAGTAGAGGGGGCCAAGAACAGGACACTGGATTTCATTCCATATCTAATGGAAAGGCACTTAAAGACACATTTACATTTATTTTGTTTCTCCATTTTGATGAGACAAGGTCTCACTTCGGAATTAGGCTGGATTTGAACTCACTAGATAGCTCAGGCTGGCTGGAACTCAAGATCCTCTAGTCTTAGTCTTCCAGTTGCTGAGATTATAGGCATGTGCCATCATGCCTGCTCCGATTATGGTTTTAAAAACAGGCGCTGTTCGGTGAAGACGATTAAAAGAAATAAAGTTGGAGAAATTCAAGAGAAAATCAGTCATGCGTTTGATTAGCTGCACATCCCAGGTCTGCTCTACCAACCTCAGAATGAACACTATGGATTCAAGCTGTTGTTGACCTTGCAATCTAGCCCTGACTCCTGGGTCAGGAGAGGAGGCTTGAACTCATGATGCTAATTTCCTACTTCTTTCATACCTGTCCATCAGAGCCAGCAGCCATACCGCTGGAGGTGCAACATGGGGGAAACCCCGATGTCTTCAGGAACTGATGGGAGCCCAGAGGACTTGGGACGGAGAGGACCCAAGGAATGCCCATCGACAGCCCCTTCGAAGCCTGCATCCAAACAGCTGATTCTTCTAGGCAGATGCGAGACTGGAGGGAGGTTGGGTGAAGAGAACTTTTGGAGAGTCCAAGTCATTATGCTAAAAAACGATCCAGGTCTGTGGGGTTAGGGAAGAAGCGGGGTTTTGGGGGGAGAAGCAGAAGACAGGGGATGATACCGCGGTCGGCTAGTGGAGATGCCCAGGAACAATGACCGTTTGGCCAGCAACCGTCTGGATAACGACCGTTTGCTTGGCCACAGTTACATCCACGTGGGAACCCGAGGCGCGCGCCTAGGGCGCATGAGTGTGCGCAGGGGGTTGGGGAAGGAAAAGCGGGGCAGATCTGCTTGAAGGCTTCATCTTTAATCTCTGCACTTGTAGAGGAGTACCTTAAGGTTCTTGCCTAGGACATCCTGTTGGGCTGCATGAAGAATATATGCAAGCCTGTCTCAGGACCTGGAAAAGCTGCAGAACAGATGGGAGCCAGGATGCATGACCAGAGAGGTCCCCACCCCACCTCTACCCCCGTTCCATGTTCCCACAAGATGGGCTTAAGCAGAGGGAAAAACTCTGGGCATTGAGATGGGTATCTTGTGCTGGGCGACTGTAGCATAGAATTCTCCTAGGAGTATGGCTAGCTTGCCTCAGTTTCTCTCTCCTCTTACTCCCCTGGTCCACCCGCAGGCTTTTTGGTACCCCATGAGCCTTTCGAGACAGAGCCCCCAGGTCACCGACTGACCTTGGTCTGTGACTCCCAGGGTTGGTCCCAGCACAAAGTGGGCACCTCTCCAATTATGGCCCTCCGGGGACAAGCCGTTCATGATCACGAGATTTGCTATCCATTCTAAACCGCCTCCCCTTCCGAACCCTGCGCCCCTCCTGCCCAGCTTTGCTCTCTGGTAGGAATGTCCCCTTAACTTCAGCTGCGACTGCAGAGGTGATGCCTTCCATCTACAAGAGAGGAGAGTGCGGGGAGGGGGGGTCTTCCAGCCAGTGTAAGGGGGGATCAAATGCCCACTTCCACGCCAGACGTTGTGGCGGGGGGACGGGGGTAGAGTTTGGCATGGTAGAGTTTGGCAGAGTGTCAGGGGCCTGTGTAAAGTCGTAAATACAAGCGTCATTCACAGGCCCCCTTCTGCCATCTCCAGCTACAGTTTGCCTGTCCAGATGTTGGTCTGCCACGACTCCACCCTGCCACCCATATGAACTTGAAAGTGGAATTTAGGGAAATGGGAGGGTGAGAGAATGCTGACATTTGGCTGAGCCCTGGAGCAGAGCCCAATCTATTCAAGTGTCAATGGGATAACCTGCGTTGGGAAAGCGATTGGCTTTCGTTTATGGATGGTTAATGGCGATTCCTTGCTTTTGTTGCTTAAGAGAAATTCGAAGAAAATAAAAGAAAAACAAGTACTGCCAAAGTATCCATGACTCTAGAGGAACGTCTGGAGTTTAATATTGAAACATCAATGCTGGTTGTTTTGTTTTTGTTTTTTTAATAAATGAAGATACACATCCTTATGGAAAAGGAGGGGGGAGGAAGGAGGGAGGGAGACCAGCAAGAGCAGAAAGGGGGCGGAGGGAGAGTCATGACAGACCTTGGTGGCTCAGGCCTGTAATCATAGCTATTCCGGAGGCTGTGATCTGAGAATCCTGCATCAAAGCCAGCCCCAGGTAGGAAAGTATATGAGACTTAATGATTTTTGGTCCAGTTTCTTCCATGAGACTGAAGAGAGCTGAAATCTTTTGCATCCATGAAGATTGACAGGAAAATATATTAAATAGGAATAAAGTTTGAGCTGAAAACTGGGCAGGCTATTTTAGGCTTTCCCTGGAACAAAGCCTTGAAGTATCAATTTGAGTGGTTACATTCTAAAGGACAATGAAGCAGATTATGTTAAAATGGAACCCCAAATGGAGAAGAGCAGAAAAGATCTCATGTACTATTACCATGAGGTTTGATGCAAATAGCACTGTATGAAATGAAATATTTCATAGTCCTTCCAATCATTTATAATTGTGTGTGTACACAAACATGTGCATGCATACATGCAAGTTTACCCACATCCTGAGACCCAGGTCTAGCACCATAAAAAATAAACCAAGCAGTCCCACTTTGGGGCATTTACCCAAACAATCACAAATAAGGCCACACTAAAGCTACCAGCACAACTATGCTTATTGCAGCATTATTCACCTTTGCTAAGATATGGAACCAACCCAGATGTTCCTAAGTAGATGAATAGATCAAGAAAATGTGATACACACACACACACACACACACACACACACACACAATGGCATTCTATGCCTACATCAGAAAGAATGACACCACCCTAGTTGTTAGGAATTGGAAATACTTTGAAAAAATTATATTAAGTAAAGTAAGCCAGGCCCAAAGAAACATAGTTCCCATGGTTTCCCTTATTTGCAATAACTAGTGTATGTCTAGGATAAGCAGAAAAGGTCAAAAGCTATGTACATATAACTATATAAGATGATGCTTAGAAAAATGAATCCCAAGATAAGGACACAAGTGATTTTATCTTTCTTGCTGTTTTTAATGTATTTATAATGTACCATGTGTGTTTTTTTTGTTTCTTTTGTATGTTCTTTCCCCATGGTATAACCCCTGCTTTCACTGTATTTGATTCTGGTGCCCTGAATCTTCTATATTTTTATAATTTGGGGAGGGGAAGGGAAATAACAAAATGGTGAAATAAGGTTACAGGTTGACCCACAGTAACAATGAGATGTACAAGACACTATGTTGAAAACAAACTTTACAACTTCAGGGGTGGAAGAAGGAGTTGGGGAGGTGGTAAATGGAAAAAAAGGAAAAGGAAAAGAAAATAAATTGGAGTCTGAGGACCTAACAAATTTATTTGGAATACAGCTTTAGTTAAACCATGAAATCCAGCTTTTAAACTTTTATAAGCTTCTTCCCCCTCCCCTTCCCACACAAACACACACTTTTTTTTTTGGCCTGACACCAGGACTTGAACTCTCAAACTTGGTACCTGATGCTTTCCTCATGGCTAACATTCTATCAGCCTAAAACAAAATGTTTTACAAATATTAGAATTTTCATCATGTAATGCTGGTTGCCAGAATTCAGTGTATAACTAAAGAGGAATATTTAAAAATGATGCTGAATATTTATTGTCACAAAATAAAGGGCTTCAGAGAAATGTGTTTGTGCTATTTTCACAATAATAGTACTATCATATATATTACTCAAGTTCCCTCTGAATATGGATTAAATTGCTAGATATGGGTGATTTGTTTTATACTCCAAAAAATGATTTGTTTTATGCTCCCAAAATCTAAATGGAGATTGCCTTTACAAAAAAAAATAAATAAACTGAAAGAAGTATATAGCACACTTGAGTATCACCTGAGAAAGAAAGATTCTTAAAAATCCTCATGCACATTCTTTTTCATTTTTCCTATATTACCACCAAAAATTCCTAAGAGACTTAGGGCATACACATGGACCAAGTTTGCTCTGTGCATTGTGTATTAAAATTGTGCTCTGCATATTGAGCCTCCAAGGTCATTTAAAAGTCAGGAACCAGTCTGGCCCTCCATCTCTGCAACTCCATGTCTCCTTAGCTTGATCCCAGTTGTCTGCATAAAAAGCTCCACTCACATGACCTTGTCAGCCTCAAGGACAATCGATGGGGCTTCCTGGGACCCTTGCAAGGGAAAGTCTTTAGGGCTTCCAGCCTTGGCAATGGCCCAATCAAAAAGCAGCACAGCCCAGTCAGTGCAGAGGGAGGACAGGGATGGGAAAGGAATCACACAACTATTCTTTCCTTATCTTGAGGACAAACACAAAAGCTACCAAGCTAAGTGTGAGCATCTTGATTTAAATAGATCATGCCTGAGGAATGGGAAGTTTATGCTCTCAGTTGTAGTACAGGTGCAGAGAAGTCTCTCCAAACTGTCATCCTACCCATTCTGTCTCTATTTCCTTTATACAATCCACACGGATACCATAAAAAAGGGCCCACTGAATGGATTTCTGGGTACCCACAAGTTCATAGTGGAATTTGTGGATCCAATCACATCATAAAGGTACCCAAATATTACAGGCTGTGATTAAATCTTAAGTTCTAGGAAATAAGTGAAATATAATACATAGTTTTTTGCATGTTCCTATACATGGGACCTACCTTATTCTTTATAATCATCATTATTATAGTCATTTTATTATTATTAATTATCTTATAGGAAATCAATGTACACTTATTACCAGGTTAGCTGTATTAGTCTGTTAGATTAAGGAGGCCAGTCATCATATTTATATAGGATTTTCTGATTAGAGACACAGGACATCACAACAAGAGAATCCTGGCAAGATTTCTCCTTGACTCCCCCCTCCAAGGCATTTCACTCACTATCCTTTCAGGAACAGAGTTTGTTTTCTTGCTTGGGTTCTCTGTGGCTTTGCTGTTGGGTCCCAGAGCACAGCTGGGTAGCATTAGATGAATCGATTCAAGGATAGACAGTTTTGTACTACAGGCAAATATGGCAGAAAAGGGTCACATGAGAATCAAGCAAAGTAATAATCAAGCAAAAAGATCTCTTTTCCCGCTAGTCCACATATAAATTATGCTTCCAAGTCTCCAAACAGATCAAACAGATCTACACACACACAAATTCTCTCTCTGTCTCTGTCTCTGTCTCTGTCTCTGTCTCTGTCTCTCTCTCTCTCTCTCTCTCTCTCTCTCTCACACACACACACATCAAAACATGCTGTCAGGACTTGATGGCATTTCAACTTAAGAATCTCAACTTCAAAAATATCCAGATGTGGCTAAGACCTCAGGTCTTCTCCTTAGTGCTTTCTTCTATCTATAAAGCAATAAAAAATAGGTCAGTACATCTGTCAATGAGTCTTGTCATTTAAATGATGAGTCCTGGCAACAACTCTCATTATTTCTGGGATACAGGACAAATTGTTAGTATGTCAGACGCTCAACATAACCATCAGTGTTAATTTGAATTGAGACACCTGCACTGAGGACTTATTAAATACACAGTGGGTTCCCTCTTTGGGTTTTAATATAATATGTATAAAGTGAATGGAAGTTCGGGCATTTATTGCCAGAAGTAGAGAAAAGGTTAGTCATTTAAGAATTTATTGCAGAAAGTAAGCAATTAATCAATAGACAATTCCAGGAAAATATACTCCAACCAGAATTGACAGTTATGACCATTCTGAAACAGGACATTTTGCTTTTATCTTAGTATCATCTCAGTTTCTGGGTGTAGAGGAATTGATTAAATCAGGAAAAGAACTAGGAACTGTGTACCAAGGGCTCCTGACAATAAATAAACTCCTCAAATACTTAGGGGAGGTTGAAATCTGAGGATCACAATTGGAAGCCAGTGCAGGGCAGTCAAATCTGTGAAATTCTTATCTCCAGTTAACTAGGGAAAACCTAGAAGTGGAGCTGTGGCTCAAGAGGTAGAACTTCAGCCATGAGCGTAAACAAAGCCAAGCAAGGACAGGCACTGGTGGCTCATGTCTGTGTCCCCCCAGGAATACTGCAGTCCCCATAGTGATGTACATGGTGTTCACTCCTCTCCTGAACTCCTGCATCTACAGCCTGAGGAACGGAGACCTCAAAAGTGTCCTGAGCCGGTTATACAAGGCAAGAGCCTGACATCAGCACGTAGCAAATCCATCTGTAATGTTTTGCATTAGCAAGACAATTTAGAACAAAGTTCTGTAAATCCTAGCTGTCTGCACACATTATTTGTGTAGTTTCATTAGTACAATTCATCAGCAGTGGAGAAATTTGCTGGTCAGGCCAGGGGAAATTCATGAAGAAGGAGTTCATTTTTTTAATGTATCAAGTTTTATTTTGTAAAGATGATGAATGTCTGGAGATGGTTGCCCAACAAACTGAATTTTAGAGTAGTCAAAATGTGAAGTTTGTATTAAGTATATTTGACCTCAATAAAAATGGAAAGAAAGAGATCTTTTTTTTGGTTTTGGTAGTAGTAGGATTTGAACTCAGGGCTTTCTGATTACTAGGCAGATGGTGTGCCATCCAACCTCTTATTTTTCATTATTTTCAAGATGAAACTTAGTGCTTTTATACAGTGTTTGTTTTTTCAATCAAGACAGGTCCTCAGATGTCAGCCTCCTGAGCAGCTTTGAGCAACCAGGTATGGCTAATAAAAATGGGGTGGGTAGGGCTAAGTTGTTATTTTTTAGGGGGAGGGCTTATTTGTTTGTTTGTTTGTGCTGGGTATTGGGCTGGAACTCAGGGCTTGGGTACTGTTCCTGAGTTTTTTTGCTCAAGGCTAGTGCTCTATCACTTGAAATACAGGTCTACTTCTGGCTTTGTGGGGATTGGGGAGGAGTGGGTTGAATTGGTTGATAAGTCTGGTTGTTTTCCTTCCCTGGCTGGTTTTGAAATCAAAATCCTCAGATCTTAGCCTCTAAGTAGTTAGGCCTAAAGGTGTGAACCACTGGTGCCAAGCTAAAAATGTTTTTGACCTGGAAAAAAAAAAGAATAATATTTGTGACTCTTGACAGGAAAATGAGTACATAAGCTATCTTACATGGCAGAAGGTTTAGTGATATACAGAAGGTGGTTGAAACAAATAAATCTGCATAGATAAATAATATAAAAGCATGTGTCTCATTATTTATTATTTTAATTACTGATAGGTTAATGTGTGCAGATGTCACTTCTGTGATTGGGTATAGAATACAACCATGTGCATTTAACTGACACAATTTTAGACAAGTTTGCATTTCACAGAAGTCACTGATGTGAGTTAAAGAGTACATAATTTAATAATATGAATAAGTTACATTCTATTTTAATATTAATATTGATATTAATATATCAATTAATCAATTTTCAGTTATTTACTATGTTGTTATTGTTAATGTTAATTAATTTAATAGTAATAATTTAATATCTTCACCTAGTTGTAGAAAGGAAGTTTCAACTTAACATGATTTTGTATGCATGCAATGCATCTTAATCCTGGTCACTCCTAACATCATTCTCCCTCTACACATTCACTAATAGACACACCAAGATCCACACTTCATTTGTTCACATATGGACATTCATTGAGTATTACAACTGTATTCTCCCACTGTTCCCTATTTCCATTTGTTCCACCCCTTCTTCTAGGTCCCCATTCAATTTCTTTGGTTAAATTATCTGGGAACCTTTCAAAGGGTTTACAACATGGAATTGCTTTCCTACATATTCCATAATTAGCCATACTTTGGTCCTGGTATAGATGTATAGACATATTCCTGCTTACTACAGGAAGAGCCTAAAATCTGTTCTTTGGACACTCTTTTTTCATTTTTCCTCCATCGATGTTAGTGAGTCCATAGAGGTTTGTATGCTTTGAACCAACTTGACTAATTGCGAGCCCTGTGAATTGAGAGTCCAAGATCACAGGAGAGCCCATTATTAGCTTGTCCTCTGACCTCTCCATTAATATAAATGTTTCCAAGCCCATATTGGCCACAGCTGGAAATTCTTCTGTGTCATTCTATATGTGGTCGATTGTGAGGAATGGAGCTGAGATTTTATTAGACTTCGGGCATGGACAGATCTTTTGATCTGAACTTCATAGACATGACCCAACAGAAAGGCAACTCATCCCAGTAAGTATAGAGCAATACCATGCTAATCATGCAAGCATGCTTTCTACAATATTGCTGATGACCTAGAGGTGTCCTTCCTAGAGAGAAACATAGTCAGATGTCTTGTATCCTTAAATGAAGTACTATTTCTACATAAAGAGGGCATCTAGCAGTTGCAGTTTCCTCTCTGAGGAGGCCAAGGAATAGCAGTAGTGAAGAATGTAAAAGTTATTACTTTTGTGAACTAAAGGTCACAAAAATCTTACTTAAAATCTCTTATTGTATTTTGTTTTCCTGTAGTCTGCCTTGTTACATAATAGCATACGACGGAACACTCTATCCTTATGAAAGCTGTAATAGATGGTTAGGTTACAAAAAGAAAAGCATAAATCCATGTTTCTATTTATCTATTGACACAGAATATCAATTTAGGAGAGTGTGGTTTGTTAAAAAGCTGATAGGTCCCCAGTGACAACCTGGGCATCTGTCTCATTTCTCTCTGGCTTCTAGGAAGAGGATCCTGATTTCTTCTTTGAGGTACTACTAATTGATCACAAAACAGAAAAGCAAGTGGGGATCACAGCTAGTAAACAGTATAGTAAGTGCAATAGGTCAGATAGATGGCAGAAAAGGAATGAACCCAGCAATCAAATATCAACCAGGATTGTCCACATCCCTTGCTAGTGTCAGCATATTTCTAAATTCTTGAAATTAGTTAACAGAGAAGCAGATATTTATTTATTTTTATTTAGGAAAATGCAAAGTGTTAAAGATGTATACTTCATGCCTGGTACTCGTGGCTCACACCTGTATTTCTAGCTATTCAAAAGGCTGATATCTGAGGACAAAGGTTCAAAGCCAGCTTGGGCAGCAAAACCTGTGAGACATTCATCTCCAATTAGCCACCAGGAAGCAAAAAGTGGAGCTGTTGCTTACATGATAGAGTGCTACCCGTGTGTGTGTGTCAGGGTAGAACAATAAAAAACAAGCTTCCAATCCTAGAAGACACACACACACACACACACACACACACACACACACACACAAACACAAGACGGGAAAGCAAAGTGGAAATCAGAAAACCAAGCAATGATAATAAATCTCCTGGGAGATATTAGGCACTGTACAGTGTTTTCCTGTTGTCTATGTGAAATTAAGGTTTAGCTCATGCAGTTCTCTATATTTTACAGAGTGATTGTAAATAGGATATCTTTAGAAATTTTCACTATTGCAGTAGTCATTACTTCACTGTTTCCTTATGATAGAATAAAGCTTGTAGGAGTGTTTCTTTATTGATTGGATGAGAATTTTTATTTCAGCAAAAAAGACAATTGCTGTAGATTATTCTGAATAATCTTAGAAGAGTAGCTTGTACTTTCTATGATCAGAAAACCCTGCCTATAATGTTCTAATATAGGTGAGTGTCTAAAATAAATACATAATAGGGGTAAGTGACCAGGAAGAAATCTAGGCTGTTTGGGTTTCTGACAGCTAAAAATGTAGGTGATGGAGTATAGTTATCAACTATGAATACTTGAATTCAAAATGATGGCAGAATTCTGAGTTCTTCATTAATTATTGCTCTCTTTTTGCATCAAAGGTGTCTAATAAATGTAGGGCCTCAAAATTTAACAGATATCTCAGTATTTTATCTCCTGGAACTCTCAGATGACCCTGAGCTACAACCCATGCTCTTTGGGCTGTTTCTTTCCATATACCTCGTCACTGTGCTCAGAAATCTGCTTATCATCCTGGCCCTCAGCTCTGACCCACCTCCACACCCCCATGTACTTCTTCCTCTCCATCCTCTCCTTGGATGACATCTGTTTTACCTCTAAATTCTTCTAGAGTGGGTACAGTGCCCTCAGTGATGTGTGCTACGGTCACCCCCATATTGAACCCTTCAACTAATGACCCTGAGGAACAGGGAAATTAAAAACACCATGAGGAAACTCTTCCACGGAAAAAATAATGTCAGCTATTGAAATAATCAATTTGTTTGGAGGTAGGTAAAAGGCCGCCAAGACAGGCACCTAAATCTGTAAGTTCTGCCCCTTAGATATATTATTTATATAGTTGCATAACTTTAACAATTTGTCATATTATTAAAAAGAATGTTGGTTTAGAGTCTTATGGGTGGGGAAAAATGGAAGTGGGTTAAAATATATAAAGATTCAGTTTGTGTTGAATAGCAAGTCCTTTGTAGAGCTGTGTAATGTTAATTAAAATACAGTTAAAATAAAAATAAAAGGCTTAATCAAAAAGAAATTTCCATTAGGAAAGGGTAAAACTAACCAACATCCATTGTGCTCATGAACTGACACAGTGAATTGAAACTTCTTTTTTTTTTAAATCCCCCAACAACAAAGTGGGCTAAAAATTTAAAGAGAAACTTCTCTGAAGAAGAAAGAAGGATGGCCAATAGACACATGAAGAAATGCTCAACCTCCCTAGCCATACAAGAAATGCAAATCAAAACAACAGTAAGATACCACCTCACCCCAGTTAGAATGGCAAAAATCAAGAACTCTAATAACAGCAGATGCTGGAGGGGATGTGGACAGAAGGGAACTTTACTT